>NW_008707410.1:110697-288458 GCF_000327385.1 Lottia gigantea
CATATAGATGTAAATACAAAATGATATTCCAGAGACACATGCTAAAATGTCACTTACCCAGCAGACATTACTGGCTACTCTTGGTTCTCCCTGTAGACCTTCAATTAAAGCTTGTAACAGCTGAGCCAGAAACTGTTCATTAATAACGGCATCAGGTAATATTTCACAAACACGTCCAAACATCCAGGCTGTCGTGTCTCTCACAACTACACTAGGATCTTTCATTAGTTCTATCAACATCGGCATGGCCTGTTCCATTAACGGTTTTAATTTAGTTGGATCTGGACCCTCAATAATTGAACCTGCAACACAAGAATGATATCATCACCAACGACAGACCTAATCCTTCCAGACAAGTTGCAGGATGTATATGTATATTACAGTAACATGTCAATGAATGTGTATTTTCCTGTCAGAGCATGAACATTTATTTAGACTATAACTAGCTTTCATTTCTTTTTAATAAGCCATCAGAGTTGTTATAGATCTTACAACTTTATCATATTTAATTTCAAAAGGGACAAGAAATTAAAATTTTGTTCTGTAACCATACATGAAATGAACAGGAGCTTTTTAGACTTTATATTTAGTTCCTGATTTGATTTGAATTTTCTGTTTGGGGGCCAGAGCAAATGCCTCTTACCTAAAGCCATGACAGCAGCATCTCGGAATCTCCAATCCTGGTTTCGGATATTTTCCTGGACGAAAGGCAAGACATGAGCTACAATATCATCATCACAACACGTAGCCATTAACATGAGACACACTCCAGCTGCTTTACATGGATTCCATTCATCATCACTCTCAAACTCTTCCTACAATACCAGAAATAATATACAATCAGATACACTGACTGTTTCAATAGCACTTTTAAATATGATTGCAGTAATCTATAAAAGATTTATCTATGGACCAGATGGTAGAGAGTTTCAGAAAATCTAGACTGTAAATCTTGAGATAATACAGTCGACCAAGGTGTATATGGGTAAGGATAATTTTAAGAAAAATTATTTCATGAGGTTTGACCATTAATATGAATTTTCTTTTCAAAATATGAAAAAAGCAACCATTCTGAAAATCATTGTAAGTGTCATCTTTGAAAACCATTGGCACAATATTAGTTAACTTTCAACAACATGCAAACAAATAACTTCCACATGCAATGATGAATGAATTATTAAACAATGTAAGTAACATCTTGTAGAAACTGCCATTCCCTGTCAGTCTACAGAACTAGATTATATTACACTATCAACACAAGTTTTGGGTGTGTATCAATCATCAGGACAGCTGGTGTTGATAAGTAGGAATTGAGAAAGATAATTAAGCAAACTCAACGAACAAGACATTTGGTAAAAATAATCTGAACCATCTATAGACTACCAAGTTCCATTTCTTAACCCTTTGGGCACTATACCCTGCGGTACATGTGACGTTACTTGGTAAAAGCTGCTGGGGTATTTATTGGTTGGTCAGTTGAAAGGATTAAAAACACTGTTATAACTGAAATTTGTCAGTTAAAATTCAACAAAAATCAAGACATTCTTCAATAGCTTGCCAGAATATTAGTTAAATATAAATAAAAGAGGGCTCAGCAATTTATACCAGATGACAAAATATATCTTGAATTCCTACAATCTTTGATCACAAGAATTTACCATTCTCCAAATAAATGATGTCGAATAGTTCTTTCTCTAGTTTGAAATATATCTTTCAAAGAATTGTCACAACATTTGTTTTTCCATGAGGAAAATCAAACTTGCAACAAATTAGATGTTCAGATCAGGTTTATAAATTGCCGAGCCCTAAGATTAATATAAAAATATAAACAAAGTGCTGTGTTTTACCTCGCCTACCTGTTTAGTTAAAGTTATTAATAAAATAGGAATTAAATATGGTAGAGCTCCTTTAGCATAAAATCTACTTGTGTTTTCAGGTGGTTTCCCTTGTTCTGCTGCCTAAAAGGTACAAATATTGACAATCAGTTTGATTTCTATTACTCATGTGATATCTGCACAGAAAAAATATCAGTTATAATAATGGGATGGTAAGAATTTAATTACTAAAATTGTAAAAAGGAATCTGATTGAGTATAATCACGTAGCGTGCAATGAGAGTAATTTAATTTATATTTCACAAATTAACTGCCAAGGGATTTTTAATAAACATAGCTTGTAGTGAATGGGGTCTCCATTTATTGTCTCATCAAAATGACAAGACGCTTTTTCCATTCTATAAATATATTAAAGGTATGGACAAAAGTAAATATGTGACTCTTAACAGCCAAATAAACTTACTTCAGAGAGTTCTATAGCCAGATCTACCTCTTCATCACAAACTGTGGACCAAAATTCAAATCCTTGTAATGCTATCTCATCTACATCAGATTTCATAGCTTCCATTGTGATCTGAAAAAATGACAATGACATTCTCTGAAAACAATTTAAATTGAAGCTGTTCATTCGAAATTGTCAATACATTGGCAGACATTTTTGGAAAATTACAAAATCTTACAAGGAAATTTGAAATCATTCCAATTCTTAACACATGCATCTTATCAATTATTTTCTACTCAAGTCGACAATACTTCAAGCTTATAAAATTTTGTTCTATTTTACACTCCTTTTTAAGATAAGCATAAGTTACACATTTCTGAAATAACATAACTTATGCTTACCAAAATCATCTAATTTTGAAAGTTCATGACCTCTCCTCATGTGGTAATATACTTACAGCAAATAAAGCTGGCCCCATGTAATGCTCCATGTAAATATAATATAAAGACATGATCTTTACTAAACACTGTAGAGCTGCCACACGAATTCTTGTATCAGTGGACTGGGTAGCTTCACATACTACTTGCATTATAAAATGGCGTTCACTCTATGATAACAAAATAATTTATAGAAAAAACAAGAGTTGCTAATCAAAGATACTAATCCGATCAAGTTATAAGATACAATGAATCTTCAGTTCTGATCAAATTAAACAACACCATGCAGTGCGCAAAGTGGAAATTTTGCTAAGGCAGAGCCTCTGTATATTTTACCATCCATACCACAAGATGCTTTATTCTCTCCATCCTACATTACTGACGAGGGAAACTAGGTTGTAAAAATTTGAAGCAAATATGATCTTTTTACCACAAGTCAATCAAAGGGAAATATCCAAATGGACATTTTAGTTGAACATTATGACTAGAACATCTTTGATCCATAATAAAAATAGTACATACCTCTCTATCAAAATTCTGACGTGTGAACTCTAGAGAATTTAACAAGGCGTTGGTGGCTGCTAATCTTACATGATTACTGAAAACAAGAATCAAATTATCAAATATTCTGAGATTACGGTTATCACCAAGTAATAAAATCCAGCTGATAACAAGAAATGGAGTTTCTACATGCTGTGCACAATGAGGATGCGAGAATAGTACCATCAGCCTTTTCTTTTCAACTGATAAAGGCTATACCTCTGCTACATGTCCCATTTCTTTTCATTCCACATACAATTTCAGCAATTTCCAATTGAACACAACTGTACTACTAAAACTATCATGTTCTCTATTTATTTGGAATGCAGAGCTGATTGCAAGTCAGACACAATGCACTGTAAAGAAATTTAAGTAATTCTGTTATATTGCTAGAATACTAACCTGGTTTCCTCTTTCTTCATACCATGAACAATAGCTGTCAATATTTCATTAGATTGATACTGTAGTAACTCTGGATCCTGAAAATTCAAGGGAGATAACTATAACTGAATAATGACTGTCACAAGCTTACTATGCTATGCCCAAAAGCTAATACAAGGACAAGCTGGTCAGGATCTTAAGGAACCCAAGGGATTTTTTATGTACAACAATGAAGGATGTAAAAATATCTACTTACGATATCTTGGCAAATATAACCAATAGTTTCTAGCGTGGCTTCTCTCATCATTTCTGTACCTTCAGGATTTGTAATGTTGCCGGTCAGGTGCTCGATCAAATTAGGCCATAATTTATGTGGTAGTTCTGCACATGCCACGTTAGCGACACACTGAGCTGCAGAACTGGGCCGAACTGTTTCCGTACCAAGTGTGGCTAATATCTGAAAATAAGCAAAAGGTGGCGTAAAAAGCACAATTTGACATTTGTTTAAACATTGATAGTTTTCATATAAATTAGTTATTTTCAAGTATTTCAATAAAATATAATTTCATTACAAATGAACTAGATTTTTAAACAAGTAAATAAAGATAAACTTTGAGAGTATGAAAACAGCAGTGAATTAAGTTCAATCTGCTTTTTCCTTTTTTTTCAATTTCTAAGCAAACTTACATTTTCTTTGACTACATTTCTGATGTCTTCAGGTAAAGCCAGCCATCGTTGTTGATATTGAGTCTTAGTGGTGGCATCTTTAGAATACAGAAAATTTTTAAGTTGTAATCCAGCCTGAGTTCTTGCCACTGCACTGTTTCCTCCATTTCTTAATACTTGAGATAATTCTTGCAGTAATTTGGGCTGAAAAATTTGGAATGAATTATTCACTGAATGGACATTTCATTCAATTTTCTTTCATTGGATTCCCCCGTAGCCTAAACCACAGGCACCTGTTTTTAACAAAAGTTGACTCTCTCTGTGATAGGTTATAAAGAAGGAGGCTAACGTGTGTTATGACCATTTCGGCTTCAGATGTTTATTCTACCAATTACCTAAAGAAACATATTCCCTACCTTATATGAATAGTTTCATTGAATATTTCACCTTAACACTAGACATATTTCATAACCCCCCTCAGTGTTCCTCTTCATACTTATCCAACTATTGCTTATTAATGATACAAAGAAAATTTACACCCATCTTTTCACTGTATCCACCTCTGGAGTATTTCAGGGCAGAATGTTATCTATTTAACAAAATAAATGTTGCTGTAAAATTACTGTGTTGTTATTTTCATTATCCAAAATTTTTTTAAAGAATGGAAATCACCAATATAACTACTCTTTTCTTAGAATTAAATAAATTGAAAAGTCAGTAACCATACTTTTACTTTCACTTTTGTTTTTACTTGACAGGTAATTATAGCTGACCAATCAAATACGAATTAAATTAGAGAGAGTCCATCTATTGATAGAAACAGACTGTGCTTGTGCCTAAACGCCATATTCATCTCCATTATTCTTTTTGGTGTCATCCCTCCAACTTAAAAGGGAATAGTCTAACTAGCCTAGTTAAAGACAATTTCGCCCCCTAGGCAAGTGTTTCTTATACCACAAATTGTCATAATTTGGGAGGATTTTGTCTCTTTCAATACCTCCGAAACTATTACAAATTTACTTTTACTTAAACTAATATCAAAATAATTTTATCTTCGTGATTTCTCATGTGGCTTAAAACTGAAGACACACACAAAACACATGAATATTATACAAGTAAATTAATTATTTTTTAATTTAATTTTATTATTATTTTGATAAGGGGTGATGGTTTAATAAAAAAAGAAATTGGCATCTAATAGATAAGCACCAATGTCGAAGACATTTCATTTCTTTCTGTATGTGTAAATGTCTTTCTCGTCAAGGAAACATTGACAATCAAATAAAATAACTACTTGTTACAACTTGCAATTTAATTCATGTCAGTCACTTGGACAATTAACTCAATTGCTAGGCTGAATAAATCTTAAATGCATAGATCAAATAAACCATAGAGTCTAATTTTTTATAGGCCTATTCCCATTCTATTCTCAATTCTGAAAACCGCCATGTTTGTTTTTGTTGAAATTGGGTTTATACTTACTAAGTTGTCTGCCGAGGCTTGATTAAGGAATTGTTGAGCTGCTTCTATATCTTGGTTGTCTGCAGTGAGATAAGAAGCGATTACGTAAGATCATAACAAGTTAATCAGACATGAATGACAGAAGACGACTTGACAAAAATGACGAATCGATCACAACTATTTTTTCAAAATAAACATAGGAATATGAACGACTAATTTTGTGACAATTACCTGGAGAAATGGTCTTCTCTAAAATCGTGCTTAAATTCGACAAATCCATCTTGTCATTTAGTATCTGACATCGAAATTTATTGTAAAAATTGACTCAGAATAGTTGAATAAAGACTTCCTTTATGGTACTTGGTGAGGTCAGTCGGCCCATGTGGGGACGGCGTAGGAATATTTGTAGAGTAGCTGAGATTTCTGCTGAAAAATAAAACATTCATTTTGATAGGCTGAAACTCACATATGACGTCATTTTTTGACAATTCTGATCAATGCCTGCTTAGTTCTTATTCCAACTTGTCAGCCATTTTGAAAAGATTTTTATTTTGATTTAGTCCAGTAATTGGCTTTAAGTGTTTCTTAGTTTTACCTGAAATATTGTTAAACAGTATTTTGCATTATTTCAAATGCCTTTGAGTTATAAACTCGAAAAAGGATCGAAATCCTGTATTGGGTTTAATTTATTTGCTCATGTATAATTTAGCTGTTGTTAGGTTTTAAATTAATCGCAGTACATTTTCGCGCCTTCTTTGAAATAGTTATGACGCAAATGACAATTTCTACGAAAAATAGGCTTCAAAAGTTTTAGACAAAAAAAAAAATCAAAGTAAAACTTGAAAGGCATAAATTAAATAAATATTTATAATTTAAATATTAATTAATATCAGGAAATTTCGACTTGTCACAAAAGAGCGCAAAAAGAGCGTACCGTGATGTCGCGGCAATTAGATTGACTTTCATTCGGGAAGACACACTACTTGGTAATAATAAGTAGGTAGGCCAATAGGCTAATCCAGGAGCGTTTTTCAATAATTATGCCTAGGCCTACTTAGTTTAATGGATATAGACATATAGCTAGGCCTACTAATATATATCTCTATTCATGGTGGTAGTAAAGTAAAACTTTAAAGGTATAAATTAAATAAACTTTTATAATTTAAATATTAATTAATATCAGAAAATTTCGACTTGTCACAAAAGAGCGCAAAAAGAGCGTACCGTGATGTCGCGGCAATTAGATTGACTTTCATTCGGGAAGACACACTACTTGGTAATAATAAGTAGGTAGGCCAATAGGCTAATCCAGGAGCGTTTTTCAATAATTAGGCCTAGGCCTACTTAGTTTAATGGATATAGGCATATAGCTAGGCCTACTAATATATATCTCTATTCATGGTGGTAGTAGTGTATTTGTTTAAAGCCTCGTCATTCAATGTTTTAAAGATCCCTCGACAGTTGGAAATCGAAAAAGAGCAGGCTAATGCCACTGTCCTGGCAAAATTTCCCTCATTGCACCCTACATGGCGTTACCCGTCTTCATTAGCCCACATGGTGCAGAAAAGTAGGACGTAAAACTCCATTCATTTCATTTCATTCCAATGTTTTAAGATTCTTATTAAATAAAGCTACTATCATAGCCTACATTTTAATAAACCCTTCCCCTACCCCTTTGACACCCCTGAAGCAGCTTTTCAATAGGTTATGTTGATTACTTCTTCACCATAGTTCTGAAAATTTTGGAAACCACTATGCCTCCCTCTTTTTTTTCTCTTTTTTTGCGTATGTCACAGTCGCGTATACTCGCCACATACACAAAAACAAACCCAGAATGAAAGAACTTAGTCTATTCTCTACTCATTTCCAACTCTCGTAGGATCTTTAAAAGGCACAGTCTGTATATAGTGTAGTAAAAGTAGCCGGCTACCACATACGGAGTCATTGTTTACGCTACTGTCCCGTCCGAACGATTAGTCATTGCCCCCTCTTAAAAAAACCAGCATGCATTAGAGAAACCCGACAATAAGCGCCAGGAACGCTTCCAAGCTGGTAAAAAGTTTAGAAATGAATTATCTAGTATTTATTCCGCCAAATTTCTTTGATGTATACAATTAAAAGTAAACTATTGTATAAATGTTAAGCTAAGAGTGAATAGACCTGTATATATACAGATTCTAACTTTTCAATAATAAAAGACAAAAACTGTGATTTATTTTCTACAGAAAATCAAAAGTCGAGATGTTTTTTTTTTCTTCAAAAATCACGTTTTTTATTTAAAAGTTGTTATGAGGGTATAATCCCTAAATCCAGCAGGTGCCCTTCCTATTGTCGCGAGCCACTTGTCACATGATCTAAAGTAAGTAATACGTTTGATGAAAATTTGACGTTAATCTTTTCTATATCAATACGAAATTTCTGAAGTTTTCTACTCAATTTCGAGTTAAAATTCAGTAAATATACGAAAAGAATTTATTAATCTCTTTCACTCAACATCCAAATTCAGACCAATGGAAATTTAATCGTGCCTAATCAGCGCACGTGCTTCACACGTCCTAATAACCTTATGTAGCATCCTGGTGATGAGTCTAAAGTAATTTTCTGTCTGTAAATATGAGGGGAGAGGGGAAGGGTATATAAGACCCGTCAGTTTCATTTCAACATCATAATCTACTGTTATTATCAACCGCTGACAACAAAAAGTAAGTTAAATTTATTTTCTTTTTTCAAACCAAAATTCAAGGAGCAGCGGTGCCACCAGTCAGTTGTAGTTAGACGTCTGGTGTTTAATATCGAAAACTCACTAAACTCAATTTAAAACTTAGTTTTATTATACAATTTGATTACTGTATTTCTTAAAATTCTATCTTACTAAACAGATAGTAAAAAGTTTTTTTTTTTTAAATATGTGTATCGGAGACACTGATAGCATCTGTTTAATTAATCAGACGTTTGTGGATCCTGCAATTCCACAAAATATTAGTGTTTTTTGACGTCACAAATCGCAAAATATGCTTGTTTAACAATAAGGCCTTCGCGATTAGTGACATCATCAAACACTTAGTTTTAGTGGAATTGCAACAACCACAAACGTCTGAATGAAAATTAGAACGGTGTAAATTGATTCTAATAGTGATACCGATACACATAAAAATTTGAGATTTTTTTTTAGAACAGAATGATAACTTAAAGGAATTGTAAAGAGGTTTTCTAGTCTTTGGTAAATATCGGGTACACAATACAGCTTCCATCTGCACTAATATTCCAATTTCCATTATAGCATGGAATTTGAGATATTGACGTCTTAATCAAGCGATGCAATTTTTTAAGTGTCGGAACCACAAAAGTCGAGCGAGAAATCGGCTTGTTACAACTCGAAGCTATAAGTTTGTCGGATACCTGATATACAAAGATTAGAAAAAACCTTATAAACCCTTTAGGATTGTTTATCCGGTTCCCCTTTGTCATTGAAAAGGGTCAAAGTGGCTGCTCTGAGAGAGTCCTGAGACAGTTCAAAAACTTTCTTGCAATTAGTCGTAACAGTTAATCATCAATATGCAAAGATATGAAAAGAAGTTTTACGTCCTTCATTTTCGCACTTGATTGGGTTAATAAAACGTCTGATAGATTTTATGTCTTGAGATAATTTTATGTCGTAAGATTGGATACAATTTATCTAATTTACCATTTTTTCCTAACTGAATAGCATTTTAAAAGACTCCAATATTGTATTTTTCACTATCAATATGTGAAAAAAAAAATTGATATAGTTATATCATTTAATTCTATACGTCGATTTTATTTTATTTTTTTTTTAAGAATTTGTATCTGCATTGTCCAAACTACCATTTCCGCCAAAAATAAGGAAAGAGAATCACACAAAATAATCTCCCTTTCGAGACAATGTTAGCCTTCATAAAGGTGTGAAATTTGACGACAAGAAGTTTTTAATTTGGTCAGGAGAATAAAATTGACAGAACAATGGTTGTAGTTGATAATTATTTTAAAGGTCAAAATTATAATAGCCAATCGTGAAAATAGACTGGCACATTCGTGGTGAATTTTGAAAGAAATTGTTTTTGACCGTCATTTTAAACGTCGATTGTCATATGCAGAATTGGACGTGCGAGATTCATAGCCATTGCGGATATAAAAACACAATCATATTTGGGTGCTATGTGTACGGTTTTGAACCAGACCTCACATTCGTCAGCATAGTTTTCTTCTTTTTTTTCTGCACACAAAAAAAAAATTCTCTTTACAATTCCCTTTAACAAAACAAAATAAATACTTTTCTTTTTTCAGAGCAAAATGAACGGACAGCTTTTAGTTTTGGCATGCGCCGTCCTCGGCTCATTAGCTTGGGCTCCCCGAGAAGAAGTCCGACCTGAAGTAGTGTACACAGCTCCACAAGTTGTTGCTGCTCCACAAGTTATAGCTCCGGCTCCTGTCGTCACTCAAGTCGTTGCTCCTCAACCTTACGCCGCCCACCGACACCGATTTTCTGGCTCTCTACTCCTAGCCAAAGCCAAGGCTGTCCTCAACTCCGATGAAGTCTCTGGATATGCTTACCCTGCTTCCGCCGCCGTAGCTGTCAGACCAGCCGTTTATGCTGCCCCAGAAAGGTAATGAATCCATTGTCAGAATTACAAAAAGCGTATCTAGGGCTCAGATATATATGGTGAGGAGAATCGACACGCAAGGGGCTATCCAGCAATAACTGTAGTTTACTGTGGCAGTTGTAGCAGAGTAATTACTAATTTAGAGGCCAGAATAACCATGAACATTTAAGTATGCTCACTGTCTAGAACACCCGATTTCCCTTTATTAACGGGTTTTCAAATACGCTTCATATAGCTAATATTCATCGTTTCATCAACACATCTGTAAATATTACTTTCAATTTTAATTTATACGCTGATGTATACATAGAAAATGTAATGCATTTCAGATTCTACCACGGAGCCCGTTATTTGGCCGGCCATGGTCCTGCCCCAGTGTTTGCCGCACCACACGCTTCTTACCCACATAATGGTGGATATCTGAAATACCGACTGTACAATGATCTGTATAACCATCACAATGATGGCGATTATCATCATTCCCGAGTACGTATCATTTTTCAAGTTTTACGGCCTACCTTTTTGCTCACTCATTGAGATAATGATGACAATTGCGTTATAAATATACTCAAATATTTGTCTCTAATAACTTTCAGCTTCCAGGTTAGATCCGATAAATACCAGTGTATTGCAGACATTCAAACCATCACTATCTCCCTATATGCCTTATTGATATAAGATTTATTTCCACATATTTCCCGCCTTGTGCACCATCTTGTGATTGTCGTCTGCTGTATTTCAGGTTGAGCAAGAAGATCGAGAAAGACGACAAATTCTCGCTTTGAGAGCAGCCGAAGATGACAAACGACACCATTTTGAAGATTATCTCCGACACGAAGCCGATGAAGCCATTGAGCAATCAAAGTTCCGAGAATTCGGTCGATTTGCTCGACTTAATAACTATATTCACCGACAAGAGGCCCAGGTACCCTTTCGACATTACCCACGAGGTCGATTTTATGAATATGATTGGTAATTTTGGTTTGGTAAGGGATAGCGGAGCGTTATAGTTGTAGAATTATGTATGCCCTCTGTAATAAAACACTAATATGCTAACACCTCTGTATTTCTTCTTATTATTGAATGTGGCATGGCATTTATATACTCTTATACCATTTTGTTTCTTTTTGGTGTGCTGGCTTCTTAATTTCACAAAATCTATAGCATGACAAGCAAGCAAGCAAGGTAATTTTGGCTCTCGAGAGCACTGGTCGTGGTATCATGTGTGTTTGGTATTGCATGTCACGTGTAGCCATTCCCAAAAAGGTGAGGTGACATGGCCAAACAATGGCCTATGAGATCAAATCCAAAAGCACCCGCAGAGGAAATTGTTTCTTTTCTCGCCTTGCATGTACAAGTATGATCCGCACCACACACCCGTCTTTATCAAGGGTAGAGCAGGAAGCTTTTACACTCCACTGGTTGGTTCAAGGGCTGTAAATACTATTACAAAGATATCAAACTTCGCAAGCTCTAAGTCAATATTCAGATCCTGAAGTTCAATCAAGCAAAGATATTTTTGCTCACCCAGGTACTCTTGAATCATAAACACGAACAGCCCATTTAATTTTTGGGTAGGATAGATAGTAATTGAAACTTAAGAGATTACCTGAAAACGGGTTGACATAAACAAACCAAATATGTCATAAGTGTATCGTCATGATCCATCATACCATCTCTATCGCGGCACAGAAAAGTGTAGACTTAGGCCTACCCTCTCTGATTCCATAGATCTATAATTCCGAGGCGACTTTTTTGCAGGCTGAGTTCGGATCTCTGTTAGGACAACTGCAACAGAAAAGACGAGAACATGTGTTTGGTTTGGTGTTTCAAGTCATCAAATTTTGTAAATGTCGAGATGATATCATAGATTTACACCAATATTTCTCTGGTGCCGACAGAAGCAACAGGTAAGCATGCTCTGCTACTTGATAACCCTCAATCCATACCCAACCCCCAGTATCAACCCAGCCTTCCACAACCCATGCAACAATCGTCACTCACGCAGCTAGTACAACCATACTTTCTTGTATACATATTGAAGACGGAACAATTGAAACCAAATGCACGTGCAAATCCCAACTGGACCATTGAAATTACACATATTAAGAAAAAAACGCTGATCCTTACACGAACGTGGCGTGACAATACAACTTTTGGAGGCATTTCCTTAACAGATCACTTCTACAAGTTGTGAGTGAAATATGTGATCATTTCAGTTCCTACGGTAGCTACGGAAACAATCAACAGAATGTGTTTGGCGATGATCCAAGTCAGCTGTTTGGACAAGGTGGTGTCATCCCCATCCCTAGATCTCCGGAACAGGCTAAAAGATGGTTTATGAGAGGTTTGGTCAACACAATCTGTGATTCTTCTAAATTCTACGTTGAAAAGGTAGGTTGCAACTTATCTTTACTGAACAAGGGGGAAATGACAGGAATTTGCGTTGCTGGCGTCATATTTGGCAATGTTTTCTGAATCGAAGGAACCATATACGCCGGATATAAGGAAGGTGCATATAAAACTTTGTAATCCTCCCCAGGGTCCCTCTATAATAGGCTGCAGACGTTTCCCATTACGTTGTACGCTTTGTATATCATGTAGACCATCAGGTATTCGATGATGTATGTCATTTGGAAGCAGAACACAGTTGGTGCCTATCTAAATATAAGTTGTTTGTCCACAACTCGGGTACCATCTCATATGAGCCACAATAGCGATCTTTCACGATTTTTATTTCGTTCATACTTTACAGGTGAAGAAACTAGCCGCTCAGCAAGGCTTCGCTGGAACATTCGATGCCCAGTACAACCAGATGCAAAATGGTCAATACGACAACAACAATATCAACAATAACAACGTCCCAAACAATGATAATAACAACCAAAACAACTTCCCAGCTAATAATAATAACAACAACAACAACCAGTTCAGGAATAACAATGGTGATAACTATAATACGAACTATAACGCCAATACCAACGACTATAACAGGAATAACAATAACAACTATTATAATAACAACAGCCAATAAGGTAAGTATGATCACAACAATTAAACACTTCAGGAGATTCACACCTTACTTTGAGCAACCGATCGAGCTGGACAGATTTTCACAATTTCAAACTTTCATGGGATTTTTATACGCACAACCACCCGTTATCCTTTAAGAAAATGTTACTATTCAACCTAACATTGTTCTCATAATTTTTGTTTTTTGTAGTTGTAATTCTCCAGTTTGTATCAAGGTCAAGTGTTATTTAAATGGTGATATATACCGAAATTACTATAATTATTATATTATTGTGAATTATATTGTATTTGCATGTGAAGAAATATAATGTTCTTTTAAAGTTTGTGTTTATCACTTTAAACATTCCATTTATGTGGTAATGAAGTAGTACTATAATATTTTTTACTTGACCACAAACTTGCCTAGGTTATGTTGGTGCCTACTGTCTTGAAATATTTTTCCATACAAGCAACAAAGACTTGCATTATGGACAAAAGAAAATCAGTTTGAAACATCTGAAGCTATCATCTCAACCTATTCTTTCAGGATAAAAGCCAGGTAAGTGTGGCTATGGAGATAATGGTTCAATTTTGCTCTTATCCAAGTTTTGTGACAGTGAAGACAAAATGAAGACAGACAGACATTTTTTTTTACAACCTGTTAAATCTGATCTAAATTTCCCCTTGAGAGAAGGTGTATTACATATATTGACATGATGTTTGGCAATAAAGTCCTATTTTATCACCTATTGTTTGAACTGAAAAGCCTTTCAAATACCTTTTTGGTTTTCCTGATGATTGCCATAATTGACTGTAAAATGTAAGATATATATATATTTTCCATAATAGAGGATTTGGTCACATTTTATAAAATTACAAGAGTTTTTTAAGGAATTCTATTGCTAATAAAACAATTATTAATAAATAATATAAAATAATACAATATACAATTAAAAATACATAAAAAATACAGCTCTCCCTACTTTTACCAATATTCTTTAAATACAATTTTAGTTAAAAACCATATATTCTTAGAAAACTTTCTCCTGAAAGTATTTAATATGAATTTTATATATTTTCTGTGGGTTACTGATAATCTTCAGACAAACCTTATATTGAAAAGTATGTTATCAATTCAGCGAAATAATGGTGAGGAAGAGCTAAACAACCTGGTACCTGGGATATTCATATCAAAACTACAATCTAGATTGCACACTGTATTTTTATATCAATTTTTCACTCATTGCATACTTTATGGTGTTGCCATAAGCTCAAACTAGAAAAGGAATGTAAAACAATTCTTTACACTGATTTGAATCAGTTGATTTGCTAGAATGGAACGATAAAATTACATCAAAAGCTCTAGTTCATGATTGAAAGAATACTGTAATACTGAATTGACACAAAAATGTAACTTATAATTGTAAGTGGTAAAACATCAGCTGAAGAAGAAGTAAAATACCAAACTCTAATGCTTGTGGTAAAAGCTAACAAAGTTCAGTTTAAAAACTGACAAACAAAATCAATATACAATATCACAGAGCGTTAGCACAAAAAAATACTGTAAAAATCTTCAAATGTAAATTATTTTGAGCATCTACAACAATAATTATTAATAAGAGAATGGGAAAGCCACGATTACACTTTCAGAACACCTGATGTTACCCTGCCAACCTAAATTGGAATCTTATTAGATCATTTGGCACATCGATAAAATTTTTGCCCATTTTTTTTATATGAAATGGTATACAGAACTAGTTATATTTAATGAAAGACAAACAGCATATAGGTCTAATAAACATGACTGTTAAAACAACCAAAATAACAGTCTAGAGCTCTAGTCAGACATGACTGGTAAATAAAGCTAAATCAAAAGTCCTACAGCATTTTCTAAAACATTTCTTTTTAATTTCAGTTTACTTCCAAGCATTAAGTTTAGTTTTAAAATCGGATGTATCTGTATTTTGTCGAGATGTAGTCCGTGATATTCCTGTTAGAGGTCGTATATCTGGTGTTTTTTTCTTCTCTGTCAAGTTTGCTGATAAGGATTTCTTCATTCTTCGACCATAAGCAGGGGCTGAGACAGCTCTATTAGTAGATCTTGAGTAACTTCTGGAACTAGCTTGAGTTGTATGTGGTCTTGCACCTGAAAATAATTTAGGGAAATAACTTTACCAACTGACAGTTCAATTTTCAACTACCTGGGACACTTTTCAGATTTGAAATACTGAAATACAACAAAAATGTTCACAGACCTTCATCACATTCAGACTATTAATATTCTAATGTTTGATGTCAAAATGGCAGTAATAACTGCCCTCAACTGATAAACTCAAGTTTTTTTGTTACAATTACCTGAAAATGCTGTCTGGGGTCTACCTCCATTTACCTCCAAACTAAAAACAGAAAATTACATTCTATAACATTGTATAATGGCTGCTATCGTGAGCATTTTTTGTCAAAAATCTAAATTTGTTTTTTTTTTGCCACAGAAAAGAACTATATTTCAGAATTGAAAACAAAACAAGGTTCTACACTGTTGAATATAATCAAATGCTATCTAGACCTTCGGAAGAACAAGAAAAAAGTTGGTTCGAATAAAAGATACAGAACTTACCATTGTGAGGGTAACCCAACATGTTTTGCTCGTTTAAAATCTGCAACAAAATCATCACTAATTCGGGCATCAGGACCAATATTTTCCATGAGCAGACGATATAGTCCAGGCGTATTCCTACACGCTGAAAACAACAATCTTGACGCAGTTTTGTTAAATGTCATATATCCCAATGCCACAGCAACAGAATTTCGCACCTGTTCATTGGATGAATGTAAATGTTCTATTAATAGATCGATGGCACCAGTGGTGATCATGGCATCTGGTATTCCAGCCCGAGTATGAGCCAAACTTGACAGTAGACTTGCTGCTAAAACTATGACATTGTGGTCCTCAGAATGGAGTTTGTTCACTAATAGAGTTACTCCTCTTGCTGTTAACATGACTTGATCTTGATCGACGATAACTCGCGCTAAGACAACAATCTGAAATATTTCAAAAGAAAATTGTCAAAAGCAAAATGTGGTATTTACGATGTTTACCAGAAAGTCTTTACATAAAAAACTTCAACAACATACAAAGTATTGAAAATCTATTTAATGATGAAAGTTGCATACGTGAAGAATTTGTTTCAGGTAGCCTACTGCTTGTAAACTATCAACTATTTCCTCAAACATGTAGTCTACCCCAGCCAATCTATCAGGTAAAGATCACGTTAATTAAAATATTTTGTTTTTGTTTTCACTTTTCAATCAAGAATTCTAACCTGGAAAGCTGCGTAGCATTGATAAAATTCATCAGAGGATTCCAAAAATCTTTCAAACAGTGAAAACTGGATCCCTCCAGCCTCTCTAATCTCAAACTGTTGTGGTGTATTGTTGAAGGCAAAAATAGTGAGGGCTGTTCCCGCTTTTAATTGGATGTCCTGAAAAGAGAACAATATTCAAGTTAGTACATAAAGTACACCAGTTAGATCAAAACCTTCCCCCGAAAAAAAAAAAAATTATGACTCCACTGGAAGTAAACAATGAAATGTTAATAACATCATGGATGATTGTATTGTCATATTTTACATGGTACTTTTCATTTCATTGCAGATGAACCTCAGAATTGAATGCTCCAGATGGATTAAATCAAGCTTTATCAGCTGGTCAAGTAAATATTCAGACGAATCTTACCTCATCCCGAGACTTTAACAACCCCAGTAAGGAGTCAAAGTTAAAGTCAGGTTCTTCTTGTAGTTTTTCCTGGTTACTATGGTTACTAAGTACGACACAGGCAAGAGTGATGGCCACCTCTACTTGAATTTCTTGGCTGGGATGTTCTGCAAGTTTTTCTACCAGAATAGGTATTCCACCCTCCTCTGCAATTTTTCTCTGTGTTACTTTATTATTTCTATAGGCTACACCTAGAATCAAGGGAAGGGAGTGGAGTTTTACATCTTGTCTGCTTTATTTAATTGTAATTTTATTGATGGGCTATGTCATGCAGTGTGCAATATGGAAAAGCAGCATTTCGAGGAAATCTTTAATAAGAACAGTCTGTTGCCGCAAGGACTACCAGACCAATGAGACACTCACAACTACATGATTCAATGGATAGGAAACCCAAAAAGTATTTCAGCTTACAAATGAATGACAAGATGAAGGTCAAACTTTATCTAGTACCCACCTACACAGAGAATGCCTAATGTTTTAATCACCATTAATAAAACTCTACGTGAAGTTTTCTGATTTTTAGATCGTAGTAAACGAACTAATTGTTGGAAAGCGTCTGCATCAGAAAGTTTATTCTGGTTTTCAATATTTTCTCGACCCATAGCTATTGCCGTCATACAACCTACAAATTATGAAAATGACAATAACATGATTAAGCCAAAACATATTAGGGAATTCTCAAGTTCACTTATGCAAATTCAAAATGCACAATAAAAAAAAAAAAAATAAATGATTTGGTCCAGTGAAAGAACTTCTGCATGAGCAGTGAAGTAGCTCAGTCAGTATATAGTTGTATTTTTACCTGCCAGAAGATTCGGGCTATAGTGTGATGAGGCAGTCAGAAGTAAGTTAGATTGTAATCTTCTAAGGTTATAAGTTGCTATAATTCAAAATCAAAGGGTAATAGACAATTTCCGATTCCACAACCTTTGCTTCAGAGAACTTGCTATAATTATATGAAGTATAATAAAGAACTAACCAACATATAGAAGTTTTTCTGTAGGTTCTAGTAACATCTGTATAATATTCTGGATACCAGTACGTTCTGCTATATATTTCTGTTGAGTATATTTATAGCCTGCTAGAGACCATAAAGAACATGCACCTTGTTCACGAACCTCAACATTGATATTCTAGAAAAAATATACAAATTTATATTTTGAAATTATGGTGTCTGCATATTACCAACTTTGACATTTTATATAGAGGCTGTAGCCTACCCATATTTACAGGGTTTATGATTGAGACTATGATGTGTATGCTCCAGATGTTTTGGTAACTCACTAAAAGGGTTATGAAACGATAAAAACAGATACATGGAATTGCATATATGTTTGGGCCCAAATTCAGAATGCTTTAGGTCATACTTTTACTGGATGTTTGTCCTTTAAAGATCAACACATACCTTCAAGAGTTTAATTAAAGCTTTAGGAGCATCAAGATCTAAGAAAGCTATTTGTATTTCAGGATTTTTTTCAGCCAAAGCCTCTAGAGCACTTGCTGCTTTAACCTGAACTGTCACATTACGACTTGATTTTATTCGATCCACTATATGTCTGAAACAAAATTACGAATATTAGAGGGGCTATTGGTCATTACACCAAGACGATATCCTATAAAGTTCTTGTGTTTTGTGGATTGAACTCTGGCCTTAAGAGTTGTCAAGAACACAGTTGTAAATATGATCCTGAATATGCTCTAAGGCAAAATAAAAATGTCTGATTCATAAGTTGAACCAGCAGTCATCTCTTAACCAATGCATTGGTAAGGAAGAAAAACTTGTCCTGTTTCAAGGGCATGTGCTTTTGAAATCATCCTGGAATCATCCCTCAAAGCCTTCCAATTTCTGAAACCTCAGCCAGGGCTTTTGACTACAGAGAGCAATAGGTTTACAATCTATAAAGTCGCTTACTTGATAGCACCCTCTGCCATAATGGCATCTTGAATTTCCTTGTTGCCAGCTGTCACTGCTGATAGTGCAGCAGAAGTAGCAGCTTGTAGAATATCTAAATATAGCAAAGTCAGTACATAAACATCAATATTTTGATAGAAGAATATTCAATTTAATAGTCTGTAAAGACTGCTTGATGTCTGCAACAAACATTAGAAAGAATAACATCAAGTTACATCGACCTACCTGAGTTAACAGTCAAGAATTCTACAAGTGGTTCAATACCACCACTACTAGCAACAGCATTCTGGTTCTCCCTATTATTAACACACATAACACGGATAGCGTTCACAGTGTTCACTAACACATCTTCTAGTTCTGATTCCAACAACTGAACAAGAGGTGCTATGGCTCCATTCTTAGCCAAATGGTCCTGATTTCCCTCAACACTGGCAAGATCTGATAAAACAATGGCTGCTCGTGATTGGATGTCATCATTTGGTGATTCTAATAGTTTGATGAGTATTGGGCCAGCATCACATCTTGTTAATGCAAATCGTATTTCATGGTTTTCTGAGATGTTACAAATAACTGAAGCTGTTACAGTTTGGATTTCTTCATTTTCTGTATTTAGTAGATTCACTAGTGCTGGTATTCCATCTGTCAAAATATGAAATTACAATATCACATCAAAATATGTAAAGACAAATATGAAAATTCAATAAAACAAGTCCTACAACCTTTCTAAAGACAGTCTTTGAATGAACTGCTGTCAGCGCCCACTAGCCTATATTGTTGTGAAATCTCATTTTGAGGCATTATTACATATGAGGCAGGTGAGGCCTCCTTGAAAACCTTTCAAAAATCGTCATTGAGAAGAACCTTGTTGAAAAATCCTCAGAAATTAACAAATTAATTTGTCCTTTGCTTGGATAGAGCCCTGTACTTCTGATGTAACAGAGCAAGCATATAACTCTGAAACTGCAACTCCCTTCAGCATCTAGTCACTGAGTTACCTGAACTGCCGAAAGTTAAATATAGACCAACCTGCATCCAGAATAGATCTCCAGTAATTTGGTTTACAAGTTGATAAAACTTCTAGACATTTTACTCCAGCATCTTGTTTTGTCATATTATCATCTTTTAACATGTCTGTAAATAAACTTTACAGTGAATCTATGACACAGCTTTAAACACAAACATATGATACTTTTTGTTTTTTTAGTCAGTTATCCTTACTTCAATTCAAAATTATATTTCCATGAGAATTGTCTTTTAAGTTCCAAATGGAAATAATTATAAAGTCAACTCACCAACTAAAATTTTCCAAACTGGAATATCAGGATTATTCCACTCTATGAGATATTCCAGAATATTGGTATGAAAACGCAATGCTGCCAAGTTAACCATATTATTTTCTTCGTTATCAACCTTTGTTATGTCAGCTTCCAATTTAATTAAACACTTCAATGATTGCAGAGCACCAGAGCTTGCTGCTAGAAGAAGTGGTGAGGACTTGGCACTGAAAGATAATTCAGGTATCATATACAGTAGTAGGACATTTTGGATGCCACAGTTACGAGAGATGAAGATATTTTTCAAACGCTCCAGGAACCTTTAACAAACACACCATGTAGCACACTGCCCCTCCATGTCTTGTTCCATCTGAACGACTGGACACTTCTTCCATGTCAGCTTTTCATACCTTCAAACTAGTTTTATAAATCTGAAGGTGTCATATCAATCTCTGCAGGGATCAAGCCTGAATTCAACACAACAAGCAATATTTTTAAAACTTACTCATTTTTAGTGGCGAGTTCCATCAAGCCAGAGTTTTTCCGTATCATCAACGTCAAGATGTCTTGATGGTTGAAGAATGCTGCATGATGGACAGGAGCCCAGCCATCTTGGTCTGTGGCCAGAACGTTAGCAAAGTTAGCGAGCAGACAGGCAACAGCATCTAAAGATCCACATCTGGCAGCCATATGCAAACCAGTTGGACCTGAAATCAATTGAATACTTGATGATTTGGACAATATCTGCAAGCTTTGTTAAGACTAAATACCAAATGATACTATAAAGTTTGTGCATGCTGGTTTAATAAGCCAGTAAGAACCGACTTCTGTTTCTTAAAAAATCTTATCAATTTTTGTAGGATGTCACACTTATGACAAAAGGGGAGATATTTTAGATCTTAAATTGACTGAGATGTGAAGTGAATCATTTTTAGTGGAATACTTGTCCAGTTGGCTATTGAGCCAAGTGCTAGATTTTAACTTAAAATGAGTCATTTAGATGAAATTGATCATCTGGTAGAAAAAATATTCGGGGGGAATTTTTTTAAGGAAATTTCATGCTTTCGTGCCATTTTGTGATAAGATATTTGTGAATATACATGAAATTGAATATTGTTTCAAAAATTCTAAATCTACTAAGTGACCATTCCTGCCAAGAATGAAAGTTTACCGTAAGGATCCTCTATGATTTCTAATAGACAAAATAGTAAGAGATAATTTATTAAAAGTGAAAAATTTCCCATAGAGTAGTTGAAACATATTCTTATGTTTCAAGTCCAAATTTCCAAACAAGCTGATCTGATGTCAAAGCATTATGACAAAGCCAGTCGTAGAGTGATATCAGGTCTGCCATAAGAAGAAGTTTAAAAAAGAGCATTTTTGAACACTAGGAACACCTAAAATGCTCATTATTGCAACAGCGCTCAAATGGGTCAAATGTTTGGACGTGGAAACCAAAAATCTGAAAATATGAGTATATTCCAATTATAAAATAATATAGCCATTAGTAGCACTCAAAATCACAAATTTTTAGACTCAACAAAAATAAACCTACCGTTTCCAACTATATGATTTCTGCGGACGTTTACATCCATAGACTGCATCAAGAGAACAGCTATAATCTGGGGGCGATTGTGCATGGCTGCATAATGGAGGTAGGATAAACCATGTTCATCTTGTTTACCCAGACGTGAAGCTGGCATCTTACGACACAAGGCTTGAAACATGGCGACCAATCCTCTCTGGGCTGCAGCTTTAAGTCCATTTTGTGGCGTCTGCAATTGTAAAATAATAATGATTGAAAAAATAGTAACATGTCCTACTTTACTCCTTCATATTGATTGTGTTATGGTAGTACATGGTAGTATTTAAACTTTTACTGATGAAATGAGTTGGAGTTTTATTTAACTGCTAGAGATTTGGCTTATGAAATGTCAGGCAGACAGATGTCATCTAGTGTTCAATGAGGGAATTTTTTCTCCAATGGAGGCAGTCTACTCTATTTTGATCTCCAACTTTTGTGAGCACACAGGGCATCAGTCTATTGTAAATTAAAATTTACAACAAATAGTTCAAGATTCCACTTTTTACTCTGATTTTAGCAAATTTTTATCTGAAGTTGTTCTTCACTTACCTTATATTTAATGGCTTTTTTAAAACCAAAGTATTTCTTGAACTGTTCATGTAGAGGGATCTCATGTATCGGTAGTTTTTTAGGTTTGAGGGCCTGAACCTCCTCATGGAAGGCTCGTATCCACAATGGTTTCTGGGGCATAGCAGCATAGTAGGTCTCAAATTCTAACATAATCACATAGTATCTGAAAAGAATATAGTACAAAATTTCAAACATTGGTGCAAGGGATGTAGAAGCTTGGTGCAAATTATGTAGCGAATAAATTGAACCTAATAAACCTTGGATATGAAGACTCTCTGAAAGGGATGCCTAGTTGAAAACTTTTCCTTTAAGCCTAGCTCACCACAACCCAATTTGCTTCTAACAACCTAGCAGACAACAATTAAAATGGCTACCCATGCTCCACTTACTTTTTGCCATCAATCTCCTGTATTGGAATTGCATAATGTTCTTGTAGTTGTGCATCAGGGTCTAGCATCTTATTCAAATATTTGACTGAATCATCATGTAAAGTAGGATAGGCTTCAATAAACTGGTTGTTCAACTGATTCATTTCATTGGTCTCCAAATCGATAACAATACCTGGAAAAAGAGTGCAAATAGGTGAATACTTTGTCCGTTTTCAATTTCAACAGATTAGAAATCAGGTTATAAAATAGTCATATATATTGTTAATCCCTTGAATCACTTGCAAAATTTTGTTTCAATTAATTTCATTTGTCATGCAATTAAGTCACATCCAATCAAATTCGTTCTCCCATTCGGTTATAGTCTCAACACAGATACAAATTGTCCAAAATTCTCACCTCCATGCAAGTTAAAATACTGTTCACCAAACTCAAAATTAGGACATTTGAAATCTGAGCCCAGAATAAGGGGTGGTAACTCTCTTTCAGTACGACATTCTTCAGCTGAAAAATCATAATATAATATTTAATGAGGTTTAAGGAAAGATAAATACCAAAATGATATATAACACAAAAGGGTGAAAACAATAAACAAGTTCCACTGGCATTAATCAAAATAAAATTGCCATATCAAAAAATGAAAATACAAAAAAAAAACAAAGCAATTTTCATAGTGAATTTAGACACAGTAAGCCTGAATAAACTGACATAAATGGACATTTGAAAAAAGCTAGGCCCACATCATTTTTAAATTGCGTCATTAAAATTCGAATAATAAAATATTTGTTACCTGAAAGGGGAGGTAATAAGCGATTAATATCAGGAATCTTCATCTTTTTTCTCATTCCAACTAAAAATGGCGTCAGAAAACTAACCAGCTTCAGCAACTCAATATTACGTCTTACTTCTGTTTTATTTGGCAAATATGACTTAATGATTTCTTCATGCATCTGAAGTCTGGTTTTTAAACGTTCGTAGCCTGAATTATCGATGCGATTGTCCAATAATCTAACAATACTTGAAACAATCCAATCAGAATCCACCAAATACATGTTTTTATAAAAATCCACATCATTTTGATGAAACGCTATTTTCATGCTCAAATCCTCTACATGTGCCATAAAGAATTTCCGTTCCTGTTCCATGTCTGTGTCACCTGGTAAATCTGGAGGTATTCTGTCGTAAATATTAGTGTAATCTGGATCAGTTGTTATATCTATTAAACCTGAAAAATACCATGTAATGTAAATTAGTCAAGAGATGTGCACAGCAGGGTTTAAGTTTATGAATTTCCATGTAAGATCATTGGATTCAAGTTCCTGACAGGGGAAAGAAGACGGAAAAAAAGTGATTCACTTGGTCACTAGATTTCCTTTTAAGATTCCCAAAAATAAACAAGGATTATAAAATGTTACCTACCAGCACTTTTGAATTCTGTCATTAGAGATTTCTTTGTTTCAGCTTTCCCATGAGCATTTACGTCAAGATTCATACGCCATCGCTCTGAGAATTTGATTCGCTTATCTTTAGGTAGATAGGCTCCATGCCACATCCCTTTCATCATATAGTCCACACTGATCATGGTTTGTCCAATTTTAGTATCGAGGTATGCTGGAGACAATTGACACGTTGTGCTTTGATCATTGTTCGTCTCCAATGACAACGTAGGAGTCTGATTTACAACATAAATTCCATAAAGAAGCTCCCTCATTACTTGATGAATTTCTCGATAGTCGAAAGGAGTCACAGTTTCGTCAACAGGCATCAACAAAACACATTTATCAGAGTTTGCTTGATTCACGTTACTTATTAATCCTACTGGCGGGTCTGTGGGAAATTTAAATTCATCTGTTGATAACATCCAATGAGAGGAGGAATATGCTAAAAGTTCCTGACAATCATAATTGTCAAAGCGTTCAAAAAAACTCATGGCATTTCTCGCCATCATGGTGATTTGATGCTGTTCTTCTGATGTTGGTTCTGCCATGATGAATGTTATATCAGGGGTTTTCAAACAATATTTCTTGAGTATTTATGTCTGAAAAATACATAAAAGTTTTGTAAGGGAAGGGTTGACTTGACTTATGGCTAGGCATTTAATGGGTAATAGTGTTAGTAAATAGCCTAGGCCCATCCGTGACATTACATCATTAAAGGGGTCTTCTTGGATGTTTAAATGTTTGCATTGCCAAGCTCAATTTTCAAACGAATAAGAGATCAGATAATCAGTCTATAAAAGTCCTAAAAGAAATTTGATAAATTCACCTGTCACCTGTCTAGTCTCCACCCACACTTTTTGCATCAGACTAGGCTGGTCTTCTCCTTCTCTGCTTACATTGGACAATCGGAGACCTTGCAAACTTTACTATTTTTTTTTACTTTTGGTGGGGAAACTGAAATCATGACAATGTAAGTGCTTTCTATCTACACATTCAGTCAATAATGCAAAGTTAACTGTCTTCACTACACAGTCTAGAATGCTCGTAACGGAATGACATTATTTTTTATTTGCCTTGTGCATCATTTGCATCTACAATAAAATTTTAGATTTCTTCAAAATGCTGCTGTCTTGTCAGTTAAATTTATCTATAAAGATTAGATTGTTCCATTATTTCGCAACTAACTAGGCAGCTAAATTTTAACAAAGAGGCACTTACTATGATTTAAAATAATTTATTATTTATTAAATTGAAAAGAGCGTCGTAGTTTCCAAGCGCAACCAGCCGCCATATTGAATAATACGGAGCGGGCACTTGCTCGACTGTCAATCACAGACAGTTTCGTACTTTCTTTTTTGCAAAAATTTCAATAAAATTTTGCAGCAAAAGTAACGAAATCAACCGGTTATTTCATGTTTTCTTCATGTTAACTTCTAATGTTGCTTCAAAGTCTGGAATTTATGTGGTTACTAAAACTATTAAAAAGAGTTGTTTCCCTTAGACCCTTAAAAAGAAAGCTGATTTAGAAAAAGCTCCATTCCATCAATACAGTAGCACCTAGTCCTTAATCAACTCACTGTAACAGTATTAGCTAACTTTATTAATGAAAACCATGAAAAACTGCATGTTTCAAAGTAATAGAGACAAGTCTAAAAATAGCACCAAGGCTGAGGCTAGAAAGCTTTGGTTCCACTTACAATATAAGATCATGAAGTGGGTCCTTTAAGGGTACCGGTAATCCTTTTTGGCATTGGCCTCAATGGTGTTTCTTCAATAGGAGGGGTGAGGAGGGCAAGGACGGGGGGACAATGGATAAACTCCTGATAAATAAGGCTGACCCCCTCCAGCAATTCCCCCAAGAATTTACTATATGACCTGACAATTCTATTGCCCCTACTATGGAAACAGGGTGTAAATAAAGAAACATTAATTTAAATAAGCGTAAGTTTTTGTTGTTGATAATCTAGTAAATGATCATAGCCCCATTCATCATACCAGCGACAACTTCCATTATTATATTCATCACATGATACTCTTGGCTGTCCTTCTTTTCTTTTTGGTAGGTTTGGTTCCTCTGGTCGTTTTCCCAAGGAATAGAAATTCTGATAATAATACCTGTAATGAAAAAAAAAATGAAAAAATCTAAAGACAAATAAGCTCCTAAAATGAAGCTTTATATATTGCTTTTCAGTTTTAAATCCATCTCTTAAGACAGCTGTCCTGGCAGAGTGTGGTCATTTTTAGATGGCAAACTGGTGCAGAAATATAGGACAGAACTTACCATCTAATGAGAATATATTTTTGTCCCTTTTTAACAACAGCAGCTTCGTGCCGTGATGTTTCTTCACAGACTCCATCACTGTTCATATTATTCCATAGCAACGCTCGACCTTTCCTTGGTTTCACCCAGATTCCTAGATCTATACAGTGATATTTGTTATAAGTCATAAAATATCCAAAAACAACAAAATTTAATTCTTAAACTTGGCGAAATAAAAGTATCCATTCATCAGTGGAGAGTGGAAAGATAATATTCCTTTAATGATGTTAATAAATATGAAATAATATATAAACAGCATACTTCTCACAAACTAATTAACCAACCTGGAAACTCTGTTTTGCCGCCATCTTTAACTGTATTAAGGTAGATTAAAACAGACGCCATTCTATCTCGTTTATCAATACTCCCTACATTACAGTCTGTATGTGTTTTATATGCTGCAAGAAAAATCTTTCATTTTACCCTAGATTATTATTTATGAGGTTGCAACAAAGTCTATGACATTAGTCTTGTCCAGCCGTAGCCATGAAAACAGAATTGGCATAATTTATCATAAATAGTCCACTTCCTATTCCTTCTAAGTCCTATTCCTTCTCTGCACTGTATTTGTCAATTTCTTATCTTTAGAGAGTTCACATAGCTAAACACTATGAGTAGTTTCTGGCTACTGACCTTTACCAATAGGATAAGATGTCAGTTGAAATTTTCCACCATGAGAGGGTTTCAAACCCATGGCGTTGTTTATTCGAAAGGCTAGAATAGAAGAAAAACGACTCTCTCCAGGATAAAAAGCTGTACTGTAACTCCAATTACCATGCAACCATTTCTTTAATTTGGCAGAAAATGTCTGATTGACACAAGTTGTTCCTGCAAATAGAAAATAGTCTTCAGATTCCAATTTTTTTAGAGATTTTTTAAATCCATGGAGGTCCAAAACTTTTCAGAAATCTGAAAACGATGAGAACCAAATGAAATGATATTAGAGCAGTGAAACAGTATAAAAAAATTTCAAACATTTTCTATATTAATATTGTATCAGGTTTAAATAGTTTTATAGAATTAAAATGCTTTCTGGATATTGAAATGGTTTTTGAAAATTAAAATTTCAGAAAAAAGCAGAAATTTAAACTTTTTCAACATACATGTACCTTCAGTAAAATCTTTGGGTGATATTCTGATTTTTTTCTTAGCATCTTTAAGATGTTTTTGAAGAGTATTAACACTGTCAAAACATAGAATAGGGGGATTCTGAGAAGCTTGTTTAACGTGGGCGTCATGAGCTTTGATCAATCCATCTGCTTCTTCTTCAGATAGAAACTCATCAAATAGATATACTCTAAAAAAAAGTTATAATTGAATTGAATATCAAACAATCTACAAATCTCATTTCAGTTTCAGAAAAGTATGAATTCTAAACAATAGGTAAGAAATGTGTTAAAATATGACCAATGTTAGACTTACTTGACACTGCTGTTTGTTTCTTTCTGTGGTAATAATTCTACAGCTGGCACCCGACGCCCATCAATGAAAGTTTTTTTAGGGGTCAGAGTCTTCTGAAAGGTTGCCTTAAAATTCTTGATCTCATCTGGTAAGTTGGGGTCATTTTTTAAAGACTCTGAAGATGTATCTTGTACTCCATCTTTTTGTTTTTGCTTCTCCTTCAAATTTTCATGTTTGGATCTGGATTTTGATTTATCATTATTGTTAGCAGTCTTTGAATCTGTTTCTTTCTTTAATTTTGCATTAACAGAATTTTGCTTATTGGTAGCCTTGTTCTTAATACTGTCTTGATTGACCTTATTTTTAGCTGATTCTGATTTTCCCTTGTTTTTCATAGAGTCCTGATCAACTTTCAAATTGACATATTTTTTGCTGTTTCTGCCACCAAATTTGATGATATTTTCATCCCCAGATACAGTCCAACCTTCACGAGCGTCCAAACTGTCAAAAGTTACATGTTTAATCTCAGAATTCTTGTCATTTTCACCTTCAATGTCAACATCTTCAACTGTTACAGATTCATCTGCGATATCTTTGGCAGAAATTTCTCTTCCTGATACAAAGGTTTTTGAATTGTCTTCAGAATCACCTTTGGAAATTGTTTTTCGTGTTTGAGAATCATTAAAATTGTTATCAGAAATAGATTTTGATGTTTCATCATCAAAATCATGTTCTTTTTGGGTTTCAGGTGATTCTTTGCTATTTCCAACATCATTGTCAACAGATTGTTCTTCATCTGAATCATGATTCATGTCTAATTCTTCAATTTCTGATTCCATCAAATCTTCATTCCGCTCCACTTTCTTTAATTCTGGTTTTCGCTTCTTGTTGGAGGTCTCTTCCTTTTTCAAGACGCCTGCTTCACGACGAATTCTCATATACTCTTCTTCAGTTATATCATCATCATCTTCAAAAATAATTTCTTCAACTTTTTCTGTCTTTATGTTACTTTGTTCCTGATTTTGAGAATGTTCTTGATTTTGTTCCAATATTTTATATTTTTCTTTTAATTTTTGCAATTCTGCATCGTAAGGGTCATTTTCAAAATTTTCATAATTTTTGGCATATTTTGCATTTTCAAATACATGTTCTTCTTCATTTTCCACTTTATTCTGCTCTTTCACCTCTTTGACAATTTTAGGACTTTGTGAAAATGATATTTTTATTTCTGAGACAGCATTTACAACTTTGGAAATTTCTGAATGAAACACATAACCAAATATAACACCAACAACCAACAAGAGTATGACCATTGGAATTGATGGGAAAAGAGGTTTCGGTGGAGAATTGTTGAAGTCACTTTCCTTCTCATTTCCTGTTCGAATGCTTCCTAATTTCCTTTTCACCATTTTAATATTTCAATGATCTGAAAAAAATAAACCATTCGAAATTTTTTTTATCTTAAGAGAAAATTTAGATGGTCTACAATAATATGTTTGACCAAGAAAACCAAGAGGTCTGACTTAAAATGGTGCAAATTGACAATATCATTTTTCCTGATACATATCAAAAGTTTAGAAAATCTCTTTACAATCACTTCAAATTTCTGATGTTTTAAGTATTAGGCCTCTCAAGTTATATATTATGGTTTCAGTGTTCTAGATAAAATCAATAAAATCAATTTTGCATTTAAATGCAATGAAATGATTATAATACATACATTTGGACTTCAAAATGTGCAAAAATAAATATATGATTTACTTACCATAAGAAAGTATCTATATCTATAATGATAATCAATATTAATTATCTTATAGATTAGATACAGAGACATATCCACCAGTTCAGTTATACATCAATATAACTTGTAGATAAGATAAGATACAGAGGTATATAAGAGGACACTGTTGTAATTCAAAAGTGAAATCAATACGTTATGTTTTGTTTCATTTTATTTCTGAAGATGATTCCGCTTGCCATTCATGATTTGTAAGACCATTAGGAAACAAAAAAATACAGAATTATCTTGATATATGGTAGTTATCATGATATACCATCAGAGAGTTGTTTTTTATTCTTGGAATATGCATAAATATCTTACTGTTAATACCCTTATATAGACCAATAAAAATACATTAGTTTAACATGAATATATAAATTTATTATAGAATATATATTAAGATCACATAATTTATAAAGATAATAGTAATAATGAAGGTCATGATATCCCTGATAATTCAGGCACCCACATATAACCCTTATTAATTCAGACTCCCTTACAAACACTGATATTTAAAGGGATTGTAAAGAGATTTTTCTAGTTTTTGTATGTGTATTGGGTATAATTATAGCTTCTAATTGCACCAATCCAATTTCCTGTCAGACTTGTTTGGTTCATGACTAGATTATGATGTCACTATCACAAATTTTATTTGAACCAAATAAAGTTTATGCAATAATGACATCAAGTTTAGTCAAGGTTTTCTAGAACCACAGGTCCCCAGTTGTCAAATGGAAAATCAAAATGGTAAAAATGGAAGCTATAAATGTAGCTAATACTCATAAAAAGACTAGAGAATCTCTTAACAATCCCTTTAAGACAACCTTACAATAAATCTTTAAGATAATAATAATGTCATTACAAATTTCAGGCTCCAAGAAGTATAGCTAATCTAAAGGTTCAGTGTCCAATCCCGGCATAGGTCAAGATAATACCCTGTGTGCTACAGGCTGTACACGTTAAAGATCCCTCCGAAATCATGGCACACTGTATGGCGTTGTCCATCTTCATAAGCCTCATCTTTTAGAATAAATCTTAAATATGAAAAATACATACAGCCCAAATTGTAGTCAGTTAACAAGAGCTAAATCAAGGCAGAAATAAATAAGAAACCATCTACCTAATATTATGCATAGTTTGCAAAATTTTACTTGAAAACTTTCTGATCTAATGTTGGATTTCTAAAGGCAGGCTTAGATTTACGGGTTATTCAACACTTCTCAACAGATATACCTCACAATCGCAAGGAAGCACAACATGAGCAACAAATGTGATATGCAGGTCTCAGGATCTCCCAGTTGTCATCAGTTGTTATCAGTTGCCATCAGTCATTGGCTACCAAAATAGTCAAAAAATAAACCTGAGCCTTTAAGTGTTGAAACTTTGTTGTGTCATAAATATTACTTGCAATCAAAACATTATAAGTCCCAATTTTGTGTCAAATGGAGGACAGATGTTTCAGACTAAAAGCCAAGTAAACAAACAAGATAATATATCATATAAACAACAATAGTAGAAAAAATAATAAAATAACAAATTCATCCAATAATCTACATTTCTTTAAAGTAACTAAGCGGGAAAAGTTGGACAAAAAAATCAATACTTAAAAAAAGCACAATGGAGGCACTAAATGCCAATTGGCTACCAAACTTGATTCATCATTCCTACAGTTTCCAAATGCCTTTCAGAGAGTCAAAGAAGCATTTATTTAATAGAACTCTCATAGCTTATCATGTGTATGTGGTATATAGGATTGTCAACTTGGCATCTCTTTCTGAGAGTTCAAATATCAAATATTTACTTCAAACCACCCTATATCCATCTTAATTTTAGATTGGGATCAAAATAAGAGTATTAATATGAAAAAAAAAAACCAGGCAAGAAAAAAACATAAGAGTTAGCTTGAGAACCGTATCATCATTCATGAACAATATTAGTACTCAATTTGAGTAATATGTATGGAATGTGATTTCTTATTTTGGTGTACTCTAGAATCCCATGAATATAGAACCTACAAAGAAGCACAAAGAAGTTTTTTTGAAAAAAGCTGAATATATGAAAGTAAGAATAGAAATGTGGTTTATACATTGCTAATAAATAAGTATAACACAAATAATTCAGTATTACTCAAGCTTTTTGTCAGAAACATCATAACTTCAAATCAAACATCAAAATCCCATTTCTGATTGGTTAATTTGCTTTCAGATCTAATAGTAGGAACCACTCAGATATCTGGAAACACTAACCAATGAAATTTCTTGAATTTTTTGTGATCTGAAAATCATTAGTCATGAACTTTCTGAAGACAGCCTATGAAAATTAGGCTCAAACTCATTTATAACAATAAATATTTTTGATAACTATTTTAAAACAATTCACACATACTGTTATCTCAATTACATTTATACCATATTCTCATTCTCCTTCATTCACAATACATGTTCATAATACAGTTCAATGTTTATAATACATATTGCATGTTCACATTGATCACATTCACAATGTATACATGTTCACAATTAATGATCAATGTTCATGTCCATACTTAATGCATGTTCACAAGGAATCTTTGTATTCACACTGTCTTTTCAGGTTTGCAATGATGTTTGTGTTCATATGCTCTTCTTCTTCAAAAAAAGGAGCATACACAAGAGTATAATGACAATACTGCAAACATTATAGAATCAGGATTGAACACTTCTTCCATCAAACAGATCAACCATTTTATTAGCAGTACCTGGATTGGGCTTTCCTACTATCAATCAATCAAGCAAATATTGCTTGCTCCAATCAAAATTGGACTCTTTTTCAATCAAACAGAGAATTGTGTAAGCGTTAGATGTGTCACATTTTGGAGTATATAAGCTGTCCATTGTTTTGGAATATAGAATTGTGCATAACAGATACAGAACCATAGAAGACTAGCTAGGTAGCAACCACGACTGAAATGAAAAAAAAAAAGTTAAAAATAAAAGGCCAAAAATCAAACTGTGACAAATTCATTAACGAAAGAATTTACATTAATCAAACAAACCCAATAATCTGATTTTTGTGCATGTAAATTTTCACATTTTAAATAGTGGGTACAGACAGAATTCAAAATAGCAGAGAAATAGATGGGAAAATTTTAAATGTGACATATCCACTTTCATACCATTGGATTGGGGGAGAAATAGAACAGTTGTTCACAACTCTCCAATCGAGCATATTTGAACCTAAGACTCTCTAAAAAAAAGTCTAGAAAACAATTTACAAATTGTGATACATAACTTGTCAGAGCAAAACTAAATGATAGAATGACTTTAATGTAATTTCCCAAAAATAAAACAAGACATTTTTAGAAACCTTTAAATCAAGCATAGAATGCTATACTTTTATAGTCAAGCAAAAATTTTTTTTTTCATGTCATGGGATGATTCAAAACATGAACACAAACAATCAACTTATCTTAACATAGTTTAAGTAGTAAAGAATTTATTTTATAACAGTTAATTTGTGATGATTTTGATTGTATATCAGTAATCTGATTGGTCAAATCTTCAAGATCAATTTTAAAGGGACGGGTTTGCCATTTTGGAGGGTTGATTTGGGTTTTGAATATATGTAAATAGTCTTCAGGAGTGCTAGAAATGTATGTCTTTCCATATATGGCGAGTCGTCAATTTAACTTTCAAAGCGGACACACACACAGATTTAAAAGCTCATTTTTAGATGGTGAACTGTGAACATTAAAAATGATTTGTTAGCTAAAATCCCCGTTTCTGAGACTGAGGAAGATTGGTCAAATGGATAGTTAACCTGTCCCTTAAAGTTAAATTTACATCTTTACTATCAAAATATCAAATGAAGTAGTATTTATTCTAACTACTATATGGTAGATTGTTTGTTTGTGTAAGTTATGTTTAATACCACTAGGGATGTACACAAATATCTTTACTTGATTATACTGACATAGAATACAATTCAGTGACCCAGAGTTTTAAAGTACCAAACTAAAAAATAACATTGGAACCTCAACCAAAACTAGTTTATAACAAACCAGTGTCCGAATTCTGTTATTCTATTGGTGGATAAGAATGTAGACACATTGGATTGGTTGCTGGTTTGATTGACTAAAGAAATATACAACATAAAACATAAAATCTGCACTGTCACCAAAATTTACCGTTTATTTTTTCTGAATCTGGATAAATGGAAAACAATTTTTTTACTGATTACAATGCACATCCTGAGAAATGTTTTTCTCAATTTATTCTGGGGTTTACTATACTTACCATTCATGATCTGAAGCAATTCTTATTCTAATTGTGGCCAATATCAACAATACTGTCATTTAAACATAAACAGTGCACATTTAGTGTGGAAAAACAGTTCCTTCTTATCCCTTACACAAAACTAAAAAACACATCAAAACTTACCTTGGCATCTTCTCGCGCTAAAATATTTCTTTTTTGTTCATCGTCAAAATTAACTACAGTTGAAATAACTTTGGCAAGAGTCTGAAATATAATAAATGGAAATCAGAAGTTTTGGCCATTTTTCCTCATTATTCCAGTCCACACAGCTGTAAATGGGAATGAAAATCAAACATTTTCAAAGTTCCATCAGACATGAATGGCAGATGCAAGAGAAATAAAAAAGATGATATTACCTTGGTTTCTTTTCCCATCATATATTCATAGAGAATATTCCGTAAATACTGAAACAGATAGATTATATTAGATTTACTTATTATTAAGTAAAGTTTTAGGAAAAAAGTTGGCAACATCATGGTATTTCACTTTCTAGTGTTTGTATGTGGGACATTTATATCTTTTATTTACACTATTAAACTGTGTGGTTTCTCATAATCCAGAAAAACTGATTAGGACATCACTATCAAAAATATTCAAATTTTTTGACAAATTAGATTTCAATCATAGGACTTGCAAATAGGTATTACTAGTAATTACAAGACAACCCTTCTTACCTCAATTTCAGTTGGTTCACTCATCAAAGAACTATCATGTATAGAATGATGACTAGGACTGGCAGGAGAAGTTGGTGTATCACCATATTTTATTCTATTCTCTAACATACTTATCTTAAATAAATACACAAATAAATAAAATAAAATAGTAATATACTTTGCTGTATCTGATTTAAGTTTTAAGGAAATATTTAGTCCTGCTTCAATTGACATGATTGGGCTCAGGAAAGCAAAAAGACTCGGAAAATAAAGGGGTGAGTCACATTTGCTTAGGGAGTGATTTAAGAATGATTCTTAAGAGCCTGTAAAATATGGATGTTTATAGATAATTAATATAAGTTTTGTATTTGAGAATGTTTATAGCAGTCTTCCAGTGACAACAATTTATATACTAAATACTTTAATTAAAGGTGAACTCAATATCAGTTTTCAATTCTGAAAAGGGATCTGAATAGGTGAAATATAGCTAAATCAACAATATCCCTATCAAAACTAACCTTATTTTGAAGATCTGTTTCTCTCTGTTTCATCTGAGTTAATTCACCATTTATCTGACAAACATGAGCCTAGAAAATATCAAAATACAATCACTAACTTTAATTTAGGGTCAAGTACAAATTTGTGGTAGGTATTGTAGCCATTTGTCTATCAATTTTCAAACTTAGTTCTGGTAATGACTCTGCCAGGGCTTTAGAATCTATTAATAACATGGCTAGACCAATGATTTTGGTGTCAAGCTTTCAACCTCCATGTTTGATGCCTTATCACATACCTGTAAATCTAAATTATGGAATTCAAGATTTTGAACTTCCTCTGCAGCATTTGGATCTGTAATGTCTATCTGATGTTTGATTGGTTTAGCTGACAGTGGTGTGGGTAGATTTGAATCTGACATCTGGAGTTGTGTTTGTAATTCAGCCATTTCTAATCTGAAATATAAGAAATGACACTATTTAAGGAAACAACAAGAGTGAATGATATTGGCACTTTCTGAAGGTGATAAATCAAAAAATTGCCAACTGCTGGTTATAGTTGGAATTGAGCTTTATCCTCTGGTAAAGCAATTTAGAAGACTTACTGATGTTTTGTTTGAACTTCCTCTAATTTCCGTGTAAGATCAATCACTTCCTGTTGTAATCGTGACTGCCCACCAGGTGTCGTCTGGTTCTGTAATGCTGTTAATGTCTTCTGTGTTTCTTGAACCATTACCTGTATTCAAATTTGTATGTCATCATAAATCTATGATTATCCTTAATATGAATATTGAGATTACAATGTGCAATGAAAGCAAACTTAGCCTGCTCTTTTTAATTTTCAACTGTGTAGGGCTTTTTAATGTGCACAGCATACAGAGGCTGGCTTTATTGTCCCATTAGACAGTATAGATCGTTAATGTCATAACCTCTTAATCGCATCCTGGGTTGAAAAAAAAAATCATGTTCCAATATCCAATGATATTTACTGATGAAAGCTCATGCATAGTTTACAACATTCAAAACACATGCAAACATTTTCATAGCCTGATTGTTGAGTTTGATGATTTTCAAGGAATATCTGTTGAAGTTGTGTAAAACTCTGCAGACAAAACAATATATTTTTTTAAATCAAATTTCAGGAAAAATTAGATCAAAGAAAATTTGTGAAAACTATGAAAAAGACAAAGAATTGTGAAAATTGTACAAAAAAGAGAAAAATTTGTCTTAAGAATAACAAACAAATTTAAAAAATTTTTGGAGGGGGAAATATACAGAAAAAAACTGTTATCTAGTGGGCAATATAGATATCAAAATTCTAGAAAAAGTTAAAAAATATGGTTTACAGAGAAAAATGTAAATCTAGAAAAATTCCAGATGAAAGTTCTAATTTAAAAGTTTCTTTCCATTGCAATTCAAAATTGATAAAGGTTGTCTAATGGGTGAAAAAAAATATAGAGTCTAAAAATTTAAGAAAGATTTTATAATGAGATGGTAAAATGTGTACCTCTTCTGCTGGTGACTGTACAAGGGGATCAAACTGTACATGTGAAAGCTGCTCAGTCGACTAAAAACAATAAAATAACAACACAAATATATACAAAATAATACAAAAAACAACAACAAACTATTTACAAACATTAATAGCTACAATCAATTTGTGAATTTTTTACATTTGTGAATTTTTTTTACATTTGTGAATTTTTTTTACTTTTGTGAATTTTTTTTACTTTTGTGAAATATTTTACATTTTGTGAAATTTTGTATTTATGAAAGTTTTGTATTTGTGAGACTTTTGTACATTTGTGACATTTACAACAAATGTAAAATTTTCAAATTTGAACAAATACAGCAGGGCAGCAGCAATATCCTAATGTTTTTATATTTTAACTGGCAAACCATATAGTGTACATAGCTATTAGCAATGAAACTCATTGTGCACTCTTCTACTTTGCAAAAAATAAAGCTATACAGGGTACTGCAATAATATTATCCAAATTTATTTCTAGACAAGTTAGTCGATGAAACCTTCACCAGCTGGTTCAAGGAATCTTTCTAGTAAAGTATGAAGCTTATAATAAACTATGTTTGAAGCTTCTATGATCATATAAGCAGAAGAGTCACAATAATAATGATGACACTATCAGCCATTGTATAACCATAGCAACTAAAACTACTCACAATCAAATCTATCTCTGATCTATTTACCTTTCTTTCTTGGTTCCATTCCTGAGTCAGCGCCGAAACTTCTTCTTTGTGTAAGGTTTCTCTCGACTGTAGAATATTCTGATGCTGTTTTTTCAATTTTTCTTCCAAATCATACAGTTCTATTTGATGACGTTGTTTCTGTTTGGCTACCTGATCTTGTAAATTCACCAATTCCGCTTGATGGACCTTATCTTTTTCCTACATTTATGTAATTATTAAGTTGTAACATAAAATCTAAACCTATTACATCATTTATGTCATATGACAAATACTTACATTTATAATTAGGTTGTAACTGTAAATAAACAGTCAATAAGACCAATGTAAACAGTTTTTATTACCACTTGGAAGTTGAAAGTAACAGTTTCTGGATAGTTATTACTTTCTGTCTCTACACTTGCCACAATTATCTGGATTTTAAGATATGTCTTTTAACAACAAATACTAAATAATTCCACAGCATTTTGATTTTGCAAGTCACCCCTCATAGACTCGCATTTATCATCTAACTCTTAATTTCAATGAGGCTCTTCAGGAATTGAAAACTATTAAAACAAAGTTTGAGCTTACCACAGTCATTTTTAGCAATTTGATCCCACACCTACCTGCATATTGTGATGATGTTCTTCATGAATTTCCTCTAACCTCCTATCTTTTTCATGTAATTCCTTATACAGCTCATCAACCTGTTGTTTATGTTCCTGGAACAGTCGATCTTCATCTCTACCACTTTTACCTGGCAGATGAGAAAAATATATCAAGATGAAAGAACAAGGGCAGTAACTCATGGTAGAGTCAAAAATAATGGTCGCAGGTTCATTTTTTGTTGGGATCTCAAGAATATTAAATAAAGAATTTAATCCTGGAATCCAGCTTTATATGATGTTAAATTCCAGATTTCCATTTTGAAAGGTGATACAAACAGCTGGGGTTATCAACCAGTATTAGCCTGCACTGATAAACACATTCACTTACCCATAGCCTCAGTAATAGTGTCTTCAAACTGTTTTTCTTTTTCAGCCAATGACAAATTCATCTCCCGAACTAACTGTTTAATCTTTGAATCATGATCCACTTTTAAATCTTCCACTAATTTTTCATGATCTTTTGTGAGTTTTTCTAGGTTTAGTTTATTTTCTCGAGTTAATAATTCATACTCATCATCTTTATCTGATTTTAAACCTTGGAATTCCCGCCTTTCAGACTCCAAAACAGTCGAAGTTTCAGCGAATTTCTGTTTTAAATCATCCAAGTTTGATTCTAAAATGTTTATTTTTTCTAATAACGAATTACGTTCCGTTTCCAATTTTTCATATTTCAAGTCTTTTTCATTGATCACAATTTCAAAATTTTGAATTTTTTCGTGAAATTCTTTCCAATCAGTGTCTTTGGAATGAAATTCAGAAATTTGAGAATCAAAGTCTAGTTTTTGGTTTTCTAATATTTTTTCTAATTCCGTTTTTTCTGAAGATAAAACATCAATTTGTGTTTCAAGTTCCACAATTCTGTTGTCTTTTTGATTCACTTTTTCCTCAAAGTCACGTATTTGTTCTTTTTGTTCAACTAAAATGGACTCAGTATCTCCTTGAAGTTGCTTTTTAATTTGTGATATGTATTGCTCTGCCTTTTTCTTGTATTCTGCAAGTTTACTATTGTTTTCACTCTCTAGTTTTAGAGTTAATTCTGATAATGATTTCTCAGATTCACTTTGAGCTTCGGATAATTGCATTTTCAAATGAGCTTCATTTTTTAATGATTCATCCAAAGTGGTTTGCACATTTTTTAGTTCACTTTCAAGTCTCTCCACTTTTGAATTTGAAATCTTAAACTGGTCTTGAAGTTCACTTACTTTAGAATTAGCGATTTCAAGTTCATTTTCGCGTTCACTTAATTTGGAATTCGAATTTGATTCTAAAGCAGTTAATTTTGAGCGCTCAACTTCAAATTCACTTTTCGAGTTTCTTAGTTCCTCATTCAAGTTTTGCAAAGTAATTTCAAGCTCAGAAATTTTGGAATTTGAGTTTTGTAATTGGTTTTCACTGTCACTTAATTTACCATTCACCTCCTTCAAGTTCATTTCAAGTTCACTGACTTGTGTTTCATATTTCTGGACATTTTCTGCATTATTTTGAACCAATGAAACTTTTTCCACAATTTCAAAATCTTTTTCACTCAAAGCTTGCTTGAGTCTTGAGTTACCCTCTGAAGCCTCAACCAACGATCTTTCCATTTCTTCACATTTCTTTTGCAGTGACACAATTGTAGTCTCTTTTTCACTCAATGCTGCTTCAAGTTGGTCTAACTTCTCAGAGAGCTTTTGTGATTCTTGATCAGCTGCGGCCATCTTGGAATGTAATTCAGTAATGACATCATCTTTTCCCTTAGCAATGATCTCATTTTCTTGGAGTTTATTTGCCAATTCTTTACTGACTTGTTGTTCAGTTTCTTCAAGTTTCAGTAACTTTGTGTTAACCATTGTCAACTCTTGAGACATAGACTCTTTTTCATTTCTCTCTTGATGTATCTTGTCTTCCGCTTCCGCTTGGTATGATTTGAATTTTGCGACATACTTCTTTTTCAAATCTTGAAGTTTATTCTGCCAAGTTTCTTCTAGACTTTTCTGCTCTTCTGAATGCTTTTTCATAGTTTCATCCAAAAAGACATCCTTTTCAACTAGTTTTTGATGCAAATCGGAAGCATTGGATAATTCATTTCTGGAATCTTCTACTTGCTTGTTCAGATGATCCACTTCTTCCTTACGTTGAGTTTCAAGCTTCTCCATCTTGCTTTTGAAATCTTCAATTTGATTCTCGTAACTATGGATACAATCCTGCATTTTTTCTTCTGCATTACTAAGCTTGTCATTCAATTCCTTGAGTTTAGTTTGAAGTTCATTATCACTTGATTGCATCTCGCTCATTCGAGACTCGTAATCGTCACGAATTTTCTGCATCATTGTCATCTGCTCTTCTTCAATTTGGTTAACAAGAGCCTCTCTCTGACTTCTGCTTGTGTCAAGTTGATTGAGAACATTCTTTAATTCTTCTTCCTTTTCAATCAACCTCATTTCCAAATTCTTGGCTCTTTCTTCAAAATTTGCACATTCATCTTTTAATTCCTGAATTTCATCATCCTTTTCACGATTGCTATCATTCACTGCCTTTAATAACTCCTCAATTGAAGAGCTCTTATTTTCAAGTTCCATTACTTTGCCAAAGATTTCTTGAATTTTAGTATCTTTTTCTTGAATCTCTAGTTCATGTTTTTCTTGTACAGATGACAGTTGATTAGTCAAATCTATGACTTGATCTTGCAGTCCTTTCATTTGATTGTCTTTATGTTGGTCGCCATCTTGTGTCTTCTCCAAATTCTGCTTTGTGCTCTCCAAAATGGACTCCAATTCTTTGTTTTTTGCTGTAACTTCTTCAAGTTCTCTGCTCAAAGCAGAAATCTTTTCACCAACTTCTCTAAATTCTTCCTCTTTCTTGGTCAAAAGATCATTTTTTTTCCAAACGTCTGTTTCCATGGCAACCAATTTTTGCTGTATTTCAGTTATTTCTTGATTCAATGTTGTCAGTTGATTGACCTGCTTTTCACTTAGTTCTTCTATAGCTTTCAAATGTTTTTGCTCTAATTCTGTTGTCAACTCTTCTAATTCTTGTTGCTTCTGTTCCAAATTCTTTCTAGATTCTTCTTCACAATCTTTGAGCTTGTTTTCCCAAACTGCTATCGTTTCTGTCAAGGTAACTTTATGTCGCTCTGCCTGTTCGCTCAGTTGCTGTTCTTTCAATGCCTCCATATTACTGGTGATATCTCCAATACCTAAATCTTTCTGCTCCATCAATTCTTTTAACTTTTGGTCAAATTCTCCATCTTTATCTTTCATTTTTTCTTCAAATCGTTCTTTCAATTTCAACATATTTTCTTTGAACTTCTCCTGCTTGGCTTGAAATTGTTCCTTGAAGCCATTTTCTAAACTTTCTAACATCGTCTGATGCTCTTTTTTTACATCTGCTATGGTTGTTTCAAGTTCATCTTTTTCTTTTGTGATGGTAGCTGTCTTGTTTTCCCAGTCTTTCTGTCTTATTTCAAACTCTTCCTTATGATTCTGTTTCAATGCATCAAGTTTTTCTTTCAAATCTTTTATTTTGTTCCTTGAAGCATCACGTAATTGATCAAACTTGGCCACTGTTTCATCTAAATTATCCTGCTTGTCTTTGAGTTCCTCTGTCTTGTATTTTAAGTCATCTTCAAGTTGCGTCACCTTTCCTTCAAGGGAGGTAATAAAACCAGAATTTTCTTCGATTGATGTTCGTAAGGCAAATATCTCATCATCTTTTGTGGTGACTGACTTTTCCAATGCTTCAATCTTTTCTGACTTTTCTATCACTTCTGCTTCCATATGAGATATTCTGTCTTGAAATTCTTCTTTTTCTTGTGATGACTTCTGCGTCAATGTTTCTGTACTCTCCATCAATTTTTGGGACAATTCTGTCTTTGTTTGCCGCAGCTCTTCCAAGATTTTTTCCAGATTACTGAGTTTTTCCTCCAAATCTGTTTTTTCTGTGACAATGGACTTCTGGCAGGTTTCCAAGGAACTAATGGTTTCTTCAAGTGACATTGCATATTTTTCTTTTTGACTCAATGCCTCGGTCATTTCTGTTTTCTCCTTTTGAAGAGAGTCCTTCTCACCTTTTTCTTTTTCTAATTTTGCAGTCAATTCTGAAATTTTCATTTCGAATTCTTTAATCTTTTCATCAGCATCTTGTAATTTTGAATTAATCCCTGCTTCAGTTTCAGCCAATGAAATTGCAGATTCATTTTTACTCGCTTCCATTTTTTGGATACATTCTTCTTCCACTTGTGACTTTTCATGTTTCAAGGCCTCAAATTGATTTTGGAGGGAAATAATTTGTGAATCTTTACGTTCAAGTTGAGAAACAAGAGCAGACTTGGTATCTGACTCTTCTGTGGATTGTTTCAGTGTTTCCTCACACTGAGATTTCACAATTTCCAACTGTTGAGAAATGTCCGCTTTTTCTTGAACCAAATCTTCTGATCGTAATTGTTCTTTTTCAAGATCCTCTTTCAATTTTGAAATATCACCATCATATTCTTTATTTTTGGTTTCCAAATCACTAATGACTTCCTTGAAATTATTTTCTGCAGTATCTTTTTCTTCTTGAAGGACATTCAGCTTTTGCATCAAATCATCCACCTGGGATTTAAGATGTCTGATTTCTTCATCCTTCTTGCTGACGTCTTCTTTCAAATTTTGAATTTGTTTGTCAAGTTCTTCAATGTACGCTTTCCGTTCTGATAACAACTGTTCAAAATTACTCTTAACGGAATCAACTTGTGATTTATAGAACTCCTCAACCTCTGAATTTGATCCTTGGAGTGATTCTTCATATTTGTCACGCATAGCTTCAATATCTGCTTTATGTTTGGCGCAAATGTCTTCCAACTTTTCATGATAAGCCTTCTCCATTTCTGATTTAAAGACTTGGAACTGTTCTGTGTTCTGTTGGTTTAATTTCTCAATGGTTTCAGAATGCTGCTTTTTTAGTTGAGAAATGGTTGCTTCTGATTTTGTCTCCATTTCCTGTTTCTCATCCTCCATTTTCTTTAATCGTTCCAACAATTCCTCTTTCTCCTGCAATTATAAACAAAATCAATTCAAGTAAGATGTCGGCTTGACACAAGCTCATTGAGGTTAACCTTCCCACATACAGGCTAAAGTAATGTCACTGAACAGGAGAACTTGAAATTATGACAGCTAGTTCAGAAATGAGGGTTAACCTTCTAATGTACAGGAGAACTACAAATATACCAGTACTCTTGACTCAAATCTTATTTACCTTAAAGTAATCAAAATCTGAGTAGATTCTTATTTTAAAAAGTGATACATACAGCATCAATTTAAACAATTTGATTGTTTTTTGATAACCAAGTCTACAAAATACTTATAAATCATAGATAGCTGAAATTGAGCTATGAATCAAACATGCAGATGCTGACTTTCATTACCATCCTAAACCATACCTACCTGTAATAATTTCTCTATTTCTGCACCAAGTTGTTCTTTCTGTTTCTGAAGTTCTGTAATGGCTGCTATTTTCTGTAGTTCTCTCTCCTCCAGTTCAAGTCTACTATCTTGTGATGTCTCTGAAATTTTTCGCTGCATTTCGCCTTGAAGTTGGTTTATTGTCAACTTCTTTTCTTGTTCCTACAATAAGAGGAATTAAATTTCAAACATGAAAATAAATGTATTACTTCCGCTTTTCCTGAACCTGATTGGGCTAATGAAGACCAGCAATACCATGCAGTGTGCAATGAGATAAAATTTGCCAGGATTAACTTTCTTTTTTTGAAATTTTCAAATGTCAAGATACACAGTCTCAGGTTATAGACCTGTCAAGAAAATACAAAAAACTTGAATAAACCTGTGTTAATTGTTTTAACGAATCATACCTTATTGTCGAGAAGTTCTTGCTTCGATTTTTCTAAATCTTCAATTTGTTTTTTCCAGAAAATGTCTCGTTCTTCAATACTTGATTTTACTTTTTCTTCTAGATTCTTCTCAGCTTCCTCCTGACAATAAAAATCATTATTTAATATCAAAATCTCATTCAAGCTAGATAGTATTCACTATAGTGACATTATAGTATAGTCACAAGCCATGAACCAAAGGTGATGGCAAATAAAAATAGGTTAGATAACATCTATAAAATGTTATAGTTCAAGACTGCAAGCAAATTAAATAATCAGCTATAGTCAGGTGTCAATAGATAGAATACCCATTCTAGATAATTCATGATGGAAATAGATGACAAAACTTGGTGTTACCAATAAACCACCAACAATAAAAGATTATAATACCTGTATAAGAGTTATGGCTGCTGCCTTGCCACGTGATAATTCTTGGACCAATTTTGATTTTTCCTCATCCATAGACTGATCTAAAATTTCAAATTCATCCATCAATTTCTTCTTCTCATCTTTTAGTCTGTTGATTATTTCTCGAGATTTTTCAAGCTGATCTTGAGCTAAATAATAATCGAGATTATTTTTTTAAAAAATGGTGGTCATAAATTCTAATCTATGTTTACTTCCAAATATATTCCAGGAAAGAGGTTTGACCAAGAATCAGCTGATAGACAAGATCCTTGAGAACCACTGGTAACTTTGTAAAATGGATGTTTATTTCTTTCCAACTGTACAATATGACAAAACTTCTGTACCTGATTTTTTAAGTTTTTCAATCTTGCTCTCTAGCTCAGTATTGATATTTTGAAGGGAAGATAACTCCTCATTATTGTGATGTAATTGTTGTCTGATTTCATTTACTTCTTCGTCTTTTTTCTCAATTTCTTCATGAACCTTGATAAAAAAAAAAACACCCAAAAATCATTTAATGAAGATGGCAACATCATGCAGTGTCCAATTACGGGTCAACCTTCAGATCTACTTTTCTATATAACTTATAATTCAGTGTGCAATGAAGGAAACTTTCTTGTCTTGACAAGTTTTGTAACATGATAAAGCAGCAACAAGATCCACAATAAATAGCTTAATTGACAAATACTGTGATGAAGAATAATTTACTATTTACCCTTCAATTCATTTTGAACTCATCTAATTGTAATCTCTATGATGTGTCATTAGAACAGATGAGCCTACCTGTTTTTTAACCTCAGCTATAGCTAACTCTCGATCTGTTTCTAACTGAACTATCACTTGTTTTGCTTTTTCTATCTGACTATGTAGTTTTGAAATATCAGGTGTGTTTCCAGCACCCTGCAATAAAACAAAAAAACAGAATGCATCATTCCAAAACTTTTCAAGTTCAAACCACATGGTTTATATCAACCTAACTCAGATTTTTGGTCTAATGACCAATAAGAATTGTATGTTTGACAAAATAAAATGCTCAGAACAAATTCAGGGACACCAGCCGATTCATTGACCTATTGGTGTATAGTAAATTTACCAAATAAACCATAATTAAGACTTTCTAACAGGAATTGTATTTTGATTAACAAGAACAAACCTTCAATTTCTCCACTTCTTTATTCCTATCTTCTAGTTGTCTCTGTAAATTCTCTTTTTCCTCAGCAAGCTGTAGATTTTTCTCTTTATTTGATTTGATAGTTTCTTTACACCGATTTAATAATCCTTCTAAACGTTTTACCTACCAAAAAAAGATAAAATATTTAAGGTCAACACCTTATCTTACAGAAAAAATCGGGGTTGTTTTCTTTTTCTGGACTTCATCAATGCATAAATGGAGAATACAATAATATATATCTACCAAGATTCCCCATTCATTGATGCAAAAATGTGACCAGGCATTCTGGATGAAAAAAACATGTCCAATGTGCCACAGAGTGTGCATGCTTTTCCAATAGTGAAATCATATAAACACTTAATTCTAGTGGGATTGCAAAAAAAAATGGATTATATTAGTGTCCAGATTAAAGAAGCCTCTTTACATTTATTTTAGTTTATTAGCAATATCTTACCTTTTCCTTTGCCACAGCCAGTTCATTCCTACCCTCACTGACAGGAGGTGTTTCTGTCTTGGTAGATTTTTTAGGAGAAAGTTTGGCCTGCAGTTCATCTGGAATTTCTTTTCCTTCTTTTAATAATTTCACCTGAGAATATAATAAAAACCTTAAAACCTCTCATCAAATATCAATAATATCTTCATATTATAATTCTACATGATTCCTTACCAACTGCTTTCATTTGCTTCATTCTGCACAACTGGTTCTGAATGATTTGTTTGGAGATCTGGACCCTTTGATAAAGATTTGATCAACTAATTCTGGACATTTATTTTACCTCATACTATTGCAAAAAGTTCCCCTTTAGATTAATCAGAAATTTAGACATCAAAACATACTGGTTATGTACAGATGGGAGAACATGTGTACCAACAATTTAAGCAAACAAAAGTTGCAATATGTTGTTACTCAAAAGTTAGCATAAAAGTTTACTATTTGCATAAATAATACAGACCTGCATATTCAAAACTTTCACAAATTCTTCTTTTTCATCCAACATTAGTTGATAATTTTCTTCTAGATCTCGTTTAGCTTTCTGATCTAACTGGATCTGCTCCTTTAATTCTGAAATTCTTCTGAACGCTTTATCTTGACACTGGGTAAGTGTGATCTGAATAACAAAGAATTAAACATTACACATTAGCTTCACAGCAGGTCTAGATAATGTGCTGCTTAGTCAAATCCATAAATCTAAGGATAAAACAAGCCTCTTTGCAGACTCAAATTCATTAATCTATTTTTCTTGCTTTCAAAGTTCCAAATATCAGTGATTAGTATCAAATTTACCTTTCTTCAATCAACTTTGTAAAATTATTAAATTTTAATCTATCTTTATCTACAAAATATTAAGCATGTAATATACCTTAAATTTATCTTTTTCTTGTGCCATTTCCTTATAAATATTCATTAGCTCCATAAACTTGGTTTTATATTTGACTGATCTTCGTTCATATTTCTTGATATACAGATATAAATCTTCTTTTGACACAGATTCCAGATTAACTGATGTATCTTCAACTTCACTCTCGATATCAGACGGAAGTGTATAATGCTGGTTGCCAGGAAAGGAGAAATTTTGAAAGAAGGAACTGTCACTGGTAACAGAACTGATGGATGATGTTCTAGAACGAGGACCAGTTGGTGTTTCATCTCCTCTAACAGAACTAAAATCTGAAGCGGTCTGAAGTATAGAAAGATATCCTGTGGTCATTTACTTAAACTCTAAAATTTTCATAAATTATTCTTCTCATTTAATGAAATCTGTATTACTTTTCAGAAAGTGAATTGATCTCAAATGACCTGATACAGCAAATATTCTTATGACTACATCTGTTTGAGATCAGCACATCATGGAGACCAAATTGCTAAATGTTCAAATTTCAAAGCAATGACTCTGTGACTAATATATTAGGCCCCAAACCAGTTATATTATAAACAATCTTACCTCATAGAGTGAGCTATTTGGTGTTTCTAGTGGAATATCAACCAATTGTCCTGTAGCTACTTCACCAGTTGTATTAGCCTGGGCATTCCCCACTGCCCCATTTAATCCATCCCCACCACCTACTTCCTGAGTGCTGGCCCTCTCTGGAGATTTAATGGGTGTGCTCTCTGCTACCGGAGACCCAATATCTGCTATCTTCTCATTACTCTGAAATGACAAATTAAAAGATGAATGCAAAATGGTTGTAAAACAAAGTTGGCCTATAAGTTTCTGACTGAAGAATGACCATCAACAATAGATCAACAGGTCTTGTAGATCTACAACTAATTACTAATTCAAAATGTTTATGTAAATAAACTTATTTTTATAATTGTTTGTGACTTAACGCTTAAATATTTTCAGTTGAACTTTCAATAAAGGTAGTAGACATAGGCTATACATCTTTATGATGACCTACAGATATAGGTATTTCAAGCTCTGAGACTAAAAACTGATTTAACGTCACCTTTTTAAATGTTTAATTCTAGGACCACAATTGCTATATCCATTAGGAATCATCATAAGGTGAAGGGTGGGATGGCTGATAGGTATTGAGAATACATTGGGGGAGGAGATTATTATTAGTTATGCTAGAACTTAGGATGTATTATCAATTTCAATGCAATGGACATCCAAACAAATCAATGAGGTGACAGGTGTGTCCTCTTTTACATTTTACCTGTGAAATTGCAGCAACTGCTGATCTAAGGGGAGTATTTTGGACTCCTTGCTCTAATCTCTTTTTCAGATTTTTGAACATTTTGTCCCATATGTAAGATTAGTAGGTTGTCACGAGCAATTCATAATTTTTATCGACTTTTTGCCTACACGGATATTATTGTTGTCTGCTTTACTTCAATGCGCAGGTGCGACACGTACGCCGACCGTAAAAATTGTGAAATTCAAATGAATGAGAAAACGAAATGAATTTAGTAAAGAAAACTTTCGTTTCTGACAAAAGGTTAAAATTTGTACACATCAATGACTGCGCTTGCGTACATCCGGGTTATTTAAAAGAGAAGTGTCATGGAAGGTTTGTGAGGATTAAAAAAATGACGAAGTTTATCCCCTCTGTGTTTCTTAAAACCCCTGTTGGATAAATACGATAAATGTCTTGAGGTTTCGAATTGTTTTATCTAACGACTTTCTCCATTATTTTGACGTGTTCTGTAATTTTTCACCAAGGAATTACCTTATGTTCAAACTCGACGTGTGGGGTGTGTTTTACCATTTTAGAAAAGGAATAAAATTGCCAAATTTTGCAGGAAAGTAAACAGTGTGATAATATATTTTGTGGCAAATTAAAGACTAAGACAATGAGTTCATCTAAAGGAAGACAGCGGGCAAATGTCCGGCAATATTCAGCAGAAGACCAGGCATTGAACCAAATTTCTGCAGAGGTAAAATACTATCTTCACATTTGTAAACCCCTTGCCTTGGCCCTTTTCTGATTTCTGTCTTTACGTTTAGTATTTTCACTTTAATTTTTCTGTTAAGGTGCAACATCTGTAGGGGGATAGGGGGTAGAGTCACAAATAAACAGATGATTAGTTTGATTCCATGTCAGAACTTTCCACCATGACTGACACTATATTTTTGACAGCTTCAGTCTGGTGTGTAATATCTCTGTAGGTAGTGTACATGAGTTTTATTATGCATTCTTGAGAAAATTTATCATCTTATGTCACATACAGTGTACTGCTTCTGGCAGTAATTCTGGCTTATAATTTCCTTGGATATGTGTCAAAAGTAAGCTTATAGGGAATCTGTGAATGCAGAAGAATAGTATTTGTACAATATTTTTTTCTTGGCAATAAGAGATCAGCTAGCTGGTGTTACTATAATGTACTATCAAATTTCTCTCAGCTGATACTGGTATTAAATGTGGTTATATTATACTCTGTGATACAATGTTGATATAATTAGCACTAACAAGTTAATTAATGAAGTTTGTCGTTAGATATACTGTTAAATATACTGTTAATTAACGGTTGTAATTAGAGAAATAAACATTGTCTTAATCTGATATAACCTACAGATGTCTTTCATCAACTTATGACTTCTGTTTCAATTCTCTTTAGGTGCATCTAAAATTATTTCTGACTTATTTTTGACTTTCAGGAAGATTCATGTTAAACTTTAATATTCTTTAATTTCACCATTTCATTTTCGTTAATAGAATTTCTAACTTGGCAGTTATTAGTGATCATTCAGTAAAAGTAAAATATTCTTCAAAATATTCACTAATGAAATTGCATGAAGACATGTTTTGTAAGCTTATATTACAGTAATACAATATCCTGGATCTAATAGTACTGTTTTGACCATGTAAAGAATTTGATATAAATCTTTTTACTTGCTATTTTCATCTACTTACTATACTTCAAGTTGCTGATTGAATACAATGTTTTATTGGAATTTCTATACCGATATATATATAAAGTATTTGAATTTCTAAATTATTGGCAGGATTTGTTGATTTTGCCGCTAAAGTTTGTTAATTTTGTTGGAATTTGTTATTTTTGCCTCTAAATTTCTTGATATAAATTTGAAAGAGAAAGGCCTGGGGGTGAAAACAAGATTGATTGAGTGAGTTTGACATGTAGAGATTAACAAGATGTGTGATTTATATCACTATAGTCAATATACTAAGCCTACTTATATGTCAATAATTGTGTAATCCAGGACAGCTGACTTGTTTAACATATACCCTCTCTTATTTTTAAACATTAAAATTAAAACTGTGATTCTATGTTGCTGGGAGCTGAAATAAAGTTTTATCAATTGATACAAAGGTCTTGTTAGAAAAATATATCTAGTTGATTAAAATAATTTTTTTTTTTATCAAGAACAAGAATACAAATTTTATATAGAGTATGGGGTACGAAATTCATCTGACAATTTTCCTAATAGTTTACTAAACTTTTTGATACAGTATTTGATTGAATTGTGATATACCATGAAATATAAACAAATGGTAAAAGTCTGATGACAAAACAAGAAAGATGACATTCCATAAGACAGATATGAGTTTTATATTGACCTCTAGCTAGACCTGTCCATCTTGACTAGCTTGAATACATGTTATTATTATTATAACACCTTCGCAAACTTTTTAGCTCCACTAGCAATTTAAAGGGACAGACACACCATTTTTTTCTACCAATCGTACCTTAGTCTCAGAAATCGAAATTTTTTAGTAATAGTGTTCACAGCTCACCATCGAAATTTGAGCCTGCAAATCCATGTGTATCCATTTCCAAGTTTGAAAAGATTAGTCTTTTTTTCTTGAGACTCTGCCATAATATATAGAAAAGACATCTAATAGAAATAGAAAGAGAAATTCCTAGTTTGAGATATTTTTAAAGGAATTCTGCTATTTTAGGACATTTCTAGTACTTCTGAAGACTACATATATTCAAGGCTCAAATCAACCCGCAAAAATGGCGATGTAAAGTGTGAAAAATGTACATATACGGCCAATAAATTTTAGAGCATTAGTCTGGTGTTGACTCACTGAAATTTTTTTCTGTTATCCCCCCATCCCCTTTTAGAGAAGTCACATACCATAGTTTATATGATTCTTCTTCAATGTTTTTGATATAGTTTAATCACATATGACCATTTTTACTTGTGATTTGTATTGTTTGGTAATTAGTTCCCTTTGCACAAATCCCTATGAAGTGGCAATATGCTAATGTTACAGGTATTTCTAGTAATCTTCAGACCATGGATTTGATAGTCTCTACAATAATATGATACAGAAGAAAAAGGGCTAGAAGGAGGAGAGGGGGGAAGGAACAGCAAGCATCTGAAAATGACTTGGAAGATACACCCCTCAATAATAATACATGATTAGTCGTTGATATAACTCCTTTGTAAATATTTTCAAGTAGGTCATAAGATAACACTCCTTGAAGGTGAATATAAATCATAGTAGACATATTTAGTTTCTTGTGGTAAGAAAAAGGATCAGGTTGATAGTGGAAACAGGGGAGGATCATTGGGAAATTAAATGGAGTTTTAACTTGCCAGAAAACAACATCAGGCTAAAATTTTAGAAGCCCCTCTATGTAGTGTGCAATGAAGTAAATTTATTGTCCTATCTGAATCTCTGAGTTGTACTAGTACTCGTGATAATCTTTCATTGAATAAATAAATAACCAGCAGTAAACTATATTTATATATGTCTGGACTAATGGATTCTAGTGGAACTGGTACAAGACACATGTTTCAACCTGGCATTAAAATCTATATTTATTAGCGTCAGGTCACATTTTTACACTTTACTACCAGTTTATTAGATAACTTACCTATTTATAACATATATCTTTTAGTTGAATTTGATTTGTGATTCGATTGCTTGTATATACTCTGCTCTCTGACTACACTGTTTTCTGGCAAACCCTTTCATATGATTTGAAATATCAATTTTACAAAATACTACTGAGAGACTTAGATTGTGATTGGGTTGATGAAAATGTCATTCAGTGGAAAAGTTATTATTTGTAAACCTGATTTTTCAGAGGGGAGTTTTCATGTGAATATTTTTTGGGAGGGAAGATTATTCCATTTCAAATGTAAAATCACTGTTCTTGTATTTCTCTATCATAAAAATAAATTCAAAGCTCAATGTAGTTAGACTGTAGGAAATGGTATTTTTTATGGTTTTTGACAAAACTTAGTTAAATTGTTTGTTATCAATCAAAAATGATCCCCCGAAATAAAGAAAAAATCTATTAACACTGGTTTTTTCCTTCTTCAAAGTAAAAAAAAATGAAGCAATTCTTAGCATTCATTTTGACCTCAAAACCTTGTGATTTATTTATCTTTGCAAAATATTTAAAGCTAATAGTGTTATATAAAAAGATTAAATCTTATTCAGAATTTAGTCAGGTGGATATCAAGAATCTGTCTTGACCTTTTCTTGTTGATTTTGGACCTCACTCTTCTCACTTAGTGAGAGGTTGGTAAGATCAGCCCTCTGACCTCAAACATTCCACATTCTTGCCTTACCCTCCATCTTACCAAACTATTTTGTGCCTTGTTGGGTTATTGAAGATAAGCTAGGAAAACAAGGGTAGCTTATTAAAAAGTATTAGCTTTCTGAAAATTAATGATTTCAGTGGATTTTTGGTAATTATTTGCCACAAAATTAATGTGAATATCTATTGTTAAATATTTTAAATTATTGAAATTTGAAAACACTATGCAGTGAGTAATTAGGAAAGTTTGCTAAGGGACAGCGTAATTCTTGAAGTTAGTGAATACTGATGCTAACCAATGAAAGGAGCTTTGTAGATAAAAGTAGAAACCTCAAGTGGTATTTTACCAGTGAATAATATTTCAGTGTGCAAATAAGAAAAATTATGTTTGTTTTTATTTATTCTCCTGTCAATAACAGGTTCTGGTGCCATGGAATCTTTTATCTGGTAATGAGGGGAGACAGGAGAATCGATCTTGTCAGTAGCGGTAAAGAATTTAAGTATGAATAAGGTGTCACATTACATCTTTAACATGAGTGTTTAGTCCCCTGAATCATACAGTCAAATTAATAACCTTGTGACAGTAAGCTTACTTAAAAGGTGTTCTTTGACTAGCAACTTGTGATGCAATTAATATACCTTAAATTGAACCCAGATTGATATTGATCCTTGATAGATTTTTGATGGAGTGTTCTAGAAATCCTCTCCCAATTTATTTTGTTGGAAAGGATGATTTCTAACATGTTAAGTATGTTTTGTCTCTCAATTTTGATCATAGGATTCTTTTTCCAGAAGAGGGTTTGTTAATTGTATGCCGCATCAGTTGGTAAGAGGTATAGGTGCAATATATTATATCTGATATCTGATACTATAATAACAATACTACCTTCAGATAAAAACTCGTGTTTAATTTTCTCTACCATTGTCTAAACATCAGCTGAGCTGATTCAAGATATTTATAGTAACTAGGATGTCATCTGATTCAAGATATTTATAGTACCGGTAACTAGGATGTCATCTGATTCAAGATATTTATAGTAACTAGGATGCCATCTGATTCAAGTTATTTATAGTTACTAGGATACCATCTGATCTAATCTATTTATAGTAACTAGGATGCCATCTGATTCAAGTTATTTATAGTAACTAGGATGCCATCTGATTCAAGTTATTTATAGTAACTAGGATGCCATCTGATTCAAGTTATTGATAGTAACTAGGATGCCATCTGATCTAATCTATTTATAGTAACTAGGATGTCATCTGATTCAAGTTATTTATAGTTACTAGGATGCCATCTGATCTAATCTATTTATAGTTACTAGGATGCAATCTGATCTAATCTATTTATAGTTACTAGGATGCAATCTGATCTAATCTATTTATAGTAACTAGGATGCAATCTGATTCAAGTTATTGATAGTAACTAGGATGCCATCTGATCTAATCTATTTATAGTAACAAGGATGCAATCTGATTCAAGTTATATATAGAAACTAGGATGCCATCTGATTCAAGTTATTTATAGTAACTAGGATGCCATCTGATCTAATCTATTTATAGTAACTAGGATGCAATCTGATTCAAGTTATTTATAGAAACTAGGATGCCATCTGATTCAAGTTATATATAGAAACTAGGATGCCATCTGATTCAAGTTATTTATAGAAACTAGGATGCAATCTGATCTAATCTATTTATAGTAACTAGGATGCAATCTGATTCACGTTATTTATAGTAACTAGGATGCAATCTGATTCAAGTTATTTATAGTAACTAGGCTGCCATCTGATTCAAGTTATTTATAGAAACTAGGATGCCATCTGATTCAAGTTATTTATAGAAACTAGGATGCCATCTGATTCAAGTTATTTAAAGTAACTAGGATGCCATCTGATTCAAGTTATTTATAGAAACTTGGATGCCATCTGATCTCTTGTCATTTAAATATCTGTACATATGTAGATGTATGTCAGTTGGAAAATGGCAGCTTTGATGAACTCTAGTCAATTAAACAACATTGTCATTCTAGCCTCATAGTAAATGAATACATGTATATTAAAGTGTTTAGTCAAACATTAATGAACTGACTGGTAGACTGTAGTAGATCAAGTATCTGAGAACATCTGGTGAAGTAATATATTGGTCTATATATCATGTTCTTATCTTACACCACCTATTTATCTTGTTACTTATCTTGTCTTGTAAATGTTGGTACTTTGTTACCTTTCTACAGATTGAGGTAGGGTGGGGGAGGGAGGGAGTGTTTATTGTTATAAACCATGTTCTTATCTTACAATCCCCCACCCCACCCACTCTTTATCTTGTTACTTATAGATCTTGTCTTGTAAATATTGGTATTTGGTTACCTTTCTACAGATTGAGGTAGGGAGGGGGTGTCTATTGTTATAAACCATGTTCTTATCTTACAATCCCCCACCCCACCCACTCTTTATCTTGTTACTTATTTTGTCTTGTAAATATTGGTATTTGATTACCTTTCTACAGATTGAGGTCCGGTGGGGGAGGGAGGGGGTGTCTATTGTTATTCACCATGTTCTTACACATATTTAACATATTTTATGTATGCTGATTCTAGTATTTTCACTTTGTTATTGTGTAATTTCAGGCCGAGTCGAGACTAGCTGCTAAAAGAGCAGCCAGAGCAGAAGCCAGAGAAATTCGTATGAAAGAAATAGAAAAACAACAAAAAGAAGTAAGTCTGTTATTTTGTAATGGTCCATGTTTCTGAACATATCTTCAAAACTATATATTTTGATAGAAACCAATATAATTCTGTTTGATACAGGTCATTACATGACTTCTACAGTTTGGGCTCATTTCACATGCAAATATCCAACAATTCAAATTGTGCTTTGGTAAACTTTCCATGAGAACCAGATGCCAGTTTCTCTGATACTCATACATAGACCTTGAAGGCCGTTTTAATCAATTAAATGCCCAATGTTTATTTTGTAGGCAGAAGAAAAAGAAGCTAATCAGTCTAATGCATCTTCAACCAAGGTAAGTCTGAGGTATAATGTATTTTTCTTAGAATTCTGAATGATATAACAAAGTGTCGTGCTGCAGACTGTTTAAATTGAACTTGAAGATCCCTTGATCTTTGGACTTGAAAAAACATCCAACATTGCACATATCCAATTATGTGCATAAAAGTTGTCTATGGCACCCCTTTGCATTTTATTTTAGTGTATCTTTCTGTATTGATAAAAGAAATGTCAAAGCAGCTTCACCAGACTGAAAATATTTTGAAAATTAGACTCCTAATTCAAATTTATGACTGTTCTTAAGGTGATTTCAGTCTACAACCTGGGTTGATATTGTGAGCCACCCCAATCAATGAACTCATCAATGACCAGTACAGATAATAAATGATTGATTTGACCAATCAATGACCAATACTTGATACAAATTGATTGATCTCTATCTAGAATATTTGATGACTTTTTAATCCCTCATTATTGATGACCCTTCCTCTACCACAAATTCTTACATGTTCAATGTAATTGATTTTTAGGTTGAATTTTTAATACCTCACATGTACATTTTCTCTGCCCACTATCCTTTTAATGTATGTACACATTATTTAGATATGAAACATAAGTTAATACAATAAGAAGAATTCAATAAAATGTAATCCTTTTCTAGGTAGAATAAATTACCTGTTAAAATGATATCATCCAGGTCACAGTACATCAGGTGTTCAAGATTCTATCAAGAATAATTTTCTATACTAGTATAATACCATCAATTATTCATATCACACTATCTAGCATTTGAAACAATTAAAAGTCTACAGATTTTTTCAGACAATTTGTACTCTCAGTCATACATGAGTGGTTAATTTGACCAAGGCTTGACCAGTAGGCTACTCATTGATATTTATGTAAACAGTTAATAATCCAACGGACAAATTTTATAGGTACTGACGTGTAAAAGTACAGAAATGAACATTTGGTTTCTTGATTTCAATATCTATTTATGCTATTCATTTTAAGTGGACTGCTTGTATGATGCTTTGAATTACACTTGATATGCACAAGTACCTTTTCTGACTGAAATAATTTACTCTAGTTAAATTGATTTCTATAGGCCGGAACTGTTAAAATAATCATGAAAAGTTTTGGGAATACCTAGAAGAACACTCTCTGTGAACATTCACAAAAACTTAATTTTGAGGAAGAAATTTTAACTGAAAGTGAAATTTGCCCACACAGATTTTATTGAATATGAAACTACATTCACAAGAAACACATAAGATAATGAAACTAAAACACCTTGCTCCCTGTTGATAAATTTCTAGAATTTCCAAAATTTGATAAAAAAAAATTCCAACTTATTGTTATTTTACACTGAATCTCCAAAAATTGATCACAAAAAATAGACCGCTCTTTTCAACTCTTGAATTTTTTGATGACAAAAGGTGACAGTTGACTTAAAAACAAGATTTTTTTTGTTGAATATAAAGACTACTGCGGTAGTGAAACTATAATCTCTCATTATCTGATTAAGTAAACTCTCCAAAATGCCCACCTTCTCAATCAGGAAGTGATTATATAATATAAGCCTGTACCATTATTTTATTGTAAGTTAATTTGTTTGTTTAAATGATGGATATTAAATTATGAAGCTATATTCACAAATATACAAAGTTTGTTGTAAGTTTGATTTTTATTTCATGTTATCATGATAACTTATATCAGTAAGAATTATTTGGAATCAGCATCTTTATCTGTGATGCTTGAAATCTTGACAGCATTGAATTTCTTGGCTTAAAGATATACTATCACTTAGGATGACCAATAAATTAAAATTTGTAATCTTGGTCAAAAGGAGTACCGGTATATAATCATCAGTGGACCTACCTGGTGTCAACTGTACAACAGAATCTCTTATTATTCAATAAATATTTTAAACTTAAAACTGAATCATCCATGAAACTAAAGACTACTTTTGACAAATATTTTTTAACATTTTTCAATACTTAATTTAATGAATTAATACACTATTGACCAAGTTTAAATTTTATGTTCATTCTAAAGTATTCCTTGAAACATTGCCCTAATAATTTTGTATTTGAATGTTTTTCAGGTTCGAGAATATGATTCACGGAGGGGCAGTGGAGATTCCACAGAAAGTGATACAACCAAAGATCCTAAAGATAGAAATTATAAGGTAAGATTAAAAATGACATAAATCCTTTAGTTTTCCACTGAATATGATAAAACTTGGTCTGTAGGTATGTGATGAAAAATGAAGTTAAATAGTGTAAATACTATATAGGTCATTGACTTTCAACCTATTTTCATAAAATTTGGTATGTTTTAAATGATATCAACGTTTTGGCATCAAAGGATAGTTATGGAAGACTCGCTCCCCCTTGGTAAAGCCAGATAATAACCTCCCAGGAGTGCAGTTAACATCTATAAAACTCTTATCTTGATACTGATTGTAGGAATATTCAAACATCTAATATCTAGTTAATAATGATAAAAATTGTTCAAATATACTTTAAATATTACTCTTTTTACTGTGGAGTTCAGAATGGGAATCATATTAAAATTCTGCAAAATTTAGTAGAGCATTTGGGACTGAAAAATCCTAAAAGGAAAATTTGTTGTAGTTCTTCAAGTGACTAAGTCTGAAGTATTTTTGAAATGTGAATAAACTTTCAGTGATTTTGAGTAATTTTAAAGCATGAGTGATTATTTAGAATGATAATTAAAGTTATTATTTATTAAATTAATTTTTGTGTGTAGTTTTGAATTAAAATAGAATATCAGTGTTCTTTGTGAAGAGAACGTGAAATATGCAAAATTTAAAGAAAGTTTAATGGAAAATAATTTTTTATGCAGTTTTATATCAAACAATTACCTTATATTAAAAAAGAATTAGGTTTTTGGAGTGTGAAATAGATAGTTATATTATGTGCTTTTGAAATTGAAATCAAAGTGTTCTTTGAGAAGTAATAATCTAAAGATTCCTCAAGTGTTTTGTACAGGACTAACTATTTTGGATTACTGTAGTGAAGTAAAGATTCAAAAATGTGGCGAGCTAGATATAGTATTAGAAGTATTTACTATGAAATTAATGAACACCATGCTCAACTGGTAAGGCAGGCATGGAATCGTGTATCTATTGTTGGTTTTTGGTTATAATTTTTTAGTCTGCAAGTTAAAATGCTGCTTGTTAGAAAGGGTATCTTCTGATTTGTCAAAGCAGCTTCTGGAATCAAGACTCTTACCCTCCAAACTTGAGTTTAGGAAATCTTTCCCAGCATGGATCATTATTTACAATTCAGATTTTTCAACCCAATTCCCCACGTTAATGATGTAGGTCAAATTGAAAAACAGAAGATCTTTCACAGAATGTATTTGATCCTTCAATTGTTTAAAATAGAAAAAGTAAAAGGTGTTATAGTACAACTGCTCCTGGCAGAATTTTCCTTGTACCACTCCCTGCTATGCCTCTTAATTTGTTTTGCTGCTCTTTGTTATGCAAGTTGTAAGTTAGTTTTACATTCTTCTTTGTTTGCAGCAAGAATTACGAGATCTTCAAGATAAGTTTAAGAATGCCATGATGACCAGTGCCCAGCTGGACAATGAGAAACAGTCTCTAGTTTATCAGGTTGAGTTGTTGAAAGATCAGTTTGAGGAACATGAAGAAGGATATTTAGAATTACAGAGAGAATATAAATCCAAGTGTAGTGTGAGTATCTTCACTCCTGTTCAGCATTGTCATATAGCCTCTATATATTGGAATTGAATCCGTCATTTCATGTTTAGTCCCAACATATCAATATGACATGAATCTGTGGGTGCAGGAACAAAATTTCTAATTTTCCAAATTTTACAACATTGAATAAATGTTGACAATGATTACTAAAGTTAAGTTTGAATGAATGTTTAACAGATATCTGTATTCCTTAAAATCTGGATTCTTTTTATTCCTGTGATTAATTTTACAGGAATTCGAGTTACAGAAGCGATCGTTACGTGAATTAAGTGGTGAACATAGTTTAATGAAATCACAAGTGGAATATTTAGATAAATTATTAAAGGTAGGTGATCGTCATAAAACTTGCTGAACTTTTGTATTGACTTTTTTGCTAGATCTTATGCTTCTCCCCAATGGATCTTGAGTTGACCAAATTGAGGTGAAATGAGGTGCTTTGCTAGTTACCGGTACATCCATTAATTACGTAATGTATGAAAAGATAGGCATAATACTCAATAGGGATGAAAAGGAAAAAATTGAGATTTTTAGCCCAGAAAAAAGAATCATGATTCATGTTAATTTATTTGACTTTCAGGAAAATGGATTAGTGATAATAACAGCAGAATCTGGTGAAATGTCCTTACAGAAAGACCAGTCAGCTATTCCCAGTGGCTCCATATCCACAGGAGCAGCTTTACTTTCTGCTGAAACCATTGAAATATTGAAAAAGGCTGGGGAGGGATCTTTAGGTACAAAAACTAATTTAAGTTCAGGGCAAGACCCTGATTCAAAATCTGACAAAAAATCTGATAGTTCAAAAAACACTGTCAATGACACAGGACAAAAATCAGACACACCTCATGTAAAAGAAAGTGTTGAGCTTCACCCTGACTCTGTCATTTCCGAGCTCAATTCAGAAGAAGATAAAAAAGTTTTGGTTAATTTAGAAAAGGACACTGCATCTGACGAAGTCGACGGGCGAATCTTTTTAAAACCTTCCACATCATTGGCTGATGCTGATAAGGCTAGAAATTCAGAGCAGGCTAAGACCAATGAGTTGAGTTTGCCACGAGACAGTAGGGAAAGTACAGTGGAATCAGACACTAAGGGATCCCAGTCTGAGGGCGATTCAGCCCTTGACCAATATTCAGAAGACGTTAATGATGCTTTAGAAAATGTCACATTAGATGATCAAATTCCACCATCCCCTGATCAGAAATCCAAGAATAAACCGCCAGCTCTTTCCACCAATTCTCTCTCTGTTCCCACCACTCTAGGTCAAAAATCTTCAGTTTCTGATTGCGAGGAGTTTTTTGATGCTCCATCTACTCCTTTGCCATCAACTCCCTTGCCAGATGTCAATGATGACCAAAAAGTAAATCTCAACACATCCCCAAACAATGTAAAAACTGTTGACTCTTCAAATGAGAAAACTGACATAAAGGAAATCACTTCAGAAACTCTTGATGCAGATCTGATGAGCTCTTTGGTTCAACCAACTCCAGCCAGTAAATCAGAGCGCAAAAAGAAGAAATCAAGATCTGAAGTTGAAAATATTGCCATCCCTGATAATCTTAATTTAAAATCAAATGACACACTATCACCTAAGTCAGAAGTTGAAAAATTGAAATTCCCGTCCCAAATTGGGTCGTCTGGCCCTGAAAGCTCTGAACTGGACTCTCCAAGACCCAATCCTCCAAAAGAGGAACCTCAAAATTCAAAATCTAAAAAGAACAAAAAGAAAAATAAAAAGCGCAAAAATGAATCAGAGACTCAAAAATTTCCACCAGACACTAATACAAAATCTGCAGATGCACAAAACAACAACTCAAATATTTCAGTCTCAGCAGACACACTGCAAAATTCAGAACCAAAATCAGAAAATTCAAATCAAAATTTTACTTCAGATTCCAAAATATCAACCTCAAATAATCTAGATCTAAGATCAGATTCCAAAAACTCCAATGCAAATGATCAAAACTCAGCACAAGTCCAAGCAACTATTTCTGAAAAAGACCCTCCTTTGGAAGAAGGGAAGGGTGGCAAAAAGAAGCGTAAGAAGGGGAAAAATAAGGGCAAGTCTAAGGGCAAGCAGGAGTCTGTTGATAATGTAGTTGAAAGTAGTTCAATTGTAGGAGCTAGTTCTGCTGCTTTAGGCGCAATTTCAGGTGTATTGGAGGCCATATCTGGTGTGCTTGGAGTAAGTGGCTCTGAATCAGGACAAAAGAAAGTTGAGTCAATGGAAAAGGAAACTGTTTCTGATGTACCAGTTGAAACTGATCAGAAGTCTGGGTCCATTACTTACCAAAATCAGGGCTCAAGTGTTGATGATGTGGACGTTGGAACAATTAATATTAAATCTGAAAAGACTAAAGATCTGTCCAATGGTGCTGAAGCTTCAACTGACATGGATGTTGGCATAGAACAAAAAATTGGATCTGAAAAGAAGGCTGAGGTAGAAGATGTGAAATTTGACATTGATGGATCATCTGTAGATTTTGATGAAAGCAAATCAGATCCTGTGACACCTAAAGCTTCAAGCAATGAAGCAAATGAATCCTCAAATGATCCAAAAGTCGAAGAGCATGATTCTGATGAGTCTAATTTGAAAAAAGAAATCAATGCCAAATCGGCAGAGGTTGAAGGAGCTGAAGACACGCCTGACGAACTTGGTGAGAAGGAAGAAGAATTTGTGGAAGCTGTAGAGGAATTGCCAGTGAGTTTTACAGATAATGAGCAAAACATTGAGAAACAAAAAAACAAAGAGCCTAATAGGCAGACTGATCCAGAAAAATCAAGCGATCAAAGCAAAGAAGAATCTTTAATTGAAAAAGATAACGCTGAAGACCTTTCCAAGGAACAATCTGATGTTCCAGATTCTGACTATTCCTCACTAGCCAAAAGGAATGTTGTACAAGAATTGCCAGAAGTTAATTTACCTCCGGTTTCAGAAGTTGGTTTGGATGGAAAGCCTGTGGATGGGAATCCTGAATATGAAAAAGTCCCTAAAGAAGAAGCTCCTGTGGATGGAAATCCTGAAGGTGAAAAAGACTCTAAAGAAGAAGCTCCGGTGGATGGGAATCCTGATAATAAAAAAGAATCTAAAGAAGAAGCTCCTGTGGATGGGAATCCTGAAGGTGAAAAAGACTCTAAAGAAGAAGCTCCGGTGGATGGGAATCCTGAAGATGAAAAAGACTCTAAAGAAGAAGCTCCTGTGGATGGGAATCCTGAAGGTGAAAAAGACTCTAAAGAAGAAGCTCCTGTGGATGGGAATCCTGAAGGTGAAAAAGACTCTAAAGAAGAAGCTCCGGTGGATGGGAATCCTGAAGATGAAAAAGACTCTAAAGAAGAAGCTCCTGTGATTGGGAATCCTGAAGTGGAAAAAGACTCTAAAGAAGAAGCTCCTGTGGATGGGAATCCTGAAGTAGAAAAAGAATCTAAAGATGTAACTCTTGTGGATAGGAATCCTGATGGGAAAGAATTAAAGGGAGAGGTTCCAAACTCTGAATCAAGCTATAAAGCAGGGGAAAATTCAGAATCAGAAACAGGTCAACAGTCTAAAGAAGATGTTCCGAAAGCATCATTATCTTTTAATGCCACAGCTGTGAAGACACATGAAGAACAAAATGAAAATATTTCCAATGATGAAAAGGGAGGTAACACAGAAAAACAGAAGTCTGAACTGAACAATTCTTCAGAAGAAAGCAAACAAGCAGACGCAAAATCTGTTCCTTCTTCAAAATCATCTCCAACAGTAGACCTCATTGATCAAGCAGCTGAGATGTTAGCTCAATTACAGAGATTAAAATCTGGCAAAAAAGGCAGGAGCAAGAAAAAGAAGAAGCCTGATGAACGAGGGGGTGATGGAGACCTCAAGAACGAGCAGGGGCAGCAAGGATCTAAGAAATTTACTGTTAAAGATGTTAAAAGTAAAGAAGTTTCAACTGTAGAAGAAAAGAAAAATGACCCAGAAACATATGATGAGAATCAAAAAGAGGTAAATTTAGAGATGCCTACAACAAATGAAGATAAGAAAGTTGAGATGACTACAGATTTGGATGCATCTTTTGAAGAAACATATGAAGAACCATCAAAAGACTCAGCAAATAATTCCAAGTTGGAGACATTGCCCATATTTGAAAGCAAAAAAGAAGAAATGACTACTGATTTGGATGCATCCTTTGAGGAGACATCTTTAGATGCAGCTAAAGACTCTCGGGCAAATTCTGCAGTCAAAGAAGCTGAGACAACTTCTGAAGTCACAATAATGACCACAGATTTGGATGCATCGTTAGAAGACTTAACAAAAGATTCCAAATCTGATGAAGGGAAAGCAGTTGATTTAAATGAATCTGTGGATAATGAAGAGTACAGCTTTGATGATATAGATGATGTATTAGGAGATGATAGTGCCACAGCCCTGCCGAGTCCAACAGTTACAGAAACCACAAGTTTAGCTTCAAGTAGATCTTCTTTCTCTAGTCTTAAAGCTCCTGAACTATCTGAACCCCCTAAATCACCTAAAGTGGACAAAAAATCCAAAAAGAAGAAGAAATCTGATAGAGATTCTGCAGAAGTTCCACACAGTCCGACAACAAGTCCAAAAGACGATCATAACAAAAATGGTGGAGAGAAACAAAAGAAAAAGGGATTCCTCAAAGGATTTTTTAAATGAAAAGATTTTGGTGGTACTTAATTTCATTCCAAGATTCTTTGTCTTTTACCATTTCCACATCCTTGTGTTCTTTCAACTTATTGTCTTGATTGAGCTATTTTTTATCTGATTCAACACATGTTCAGCTTTTGTGAAATTGATTGCTGTTTAAAGTTGTGATTCACTTTTGTCTTGCTAGCTGGTCACATACTGATATTTATCAGAATTGGTCACAAGTGATAAATGACATTGGCATTTGGTAAGTAATAAAGCTGTTGTCTATAATAGCAGGGTCTAAAATGATCTCTTCTCTTGCCATTATTTGATATTTAAAGATTAAATCAATTTTGCATCTATATGTATTTTTGAGTTATCAAAATAGCTAATAGGAATAAATCCTGAAGTGTTTGCTAAGTGTGTGTTTTGTCTATTTGAGTTTAGAATTATTTTGCTTCTTTAATGTTTTTACTCTGTGATTCCTATTTTTTGAGATTTTAGTCTAAATTGTTAGTCGTTTGCTAGTTTTCAAATTTATAAGGTGTTCAAAATGCTTTTGTTTTCAAATTTTTGTATATATTTGAGTTGTTCATTTTAGTTTATTTCATGCTTTGATTTTAGTCAGAATTGTGTAGGTTTGAGTTTAGCTGTGTGCCTCTCTGATACATAGATTTTATTTTGATAAAAACTTAATGCTTCTGGTCACAAAAATTGATTTTTATTTATAATTGATATAAGTTTTTTTGAAATTGATTTTTCTTTTTTCCATTTCTGATTAATTCTGAATTTTCCTTTAATATTACTTTATCATGTACAAATGACATGTTTAGATATATTTAATGCTTAATATTTATTTTTATATATAATGTATAATGTATGTGCATATTACAAATCTAATTATAATTCAAAATCTACATTTGCATATCATTTACATACAAACACCATTCACAACTCTTCAATATATCAAAAAAGTTAATCTTTCCATATATTTAGTGACATGTAATCAATTTAGATTACATAGAGCTCTTTGACAAATGTCTTAAGTTTTCATAAGTTTTTATTTTGACTTGTTTTGATTTGATTTGTTTTACAGGTTTTGGAATTTTTTATTATAGCCAGCGTGTTGTTATCAGTTTTTCAATCAAAATTTTAGTACATTAAGAGCTACATGTCAAATATCTTTTAAAAATATCTAGATGCAGTCAGACATGACTGGCTGATATGATTCTGAGTTAGAGATACGTCCAATCAAAGTGCCTATATTTTACCCTATTTTCTTTCATATCATATTTAGATGGGGCCCTGTTTCACAAAATTTAAACTTGGATAAATTCCATATTTATGAAAAACAGCAATTTGATTGATGAAGATTTTAGTGATTAACCAATCATTTGACTGGAACACTACTATCATCTAAAGTTAGGATTTTGTGGATCGGACCCAAGTGTGTTGTAAAACTGAATGATTTAAACTAAATATATTTACATATAGTGGCATTGCCACTCTTGTTGATATGTTAAATATTTTCTAATTCAGTTCATGACAGTGCTATATGTTTTTTGGACCCAGTTTCTCAACAACAATGATACATTTTAAGAAGCACAGTAATCTGATTGGATAACTAGTTTTACCAACCAATCAGATAACTGGAGGAAGTTATTGAGAAATTGGCTCCTGCATTCCCTTCATGTCTTCAATTTGTTCTTCACTCAAAAGTTGGCTTTGTTTTTTTGATGGTATACCTTTCTGACAATCAGTAAAGATCCTTAACAGAATTCTTAACACTGATTATCTTTAAGTTCTGGTATTATTTTGGCTGGTAGATTGAGCCTATAGCATTCTTGAAGAAGTGGCCTAGTTCATTGGTGGATATGTGTTATACCTGAAAGACTAGGTTTATAATCTAGGGAAAAAATTGAAGATAATAAAGAACAAATTGTAGATGTGAAGCTATTCTTATTTATGAAAATCCATGGCTCACTCTTCACATGCCACTTTATTGCCGTGGAAGACATGTTATTGGTGAAGTAGAATTTGATTGGATTCTGTAAGAGAAGGGGTATCTCAAAAACGGTGATCTGTAACTTTGGAGATATCTTCACTATCTCATAAGTAATCCAATCAGATTAAACAAATACATCCAGGGCTAGATGACATGTAGAGTGGCTGTAGAATTTAGACTATGACTTTTCTGTGATATAAATACATAATTCTATTGACATATTCTTTACTTATATATATAGATATATATATCTATTAGCAATGCCAATTTTTTTTAAAACTATAATTATTCATAGCATTGAAACATACTCGAAATATGTTATTTATATTATTCAAGGGATATGGTCATCTCAATACTTACTTTCCCAACAAATGGAATGGAATTCTGAAATTTAGTAGAATTTTCATTCTGGAAGGTTTATGATATCAATACTGAAATTGAGCTCTTGTTGAAATTTATAAGGAAAGCCAATATTTAGATGAGTATATCCCTTTATATAAGTGTATAGATATTGATTCCTAGTATATCTGCATTAAGTTCATTAGCCATATTTGTTATATATCCACTTGCTGATGGCCAAAATAAGGGTTTGTTTTTAGAGAATTTATCCTAGATTTAAAAATGTTGATTAAGGGGGTTTATTAAAGAATGTTAAGTGAAACTCCAAATGATATTCCAATGATATTTTAATAAGCAAAGTAATTTCTTAAGTACCATATTTCTTTTCAAAACAGTAAAAGGAATATTGTGGTATAAATGGCTTTATGAGTTTATAGAAATTTATCACTTTGCAATATTGAAATTTGATGTTTGGTCTGTTTTAATATTATATTTAAATTTATATAACATCATTGCAAGGTATATTGTGATCACATCTGCTGGTGCAATAATATCTAATTGTAGATAAAGCTGACATCAGATTTTCATTTTAAAAAGTGTTAGAGTAGCAGTTTTATAGATTAGATGACTGTATGGTCAGATATTAGTAAAATATGTGCTTTGAATACTTAACAAATTGTTTTTTTCATGTTCATTTCTTTTATCAATGCATAGTGGCAATCTAATTTTAGTCATGGCTTCAAATATTTATAACTCAAAATTCTGAAATAAACTTATATTTTATTACTTTTCTTGTGTTTTATTTCACAAACATCAATTAGATTAAATTTGAGCCACTATGCATATAATTAGAAATGACCTTGAAACAGGAGTTTTGTTGACATGAGAAATGAGCAGTCATTGGTTTAGAATGTAGGTGTGGCAGACGACACTTCCCGTTTAGACAATATGGCTTGAATTTCATTTTACTAATCTACTCTGACTTCATTCATGAAATTTGGCTTATTGTTGACCTTTTTGCACCAAGGTTACACATGTAGCTCATACAGTCTTATTTGACACTACTTGGCTTAATTTGACTTCCTTGACTTAAAAAGAAAAAGCTTAGTTTAACGAAATTCTGATATTTTGTAGAGTGCTTACTTTTTGGTCCCATTGGTGGCTTAGCTGAAGGAAGTGTCAAAACTAAATGTACTACATATTTCAATAGTTCAAGTTTTTTACAAAGTAGGGCCTACCAAGTAATAATATTTGATTATTCTTTTATATGGCAGTGGTGTTTTCCTTACTTGCACTGAGTAGGTCATATTTCAGTAACAACTGTTGTAGTAGTTCTATTTTTTAAGGGCTTGTGTATAGAAATGTTCATTCATTGAAACTTTTATTATGGCAATTCAGTTAATTCAATTTAGAAATTTACTATATTTTGACTAAATAAGGAAAACTTAGCTCATAATTGACAAAAATGACATTAATAGAGGAAAAGAGTACACTTGGGCAATCCTCGGTAAATGCATGCAGATGTTAGCGACTTCTTTTAATCAAAGAATGGCTGTAGAAACTAATAACTGTAAATTTCAAAAGAATTGAGTACTAGCAATGTGACAGAGGTTAGGAAAGATAAACTAACAAAAACACATATACTGTAATTCTAAATAGTTATGTTAGGTTTATTTACAGTTGTGGACAGTGGCTCAAATTGTGTCTATTTTAAGATTTTGTATATTGTATAGATTAGTCAGTCTATTTACAGAGCTTGGTCTGTGTTTATCTGACTATTGTTCTTGATATACAAGATCTTCATGATATTTCAAAAAGAGTAGATGGGAAACAAATAGGCCTGTGTGATCCCTCAAAAGTAGATCAATTATGCTTGTAAATTCCCTTATTGCACACTGTATTGTGTCGACCCCTTCTTTAACCCAAATAAGTGCAAGGGAAAGTTTCACACAAAAACATAACTTAGTTCAGTTATAGTTTCTGATGGGAGAATCACTTAAATCAATATCAAATTATTGCCATTCTTACAAATCTGATGATTTTTCTAAATTAAGTTTTTGTGTGTTTTTTCAGTCACCCAGTCTGTATTTAGTTATTTGCAACTTTGTCTAAAACTATATTTCCATTTGAATGCAGGGTATGTTCATTGCATTTAAGGGACATTCTATTTCATTACATCCAATTACCATACAAATCTGAACAAGCAATTACCAAAAATCTCCTGGAAAGAATAATGAAATTGGTAGCAATACTTGTATAATAGTAATTGTGAATATGTGGAAGCCATCTATATCCCATTAGCTTGTGTTTCTGACTAGTTCATGACCTGGAACATTTCCTGTTGACCTCCTATGAAGAGACTATTTAATCTAAACTAGATGTTGTGAGTAGAACATATGTCTTAAAGGCATCTCTGTCACATGTTTACTTAACACTCTATAGCTTTAGCTGGACATAACCGGCAATGGTATCCAAAAGAGCTCTAAATTATGTTTACGGTGAATTTTTGATTTAAAATAATATACATGTAAAAAGAGAAGGTATATAGATGTGTTTAAGCTAATAGTAAAAGGACTAGCTATTTATATAATGTATGTAATATGACTAATAACTTACTCATAACTATGTTTATTTCATTTAAAGATACACTAGATACATTCTATTTTTAAATGAAATCGTATCACAAACACATGACAATATTATCACACTTCTTTAAAAAAGTTCAACAAAATTTACACACGTCATCATCAGATAAAATAATTAGGGAATACAGCAACAAAATATATAACAAAAGAAGAATTAAATCATACCTGCCATGCAGTGTGCAATAAGGGAAATTTGGTTAGAACAGCAGCATTACCTTATAACTTATAGCTTTTCAATCAGATCTAAAAGGTTTATAGATTGACATATGGAATTCCTGAAGAAATGGAAGCATATTTAAATAGCTTTTATCAGACTATGATATCCTTAATCTTTGACCCTAAAGTACTAAAACAGTAAATAGTATATTGTAATGTTGACTGAAGCTTTAACCTTTGAAGGTACATTCTTACCCTAGTTTGACTGAAGAGAAAAAAACAATAGAACAGCAATACTTCACTATTTATAACCTTTTCTAAAAAACATCTGTATTTTAGGTCATTTATTCATGAGGCTAAAGTCTTTATATTATAGAATATTCTCAGTGTTGATCTCTTGCACCTGTTCATTAAGCTTACTTTGTTCTAAGTCCTATATTGGAAAGTTTACCTACATCTCCAAATCTACCTTTCCTGATGAAGATTTTATACCTGTAACGCATGTTGACCATATGATAGAACCGTAATTTGATTTTGAACATTCATTCTAATCTATACTCATTCATTCACTCTGTTAATTTATTCATTTATTCATTCTTTTTTAGCAATTGTACTCTAATTAACCTACATGTATTCACAAATTAAAGTTTGACAATATGAAATTGGTTAATGCTATACATATATTCATTCACAGTTTATATAAATTGTATACTATTGTATGATATATTATATTGGTATGATTAATAAGTAACTCTATGTATGTATCTACTTTTAGACGAGAAGTTAAAGAGGCTGGCCCAGGAGAAAAAGCAACTTCATACGGAGGTGAGATAATTTTTCAGTTTTCTTTAATAGCTAGGAAATTCAAGTAAGATAAAGTATTAACTATTTTGGCTTTAACATAACTGAAGGCCATTTTCATGTTCTTTTGTTGTTTGTTTTGTAGATTCAGAAGTTAAAGAACGATATAGAAGAAAATAAATCTAAGAAAAGTGAAGACACGTCCAAAGTACCGGTTATAAATGGCCCAGAACAACAACTATATGAAGTCCAACGTATGTACCCAATCTTCTTGAATTGTTATGGGATTTCAAGGTTCAGATTCAGTATTTGAATGTGTTAAAATATATAAATAATAAATGTTATTTGTACCCTACAGGTGAGGCCAGTAAACAGATACATGATTATAAATGTAAACTACAAAAAGCAGATCAAGATTTAGCTACCTTAGAAGGAACTGTATGTATTATCCTCATCCTTTTTTACCCTCAAAGCTCAAACACCCTCTCTATGTTCGTATGACTCATACATAGGATGAGCTCAAACCTATGTATGTGGTCCTCTCTGTGTAAATGAGCTCAATACTCTTGGATGAGTGAAAACTAAACCATGTCTTGTAAACAATTAGGAAATAATCCTCACTTAGCATTGACTTGTATATTTGATTAAAAGAATGACTTTGTTTATTTTTAGGTAAATAGATTAGAAACCCAGATAAAACGGTATAAAACTGATTCTGATGCCTCAGAGAAACTAGAAGACGAACTCAAAACAGAAAAACGTCGCTTACAGAGAGAGGTAGGTTTTATTTAATTTCTGTAGATTAACAGAACTTATTTATTAGGTTTAACCTTTGTTTAAGATCTAGGTTTGATTATGATTGGCCTGACATAGAAATACTGTCTAGTAGTTCAGATGGGACAATAAACCAAGGTCCTGTGCGCTACAGGCTGTGCATTTCAATGATCCATTGACTGTTTGTAGAAAGAAAGAAAAAGTAGACTGATTTTCCTGATTGCACACTGCAAGGAATTACTTGTACATTCATTATTCCAATCATTCGCAATATCATTTATGTATTGAAAGAAACAAATATCCAATATGATGTATTCTTTCATTTCAACTCGTGAATTTTATTTCAGTTACGAGAAGCGCAAACACAAGTGGAAGAATTAACCAATCAGAACAAACATCTTGTTAAGCGATTAGAAAAAATAAAACAAACACGAACTCAGTTTGGAATTCCAACATGATGACGTTACACCACCATGTTTGGTTTAGTTATTTTATTAATTCTGTTACCAGTTGGACGTGTGAACTTTATTCTCTTAGATTCTTGCTTCAGCTTTATTTTCATTTCAACTCAAATTCAGTGGTGCGCTATCAAAAACATTAACATTAGGTATAAGGGGGTGAAAGCCGACCAGGCTAGCTCTTGGAAGCATTGGCACAGGCATCATCATTTTTCTTATCTTGAGGAGGATTCACACCCACAGCACCTAATCACCTTCCAGACGACACTGGATAATTGTAAAATTCAGCTACTTGTTGTCAGAAATATTGTGGCCCATTGTATGAAATATCATAATTTTGGTAAAAATTCTTGACTTTATTAGCATCTACCCATGTTGATCAACTTACCGGTATATTATAAAATGTTAAACAACTATATCTATCAACCAATCTTATTGCTTAAATTTTATTCAGTTAACATACAAAATCATTCTGTTACTTGTGATTTAATGTGGTTCTTGAAATAGTCGATTGAGACAGTGCTCAGAAACTCTGGCGGCTGTACTGGTGAACCTCCAAGAAATAAGTTATTTGGAATCTACTTTCGAAGAGCTCTTTTGTAAAATGGAATGAAGGAAATACTCTGGTGATTTGAAGTAAACTGTGGAGGAAATTTTCTGATACATAGAGAAGATTATGGTGATTTGATGGGTGATGTCTGGTAAACTGCCTGAGTAAAGCATTAAAATTGAAATTTACATATGTTCCTTTACCTCACTTATGTCAATAGGATATTCTGGTGGATAGAAAATGCAATATATGTGCAATGTAATTTTCCATTCAGAATGGTGCAGAAAAGTAGGATGCAAAGCTCCCAATAGGTTGGGACATAAATCACCATTTAATTAGCCTTTTAAGTGTGGAAAAGTAAGATGATGATGAAAAGATAAAATGTAAAAAAAAGTATATGTTACATCTATTAAAACATTTCAATTAGTACAAAATAATTATCTAGAATGTTAAAAACTGCTGAATAAAACAGACTATTTAAATGTGTGTTAATAGGTTTGTAAAGATAGATTTACATATTTGAGTGAAACTTCACCATTTAGTGATATACAGCTCTTAAGCCATGTATATAATATGCTAATAATTTCTAAAGAAAAATAAATTAATGTTACTTCATACTGACTGAAATAAATACTGTATTGAGATGGTTTCACAAAGCAGAGGCCAAATTCATGAAAACTTGACTTAAAATAACTATAAGATTTTTAACTGGTCTAATCATTAGAATTGATTTGGAATCAATCATTTTTAACCAATCAGATTGCTGTATTTCTTAAAGTCCTATTCTTATGTATCCATCTTAGTCGATTTTTTTTTTACACGTCTGTCTGCATTAGGTTAATCCACAAAAGGGATATAAAACTCCATTTCAATTTGATGTTGTTCCAGTCAGTAAGAAGCAATTACATATTATTATACCATGATAAAGAAAGATTAGAATGCATGTGCATGTATGAAAGTGTGTGTGTGCGTGAATCATTATTTAGTAGTATATTGTATAGAACTTAGCGGATTGTGATGATAATAATAATATATTAACTTAATGTCTTGCTCTCACCTAGCCCTTGAATTACCTGATATAGGGAATTACTTATTGTTGTCAACCATCCCACAAATTATAACTTTTCTATAATTTTACTTTATGAAAGTTGTTGAAAACTACAGAGCCAATCATTAAAGTTAAAACTCACAATTAGTAGAGCATATTTTCATATCTAAGGTTTAGATTTCTGTAATAAAGGCTAAATTCGTTTCTTATTATTATATTCACTAACAAAACTTAAATAATAACTGTCTTTTGATGAGTTATGCAAATTTCATAAGCTTTCTTGGAGAGAAATCCTTTCATTTCATTCACAGATGACTGGCACAAACAGCTTCAACAACATCCCTCACAATACTATATATAAAGTTTGCTACTTGATATTCGCCCAATATTTCAAACACGCTAGATAATTTTTATCACCTGACATTACAAATGTATCATGAGAAAAAATTGCATGAGCCAAAGTTTTTAGCATCATTCCACAAGAATCCCAAAGTTAGATGAATTTTTATTATTAATTTATGATTTTGAAACCTTTTGCATGAAAACAGTTCCTATTCCTCTCATGATGGATATTTTGTATTTATTTCACTAACCACTCTACTAATTTGAAAACAGTTTTCTAAAATCTTTGTCAGTTTGTAATTGAAAGTATATTGTTCTGTTGTATCAAAGGGTGGGATTTATATAACTTACATCCTTTGATAAATCAAGATGAAAATGAGAAAGAATTTTAGAATTCAGTTACTTCTGTGCCTTTTCTTCTTTGCTCATCTTATTTTAAAAGAATTTACAGATATTTTCTAGTCCTAGGGTATATACCATGGACAACATTTCTAGCTTATATTTGCACCCTTTTCAATTTCCAAACATACATCAGTGGTTCCTGTAATTCTGAAAACATGATCAAATCATGATTTCATTAATTATAGCACAATTATAGATTGGATATCAATTTTAGAATAATATCTAACTATAGAAGTAAAAAAATTTATTTACTTCACCCTAAAGTCATTCAAATAGATTTTATTACTGTTTTGAAGCCAATATTCAATTTCACATGGAAAAAATTTAATTAGAAAAAAATTCAATGCAATAACAGTAGATTGCTTGGTTATCTAAAATAATTTCAATTTATTTTATGTATGTCACATAGTGATCTCAGAATTCATTTTGGATTGGAAGTTAGTTTCTGCTTTTTGGATAGGAATATTGAAGTCAAGTACTTTATAAATATATTTTAACTGCTTATTCTTATAATTTCGTGCAATTTAGTTAAGTTTAATTTTTTAAATTAGAATAAAAAAGTTCAAGGGATATAGTCTTCTAAATGTTTGCCTTAATAATTAACACAGCTTATTTTGGTTCCCATATCTCTATTCAGAATTAAACACAGGCTTTAGAATTCCTATATTTTGACTAAGAGTATAAGAGAAATGATTTTATTTTCAAAAGTAGTACAGTAGAAAATAAAAAATGTGAATGGTGTTGGCATTATGTCCAGGCCTGTATGTCATCTTTTTCTATTTTGTACTGAATTGCACCTAGTCTATACACAATTTAAAAACAATATTTAGAGGACTATATCTGTTGAACTATGATTATGGAATGAAATAGAGTTGAATAAGAAATAAAGTCTGTATTTTTGCTTGATAAGATATGATAGAGAATAAACAGGTTGTTATTAAACTAATAAAATTCTACAAAATATTTTCTCTCCTTTTTTCTGTGGATTTTTAGTTTTTTTATATCTAAGGTACAACCACAATTTTTGTGCTTGCAAATTGTGTTCATATAAATATTGGAATTTTTTTTTTCATCTGTTTTCCGGATCATTGGCCCTGGAGACAGTCACTGAAAAGCTTGTCAGTGGCAAGATCAACAAGTCCCCCCTCCCCATCCCATTCCATTCCATCCTTTAGAGAGCTACTTAGGTGAAAAAGAACACATGAAGCTGAATAAAGAATTTTAAATCATAAAACACATTCTGGATTCCAACAATAATGAGTAGAAGACTCTAGGTTATTTAAACTATTCATATCCTCACTGGACAGTGAAAAATTCGTAATCTTCTGATTCTCATCTATATGTTGACTGTTGGTGGATTTTGGAATTACTCCTGTAGTACAAACAATAAAAAGGTTAAAGAGTATCATTTGCGTGTCAATCATGGATGGCAGTGTAGGTAACCCACACAAAAAACCTGAAACATTTGAATCAAATTAAAAAAAAAAATGTCATTTCAAATTGAGCTTTTCTGTTTGTAAAGCAAATGATTAGATGACAATATAGATAGCTGAAATTGAGCTCTATTTACCTATATTTTGTTGAATGGCCCATCTGAGTAAAACCTGGGCTGGTGTTTTCTGTAATTTTTTTGATATTGTGATCACAACTTCGTCTGTCAATAATTTATTATTGTCATCAGATGTACCTAGTGATGAGTATGCTTGGAAAAATATATTCTTCTCTTGACAAAATTCAATCAGAGGTTTCTGTTGTAGATGAGGATGGAATTCTATCTAGTAAAAAACAACATTTCAAAAACATTGACATCAGAATTTACGATCAGAATTGAATGATATCATTTGAGAAATCTGAAGAGAACAGCACCATGCAATGAAGCACAGTTTGCTATGACAATTATATGTGGTAAAGCGATCAAGGTATATTGCACAGCATGTATCCTGTTGCCATGGTATGTCCAATTCAAACAAATTTCCACTATTCCATGTCAGATAATCTGATCTGTATCAGAGAGAAGACATACCTGTAAGACTGCAGGAGGTATTGTACAATATTCTAACAATTCTTCTATATGTCTCTGTAGATAATTAGATACTCCTATATTCTTTATTTTACCTGAAGAAATAATGGACTATGGATATAATACATGTTGTCTACAAACAGAACTTCTTATTTTCAATTTTCACATCATGTTGTGGATTAAAATTCAAGACTGTAATTAGTTTGATGTGACCAAGTAAATGATGTTGAGGTTCAACATACTAATCGACTGAACTACAGTTTGTCTCAGGCCCTGTATAGTTTAATAATTTAGTCCATAGCAATAATGAGATCCTGATAACTACCTTCATTATAAAGTTGTTCCATAGCCTGCCAACTTTCACGGCGTAGATCTTTGTGTCTGGTATCACTAGGCTGTAGTCCCTGTCCTCCAGGCCAGTGTATCAAATATAAATCTAAATAATCACATTGTAGAACTTCTATAGATTTTAAACACGATGCTCGACATTTGTCTTTTCCATGATCTTTTGGACCTGATGAAAAACAATAAACAAAATTTATTTGAAAACTGAAATGAAGTTTTACATCCTACTGTTCTCATCCAGTTAATCAAGACTGGTGAATCCATGTTGTTACCAATGGACAACAAAATTGAACGAACTTTTACCTCCTACTTTTTTCATCCATATTGAACTAATGAAGACAGGCAAATTAATGCACTGAGTAATGAGGGAAATTCCCAAGACTGTGCTCTTTTGTAATATATTGAGCACACACTGTACCACAAAGGACTTGGGCTTATTGTCCTCTATGATGCTTTTTAATGTCAGGCCCTCAGTGCTACATCACTGACTGAAGGAAACCAATGTTGTAATTGAAAACATACCTAATTTACTGGTGATAAAAATGTCTTTTCGTTTCAGATCATATTTTGGCAATATTTCTTTTAAATTCCTTCCAATGTCAGCTTCATTTTTATACACACTAGCTGTATCTGAAAATTAAAGATTTGACAAATCAAAAATACATCATACCGTAGGCCTACTTCATATTGATATCAACTTTATTTCCAAGGATCCTGTCTGTCTACCAGCTGCTCCTTTGCTATAATACAAATAGGGTCCCCAGGATCCTTCCTGCCAGTGATTGTTGATATTTTTCACATTTTAAGCACCTTGAGTTATACTACAAGCATCATTAATCCTCAAGTCACGTCAATCTCAATTATATAAAAAGAATTTATAAAGATTTATTTCAAACCTATAGCTCTGTATCCTGATGATATTGCAGCTTCTAATACTGTTGCCACTAAGTCACTGCCTTTTATTTTAAACGTTCCTACTGAAAATAAATGGTGTTACATTAGGCCTTCTAATCTAGTTCTTCCAAGTAATCGATAGAAAATTGTTATGTTCAAAGTCTGCTGTCAGATTACAAGACATTAGGCATTCTCTAACAACTTTATTTAGATTTAAACTTAAAAGTTTAACACAATAGACTTAGTTTAAAGCTTAGTAGGTTGCCTCTGACAAAGTTTGCGAATCAAAGACACCTTCTTGAAACTAGTTTCAACGGTGGGAAATTAGGACTATACAAAAGTTACTTACATCCGATCAACGGTATTTTGTGTCCAGTGTTCATAACAACAGACATTGCTATTTTTATCATTCATCAACTTTAGATAGATTCCTAATATTTCAAACAATTGTTTTGTTTTGAACAAATTTGTAAACAATGCAGTTATCTGTCCTTAGCGTTTTCACTTTTATGGTCCAAGGGAGATAATACAATTTAGCATTTGATACTTAGAGGACAGACAACAATAAATTAAATGAATCATATTTTCAAAAAATTTAATTTTACTTTCGTTTTTTTTTTTCTAAATCTGATTGAACTAAAGAATAAGGGTAATGCCATGCAGTGTACGTGTACAATGAGGGAAAAATTACTGGGACATCATTGATGTGCACAGATAATGTTAGTTAAATCTGTGGTTTTAGCCTTAGAAGGTCAAAATAAATAAAAAGTTAACTATTGTTAGTTATTGTGAGTGATGTTTGATTAACACTGAGTTGTATTAATTAAGTAGCTAGGGGACAGTTTGATGATTTAGCGAGGTAACTAAGCAGCTGTTAATACGCAGTAAAGTTTGAATTATGAGGCAGACGCTCGATGAAGATATAAAGTTAGTGAGTGACATTAGGTGATATTTTGTAAAACCATCACCAATCAGGTTTAATTTTAACTCAGTGATTGTAAAGTTATGGTCCATTTAAGCCTTCTGAGCTAAATATTTAGCTATCCCAAAAATAGAACAGCAGAACCTTAAACAATTAGAATTTCCATAATTCTATCAGTGCTTTCCTTATTGCACACTGCATATCGTTGGATTTTTTTAAAGAGCAAATCCGTATGACGTAAAACTCATTCCATCATTCATTTAATCATAGAACTGTATACTGTTTTATGATTTAATGAAGATACTAGACTACACACCACAAATAACTTTGATTGAGGACACATTGATAAATAGAGTTACTTCCCTTAGACCGTAAAGTTCACAAGTTTGCCAGGCACGAAAATCTCGTGCATATCAAAAAGTATCTGGACTAATAAATAATATTTCTAACCCATTGTCATACAGAGAAATTTTTCAAATAAAGCCCACATTTAATACCATAGTTTTTCAAATTTTGAAATCAGTGTGATGGCTGGTTTTCTGGGAATATAATTTGACTGCTCAGTCTGAACTCTCTAAAAAATAAAAGCATCCATTTCTGTTGCAGAAGTTGTGAAAAATCAAAACTGAAACACCCCATGGGCATTTTGTGCAACAAACATTTACAAATTTTGCTAAATCCAATTGAATCCAATAGGAATATTTCTTAGTTTTGGATTTCAAGGATAAAATACCAAAGTTGTGGACTGAAAAAGAAACTCTGAAGATTCAATTTGTGCCTTATCTTTTCACTGGTCACAATTTTTTTTGAATACTGGTTAATTCACAAGACTCTATTTTTCGTGTAAATTGACAAGTTTCCAAAGGTACTTTATCAACAGCATTTGATACTGATGTCACTTTGTGTCTCTGTTTATCCCTTTTGGAAAGCTCACATAGTTAATATTTGTTTCACTCAAAGACTGTAAGCTTCTAGTGTTCATAAAAACTGTACTTGAAGATTCAGAAACCAATTTGGCGTGTTTAAGCCTCCAAGAATAAGAACTGTTGAAGTAGTGTTTTGAAAAGCCTTAAAGATTCTGCATTCCTAATAAGAGCCTTAAGCTGGATTGATATGTGTAGGACTCCATTCTCCGAGCTTCACTGGTGACCTATCAAAGTCCTGAAACAAGATGATGACAGAGCGAGTGGAAAATCTCCATTGGGTAAGCTATTATTTCCATCCCATTTTTGTTCAGGACTCGTTTCATAAAACCTTAGATGATTTAAGTGCCATATTCCAGCCATCTGATTGGCTACGGACCTTAAAATTAAGTTTTATTTACCATTTGGATAAGGAGCTTCCTATGATCATGAAGCCCATCAGTAATTTTCTCTCTCACCTCTCAATGCTTTACTTTCTATCACTGAACAGTGTCCCATTGCTCCGATAGGGCTCTTTCTCCCCCCTTTTATATCTATCAATTTAAAGCCCATGAATGAATGTCCAAAGCTCAAGGGCTCTGCTCTTTCCCCTATATATTTAAAAGCTGATATGAAGATAAAAAAAACTCTTGAATTAGCATGATGATTTCTTATATACTGTATCTTTAAATATAAATGATATACAAATGATGAAAAATATTTGAAATAAATTATTTAATTACATAATAACATTTATCCTGTGTTGGCAGGACATGCTTATACATTCCTGTAACATCAAACAATTCATGCTCATATAAACTTACAAAAGATTTTTTTGTTTGTGTACACTATTTATAATCAAAGTAGCTTCGATATTATATTTAGTTATATAAGCTTATTTGCCAAACATTTTCGACTTGTGCTCAAAAAAGATCATTAAAAAATGGTCAGATTACACAAAAAACAGAAGTTAAGGTATTCTTATGCATTTATAAAAAAAATAGCATAAAACATAAAAATTTCACTTTTAAGTCCTATTACACTCATTATAATAGCTTTGATTATCCATACAACTACAGCAATTTAAATAATGGGACTTTCAATCATTGGATATCCACAGACCACAGCCTTCTAATTTCACAGACATTGCTTGTTATATATATTAGAGCTGGATGATATAAAACTAAAAAGGATAACCATCTAAATATTTCTTTTAATGCTCACGGAGCTCAACCTCAGCAATCTGTATGACGTTTCAGAATTGAAATCTTACATCATCTTCTGCAATTCAAAACTAATGTATCAAAAACCTTTACACTGTCATATCTTTTTGAACGTTACCGACATTTAAATTTGCAGGTATTAGCAATATTATAATGTCATTGGTATTAGGTCATACAGCATTGAAAATGTTAATAATGCCCTGGAAGTGATGTTAGTCTAAACTGGCACATGATCATCATATTTAGAAATATATAAGCATTGTGATATAGATATTGCAGCAATATCCTCCAGCCCTTTGTGATTTTGAAATATACTCTGAAGAACCTAATTAACAATAATAATAATAAAATCTATGTTGGGTTTCCATTTTATAAACTTTTTATCTCAACCCAGATACACAAATAATTATGTACATAAATATAAAACAATTATGGAGACGATAATATGATAAATGATGCAAACTAAAATGAATAAGGCTATTTAACTGCTGCTTAAAAAAGCATGAATTCATGTTAAGGTGCGGTCTTTACATATAATCACTTAAATATTTGCTTTCCCAGCTGATCTGGAAATTGTAACTTATATAATTAAACTTTAAACATAATAACAAATGATATACTTACACAATGATAACAAATAACAAGGGTTAAGGGTGGGAAATGAAATGAGGAGTGGGAAATAAGTTGTCCCAAAAAAAAGCTATAGAAAACATGCAAAAGAGGGAAATGTTCTCTTTTCTATATCAAAATTCTTGGTGGAACAAACAAGGGGAAAAATTGTCTCAAATTCAATGGAGTGATTGACAAGGGAAAGTATGGGAAGAAAGTTGCCCAGACAAGCTATCACTCACACCTGTCTATATTGACAATATTTAATTTATAGGGGAAGAAGGAAGGGGTGAAATTTGGAAGGCATCAAGTTTAACATGATTATATCTGATAATGCATCTATTTTACAATATATATATATGCATATATTATGCCTTGCATATTCATCAGGATTGCTGATTTAGATGTTTTTGCCAGACAAGTTTGACAAGAGCTCTAGACTGTTGATTTTGTCGTTCCGTATTTGTCAACCATGTCTGACAAGACCTCTTGACTGTTGGTTTGTTAGGCTATTAGATAATCTTTACCAAGCCATACCGAATAGTTTTTGAGTAATAGTACATCACCCAAACATGTCCGAAAATCAACAACTCTGATACAAAGTAGGCATATATTTTTAGAAATATGCCTAACAAACATTTAGAAAATGAAGTTAAATGGAGTTTTACGTCTTAGATATGAGCCTACTCTTTTGCTGTAATGGTAAAATATCCATTATTCTGAATAAGAACACAATTAGCTTATCCTGATTTCTATTACCCATTCACAAATGTGGTTTTTCATGAATTTTTCGTTCACTTGAAAATTTTTTATGAGAGTTCACACTGTTAATTACAAAATAAAGTCTAAGCTTATAACTTATAACATTGTTATTTGGGCTTGTCAACTCACCATCTCTTTTAGAGAGTCCACATTGGTATAATGTTTCTTGAAATTGTATTTGCCTTTTCTTAACAAGAGTCCACTCATCAACCATTTGTTTGAATCCACATAATAATGTTTAATGATGTTTGGGTTTGTCAACTCAGCATTCCTTTCAGAGAGTTCACATTTATAATGATCTCATTCATATTTGGGTTTAAGTCTTTCAATGTTTATACCCAATCTTAAACAAAACATACACTTAACTTCTCAATTCCTTTTGCAGCATAAGGAGTAGAAGTAGAACATTCTGTGTTCAGGAATATCCCTGCTCTAACATACACATTCAATCTATTTAGTTCACCTTGGTAGGGTAAAGCTGCTTTCACACAACTACATCTGTCACAGAACTTACTGTCACATAGGTGTGAATATTCGCTTTTGAAGAACATTTTCAATCCATTATAATCGTCACAAACTACCTTGAATCTACTGGTGTAAAGGTATTTTACTATGCACATAGTTAATTGATATCAATATTTTTCTCCTAGAAATTTTCCATTTAGTTCTCATTAATATTCATGTGAAATTTGAATAAGACAATGGTAATTTTATGGTATTTTCAAAGAAAAATTCACCAGCTAAACCCCTCCCAACAAATATTCTGGCTTTTGTAAAAGTTGTTGGGTTTCCAATGATGAAAGTCACCATCTTTGATATATTATATCTTGTGCGTATTAATATATTCGTAAACTATTCACAATATTATTATACAAAAAAGCACTTTTGTGTACCACATTTGAATTTACATTCGGAAATTACTCCTTTCTGGAGTTACATTTTCCTGAAGTTTGCTTCTGTGGGAATTAGCAAGTGAGGTCAAGGCAAAGACGGCATCCATTTCTTTCTGGCGCATATCACTGTCATCATGGAAACTGAAAAAAAAAAATTCTTTTCTTTAATTTCGATAGGTTTAATAAAACATTATTTTCTAAGAGTCCCCATAGCTTTTATTGTCTGGATCATAATATACACACACCAATATTTTTCTGACTTACAAGCCCCTCGGTACAACATAATGTATTATTCTAATTGATCAACAATGTCAAGGATGGTCATTAAACATTTTTACTCCCCCAAAAATCACTTTTTGCCATCTTTCTTTATATATGAATCTTACTTGTCAAAATTAGAATTTGAAGGAACAAACAAGCTTTCATGTGATTTCTATATTTGTCCATGTTTCATGAAATAGTTACTAATGCAGATGCAAATCATCACCAACGATAGCAAAATTATATGAATTTGGAAATATGACCTCAGTGTGCAATGAGAACTTTTTTTGGGCATATTTCATACAACTAGGTAAGTTCTGTGATGTACTTGACTCGTTGGTAAAACTTTGATGGGCCAATTACATTTATTTGATTGTAGACAGTGTTATTATAAATTGGTTTTTGATTTCTCACCTGTGATGTTGGGTGATTCTATAAGTTGGTAGTTCCTGTTCTTCTGGGAAATCTGAAGAAATTTAACAAAACTTATCTTAGAAATATACAATATATGAATAAGAAATATCATAATTCTGTCATAGACACAAAAAACATCATTAAGACCTTTGCGAGGATGAATGTTGAGAAATTTAAGAAATTATAGTAAGGAACATCATGTTCATTAAATATCTCTTTCTGATTGTTTAAGAGAAGATATTAATCAAGAAAAGACCTGTTTGTCAAAAAGTATATGACTAAAAAGGAAGTACTCTATGGGAAAATAAAATCAGTGACAAAATTTCATTGTAATATTTTTTGGAAACGATACCCTGATATCAAAAGATATTTTTAAAATGTTTTGATGTGTTGGACAATAGGCCCCTGTGTTGAGTTATTCTTTTAATCCCAGGTTTTCTCACGTATTGAACAAGGTCGTGTATAGCTTAAATTTCAAAGTCGCTTCGAATTTCATCTTCAACACATACTTTTAAAGATCATTGACTTACTTAGATTTTCAAAGGGTTAACGAGTCAGAGTTCATCTTGCCCTTGATAAACATGACAAATATTTTTTGCTCTGATTTTGAATGATTAATAATTTCATTCGCCTTCTAAACAAACCGAACCCACACAATATATGTTTTTTTTTTTGGACTGAAGAAGGTTTTTAGTCATTGGTTCACTATCTATAAATCCAAAATCTAATCTTATGTTACTATTATCGCATGGAAAAATTGAGTTAAGTGCATTAACCACATCAAACCCCTACTTGAGCATGTTTTCCTAATATTTCAATAGGACACTCTATTCTGTGTGTGTATTTAATATTAAAATGAATTAAATATTTATGAATTTATACCCCATCCTATTTCTATAGCAAACTTAAGTTTTTGACCTGCACAGCTGTGGTTTAAGTTAGACATCAAACCATACTAAAGTTATCTGATCATAAATCTTTGTCGAAGGATATCTAGTTACTTCATGTTTATCATTAAAATAATTTGTTACAAATTTTAATCACACATTTCAGGTCTATTTATGAATTGAACAAAGTCCTAGAAGTTTGATCATGTATTTGATTTACATGGAATATTGTCAAATATTGATATCATTGTCTTAAAGAATCAGTATAATTTACTTGTTTCAGATGTCATTGACTTTTGAGAGTCAACAAATTAAGTATATTTGGTATCTTGAGTTGTCAACTAAACAGCCCTTTCAGAGAGTTAACATGTGGGTTTGGTAACATTTAGTATTTGGTGTTTTTAGCTTTCCAACCTGGCTTCCTTTACAATAATGTTTATTTGATAGTATATATATTCTACTCTATTGATTTGAAGGGTGTGTTCTAAGAGCACTAGGATGGAAGAAAAAATAACTACCAATACCAACCATCAAGGATGCGGTGTTGAATTCTAGACGAAGCAGATGATGTCGACATTTCTTCATAATCTTGTGACCCCAGAGACCCAGATTGATGTCTGTCACGTCTGTTCCAGACCAATTCTGCAACATTGATGACCCTTTGTGGGTCACCTTCTGAAGGTGGATGGAACCCCATAGCATCAATATATGCATTATCGTTGAAATACCGTTGTAATATGGTCTGTTTATGTTTCAAACTTGTCGTGGATGCAAAGACTGTTGAGCGCTGGTCAAAAGTAGGAGTGGTGGTTCGAGATGGAACAAGAGAATCTGATTGGTTGAGATCTGTGTGTGAAATCACCAAGGTGTTTTCATTTTGGAATGTTTCGTCATCATTCTGGACATCTGCAAGATAAAATATTATCTTAAAGTAGGTCTGCTAAGATATTGGATATAGGAAACTATACAGGCCTAAAAATTTTCAATCATTTTTTAGCTGTTAAGACTAAATTTCAATATAATTGTTTAGCTTTAAAACTAAATATACCAAACGTTGTCAGTCTTAAACAAATCTTTAGCTTTAGAATTAAATTTCCAGCTTTAAAGCTAAATTGTCAGCCTTAGAACCAAATTTTCAATCTTCAAACTTTCTTTACTCCTAAAATATAATTATCAGCCATCCCTAAATTTAAATTCATATTTTTGACCCAAAACCAAATTTTCATCCTTTAAACTCTTGATCGATATTGATAAATGACAGTATCATGCAAACATATATAGAACATAAACTTTTAGAATTATACAAAACTTGAAGATAAATTGTAGAGCTAGCCAACTTTTAACTTGAGTATAAAAACTGATTTCTTTATAATGGAAAAAATAGCATGCATTTGACATTTAAAAATATTTCAATCGACAAAAAAACACAACGATTACTTTCGACAGACTTCCTGTTTCTTGTAAAAACAGGAATAAAACAATGTTGTCGACACACACGATGGCGTCGGCTGATTTTAGCACCTGCATCCTGACGCATGCCTTTGTAGAAGTGACGTCTTTTATAAAACTTTATAGTGCCCCTATGAGTTTAACTTCGATTTGGAAATATTTATTCTAACTTAGTTAGAAAGAACTTCAAGAAACCCTTTTGTTACCAAAATTTAAGAATTGTCCCCCCTTTTAGTTCTGTTTGTTGGTCTGTTGACTCTAATTTGCCTTGTGAACGCTATAGAGATGCTTTTGTCTGATTTTGATGAAAATTGGTATTCCTAATATGTATATTGAACTAATTTCAATTATGATGTAGACAAAAACCCTTAGATTTGTGTACAATAGGAGAGGAATAATTCACAGCTCTTGTTATTTTGAAGTTAGTCTGCATTAGCCACTTTAACTATTTAAAACTTCACTCAAGAAAAAAACATTTAAAAGTCTAAAGTTCAAACCAACACCTGTTTAAAATTTGACTGTCACCTTTTTTATACTAGAAATTTGACTAGTTTTACTATACTACTAGTTAGACCACATTTTACTTTCAAATGTTAAACTTTACGTCAGCAAGATTTTAAACCATTTAAGTATGCAATTTATCTTTTTGAGTTTCTGAAAACTTTAACATTCAAAATTTAAATCATAAGTGCAAATTTACATAATAACAACATGTTGTTGCTCTTTACTCTTAGCTCCCACCCAGGGTACAGTCTAGTAGAGGTACCAATGAATCTTCCTTTGATAAACAATACTTAATTGAAACTTCTCAACATTCTCTTCATGGACAATGCCTTGATCTTTGTCATTATATCTAAGCCATTGTGAACTGTTCAGCTGAAGATATCTATTTATTTGACTGTATTTACCAGTAATATCTGTCTAGAGCTGTAGATATCTATTAATTTAACAGTATTTACCAGTAATATCTGTCTAGAGCTGTAGATATCTATTGATTTGACTGTATTTACCAGTAATGTCTGTCTAGAGCTTTAGATGTCTATTAATTTGACAGTATTTACCAGTAATATCTGTCTAGAACTGTAGATATATATTTATTTGACTGTATTTACCAGTAATATCTGTCTAGAGCTGTAGATATCTATTTATTTGACTGTATTTACCAGTAATATCTGTCTAGAGCTGTAGATATCTATTTATTTGACAGTATTTACCAGTAATATCTGTCTAGAGCTGTAGATATATATTTATTTGACAGTATTTACCAGTAATATCTGTCTAGAGCTGTAGATATCTATTGATTTGACAGTATTTACCAGTAATATCTGTCTAGAGCAGTAGATATCTATTGATTTGACAGTATTTACCAGTAATATCTGTCTAGAGCTGTAGATATCTATTGATTTGACAGTATTTACCAGTAATATCTGTCTAGAGCTGTAGATATCTATTGATTTGACTGTATTTACCAGTAATATCTGTCTAGAGCTGTAGATATCTATTTATTTGACAGTATTTACCAGTAATATCTGTCTAGAGCTGTAGATATCTATTAATTTGACAGTATTTACCAGTAATATCTGTCTAGAGCTGTAGATATATATTAATTTGACTGTATTTACCAGTAATATCTGTCTAGAGCTGTAGATATCTATTGATTTGACAGTAATTACCAGTAATATCTGTCTAGAGCTGTAGATATATATTAATTTGACAGTATTTACCAGTAATGTCTGTCTAGAGCTGTAGATATCTATTAATTTGACAGTATTTACCAGTAATATCTGTCTAGAGCTGTAGATATCTATTAATTTGACAGTATTTACCAGTAATATCTGTCTAGAGCTGTAAACATCTATTTATTTAACAGTATTTACCAGTAATATCTGTCTAGAGCTGTAGATATATATTAATTTAACAGTATTTACCAGTAATATCTGTCTAGAGCTGTAGATATATATTAATTTGACAGTATTTACCAGTAGTGTCTAATTAGAATTATTATCTGCCCATTACAGCTGACTATTATTCATATATGCCAGAAATTCCTGGAAATTAAAATTATCTTTATCTTACCTTCATCTTCATCAAAATCTTCATCTTCTGAACTAATACTGAACAATTCAGCATCCCCTTCAACGTATTGGTTATAGAGTTCTACACGTTCACTCCAGGACAATTCTGGTTTTTTAACCACATTCTTTAAACGTCTTCTGGCATTCGCAAACCAATTACTAATTTGCACTAAGGACATGTGACTGTTGACAGCCAATGAATGTTTCTGCTCTTTTGTAGGATAAGGATTATCACGATTCTCGTATAACCAACGTTTTAAAGGCCTAGCCATATCTTGTAGCGTCTGTCGTTTGTGGTGGATTTTTTCTGGGAATAAACGTCTGAAAATAGAGAGATGAAATGTAGTTTTACATGTTACTTTTCTGTTCTTTACTAGGCTAATGAAATGAAATGGAGTTTTCTGTACCTATTTGAACTAGTTTTATATCCTACAGTTCTGGATCTTTTTGAACTAATGAGTTTTTTGTGTCGAAACAATACGCTTCTAACCCCCCTTTGGAATCTCAGTTCCTGTAAAATGCCTTTTAAATTCATCTACACTTGGGTGCAGAGAGACTGTTTTTAGCTAATTGCCAATTCAAACATTTTGTGTTATGATTATTGTGAATTATTTGCAGTTTTCCATCTGTCCTCCATATTGGTGCTAGAGAGTTGTGTAAACATGTGAACCTGCAATTTCTATCAATTTTCATCAAAAAAATCGGCAACCATGTGATAAAGTATCAATTTCTGTGTTTTCTTACTCATATCAAGTATATCAGAGTCCAAATTCCGGGAGCATTGACCTTGAGGTACACAGGCAGGGAGTGACGGATGGGGTTTGGTTTGTTTCACATCATAGATTTCACTGCCATTTTTTTTCTTCAGTTTTGTAGAATTTCATGTTACAGCAGTAGCATTCAGATCAATACAAGTATCATAAGACAATGTCATCCCTGATAACATCTCATAGTGTGCAATGAAGGAAATCAGCCTACTTTTCACATTGCCCAACAGATCTCTTGATACAGTATCATCTCAGATTTAGAGAAAAAAATAGACCATTTCGAAATTATATACCCTTATAACAAAACATCCCATCTGTTACAACTGAACAGCCTCATTAAAAAAATTTACCAGATTTTGGGGGTCGCAGGGGTCACTGATATTTTAAATTTTGGGTGGATAGATGGGCTGTAAATGTCATGACTGAAACAGAATTGTATGTCATATGGAATAGCTTACTTCTTTCAGAGATTGAGTCACTGCTATCTATTCTATATACCCTTACACCCTATATGCTGGCTTACTATAACCATTTGCTTTACATTGTCTAGGTTAACTGACTGCTCTCTTAACTCCTTTCACCCTCTAGATTGACTAACTTTTATTTTTGGGATAACCCTTTACAATCACAAGTGTGACTTACAATTACCTAAACTATAACTCTTTTAAAATAGATTTACTGAACCCTTTACACCCCTGATGAACTGTGAGTGATAGTTATCTTTACATCGTCTAGGTAGGCTTACTGCCATCATTAATTCAAAAACCTATATCTAGTTTATATGTATAGTATTTTCATGCAGTGTGATTGTCACTACAAAATCAAAGCTTTTAAAAAAAAAATATAATTACATATAAAAGTCTGGGTCACAGATGTTACATTCAAATAGGAGATTGAACTTAGTTTTACATATTAATGGAAAACACACAGGGTGTACACACACACACACACTTGTCATGCATGTGCTTAATCATAATCACATAACATACATTGTAACTATCATATTTTTTAAATGTTTTTGGTGATTTGTTACTTGAAGCTAACAACTAGGGAAATAGTCTCTCAAAGAAATAATCATCAGCTTTGACAAACTTGTTTCAAAAACTACAGTGAAATCTGCTCAACAATAATGACATTGCTATAATGGAAGTTTTTTGATCTATGTGCTTTCTTTTTTTGTTTCCTTTCAAGGATAACCAGTAAACACAATCTGTCACAGAAAATTGTCACGGAACCAATTTATGTTGTGTCTTGTTCGAAGCTGGGATCAACTACTTTTCTGGATAATATGTAATATAGAGTGAAAAAGACATGCATTTATCAATGTTTTCTTGCCCTAAAAGAAGTAGCTAAAGATGATTTTTTTTTTAAGAAATGGTCATGATTTGAACTTCAAAGATGCCCCATTGTTTCACTTTTCAAATGTGTCAAGAATGAAGAATGGTGCTCATTTGTCAGAAATTCATGAAACCTAAAATCATTGGAGACAACCTCATCCATTAAATCTGACAGTGAAGCACAACTTCCTACTTTGGTAAAAGGGTTTCTAACCTGATGGTTCACAAGTTTGATTGCTAACCAAAAGGTTTTAATCTGGCATAGGTCAAGGTGATACTTTCTGATTTTTCAACCCTGCTTCTACTTCTAGTGATGCATGTAAGAGGGGCTGACAAATAAAGCATCTTGACAATTGGAGCAATCCGAGGCCCTGGTTGGTACAGACATGTTTGGGGAATCCTTGTAATTCAGTTGTAGTTAGAAAAGAATTGAGCAGAGTAGACCCCAAGTGCATGACATTGCCATTTTATTTCAATTCAGTAATAGGGTGAGCTTGACCTATCACAAAAGGTCACATCGCCCTCATACTATCACAATTACACTTGTTCTTGACAAATGAACAGGGAAAATCATTGTAACCTAATCTGTTACAAGCGGTCACGAAACCACAAACCAGAAAAATAGTAACCTGGATCTTCAAGTCTTAAAGGGACAGAAGCTCCATTTTGGGGGGTTGATTTGAGTCTTGAATATATGTAAATAGTTTTCAGAAGTATTAGAAATGTACGAAAATCGCATAATTCCTTTAAACATTTCTCAAACTAGGAATTTCTACAGGTGTTTTTGTCTATATATGACAGAGTCTCGTCTTTTAAACTTTCAAACGCTGTGAATACTATTATCGATTTGCTAAAAAAAAAAACCTGATTAAGGTAAAATTGGTAAAAAAAACAAATGGCACACTTGTCTTTTTAAATGCCTGGATAGTCTCCCTACAAAACTAGACTTGATCATCTTTTCACACCTTGAGCATTCTAATCACCGTGAACCACAAAAATCTGCTCTAGAACGTGATACAAAAATATTGTCACATGAAATATTGATTGGATCAAGGTTAAAGAAGTTTGTTAAAGCCAACTTAAGTGTTTGAGGTTAAAATAGCACTAGGCCAACCTGGAGGTTGTAAAGGGTCACCTAGAGGATGTAACCGAGCATTGTAATATTAATACTATGCCAACAGGTATTTGACAAATGTAAAAATTTAAAAATTTGAATAGCAATTTATCGCACCAAATTTTAGCTTTGGATAATAAAGTTCAAGCTTTATAACAATTAAATGACTTTCATTCCTTACCATTATAGAGTTGACATACATTTCTAGATTTGGTTAAAACTTCTCATCAAAAATATACAATTTGATTTACAGATCGTCATAACTTTTTGGCTAATCAAAAGAAGTATTGGATCACAATAGGAGTCATTCTGATTCACAAACTATAATATCTATAGCTGTGTTTTGACAGCCACAAATTATCTGGGGATGAGTCTGGACTGAGTATTACAAGAAGAGGTGGTCTATGTCCGGACCGAGGAAGGCACGGCATGGCTAAATATCAGAGCAGTGTAAACGTGCCACTGGGCCGAGAGGGCACGGCCCACTTACCCATACTTGATGACTCACCATTCTGGCCCAGTGAAAACAGTACACTGTAAGCAATACCAGCAAGCTGGGCCGAGTTTGAGACCGACCGATTACGGTTCAATTTAAGCAGGCCAATTTTTAGGGCAGTGCAAACACGGCTTTTGTATCAATTAGGTTGACCTACTGATACAGACCATCCTGGTTGAATTTTCTTGGTTTTATCCTACAATCAAGGTTGTTGGCTATTTTCACTAGGAACATCTGTCTAGGTTTTCTTTTATTCAATCAAATTTTTTACTGTCTTCTCTTTTATCAAGCCCAATTTTATCAAGCCCAATTTTATCAAGCCATCTAGGTTATTTGTCAATGTTTACTATATATTGATAATATTTTGTATGATTTGTGAGATTTGTTACAGGATGATCAATAAATGGTGTCAGATTTTGTAGAAATATTATAAAAATAATGACTAAACAACACTAGCTGTCAGTGGAGTTGTATTATTGATGGGGAGATTGCATGTCAGACAGATTGAATATCACTATTTAATTGCCTCACCCATGTTTCTTACATTATCTCACAGTTCAAATCTTTTTAATCATTATCTATACCTAGACTATAAATCAGTTTTCGATATTTTTTGTAGTTCTTGTATCAAAAGTAGCCCATTTTATAAATTGTGTCCCGAACGGAACAGCTCATTCATAGTGAGTCATTTCTTGTCTGCTTGTTGCTTTTTCACCCTGGTTTTATTTGTTGTTCTTGTATATAAAAGTAGCCCATTTTATAAAGTGTGTCTCTAGTTGCAGTAGAATAGCTCAGTTTTAGTGAGTTGGGTTGTCGTCTACTAGGTGAACTGTTGCTTGCTATCTTTTTGAATGACATATATAAATATTTCTCGTGATATTTGCATGTGTATTTTGAAAATCTCCCGACCGTTCCAAAAATAAGATTTACATCATTGTACACTTCATGACATTGCAGAAACATAGTCTAGAATGGATCAGGTTATATCAAGTTTTAATTGATACTATTTTTCAAAAAGGTTTATTTCTGATAGTGATGCACGTCACAAGGAACTGACATGGAAAAAAGTTTGGATGGAATTTCCCTCATTGAATACTGCATGATAAGGCACACATTATAAGATATAGTCTAATCTTATCTCTTCATGGCCAGGTATGAACTGGGTGATATATTTTGTTTTATGAGAATAAGCCTGTCATGTTTTCAAATCCTGGTTTTTATCATCACATATCTTATCATATCAGCAGGAACACATCAAAATTTTCTGTTTTGAGTGGTAGATATCTACCAGGTAGGCCTGAATCATGGTTACTTAGCCTAGCATAACAGTTACTCTAATTCATTAGGTCTTCTAAAACAAATAATTTAGGTGGTGGTTTTAATTCCAATTTCTATTGTATTTTTGACTGATAGTTATTGCTTCAATCCCTGGGGATAACTAAAAGGTTTAATGATGTTTAATTCAGTGTATGTGGGGTTCTCTTCATTGTTTATTAATGTCTGAATTCTACAGTGGCGGAATACCACCAAAAACAAATTTAATATTTACAACATTTCAAGAAAATTTTTCAAAATGTGATAACATTTTTATGTAACATTTGAATAAAATTTGTATAAAAGAAATTCTCATTTTTGTCAAAAAACCAAATTCAAAACAAAAAGTGAAAGAATTTGTCCTTTAATATTATTCTTACAACAGTACGATTTATTTACACATGTGCATATCATTAGCGTTAATTATGCGCATATGTAATGCACATGTTAATAAGCTAATAACCATGATGGTTATCTGTGGTGTATATCATATTAAAATAAATATATAACATCAATGGTAAATGTATATCAGACCACCTGAGATGTATAAATATGCCACATGATTTTATAACACATTACTGTCATATTAATGGAATTTCAATTTACAAACATATGAACACCTGTATTGTTTGAAACTAAGTTACAAAGTAATATAGGGGCAGACAGGGAGCAGAGGGGACTCAATGCCATTCCCTTCAAGAATAAAATTAATAATGCCAGCCGGGATTTGTTGAATCACAACTGAAAAATACAACTTAATCATTTAGCAAATGAAGATCAAACTTGCAACCAACTTCTGTGTTTCAATTCATCTGAAGGCCAAAGCATAGCTTTCATCCCTTCAAGGAAGAATTAATTTGGCTAGTTCTAGGTTTGGCAAAACACTACTGTGAAATAAAACCTGTCTAGCAGATGAAATCTAACACACAATGCACGAAGTTATCCCACTACATTAAAATGCTCTGTTCAAACTCATCCATTGGATAAAGAATTGCTGATATTACACCATTTTGAAGATGTTCATCCATTCAAAAACACATTCAAATTAAAAGAAAATGATGAATTTCTACAGATTGGACAAAGCCTTACCAGAAAAATAATCTTCATTGTCTAGCAGTTGAAATTTCATTCCTAAATTCATATTGCCAAGGATTGGCTGTTTCTAGATCGGGTGAAACACTTGTACCGAAATTGTACTAATTTTCAAGAAAGCTAAAAGTACTAAAAGTCATGTTCTAATGTATTGCTGACTAAACTATTTGAATGATGTTCATCCCTTCACAAGACCAGGAAAAATAGAATTCTACCGAAAACACAGAATTGGGCCAAAAAAATATGACTTTTTTCCAAATACAGTCATATTTTAAAAGTTAAGTACCGAAGTATTGCTGACTAAACAATTTAGAAGATTTTAATAATTTTGAGATAAAACTTCAAATATCAGAGAAGATAGAATTCTAGATTGGGAAAAACATGACCAATAAAATATGACGTTTTTTTCAGTCGTGAAAATAAAGTTTGCAAATAAAAGGCCTGACTACTATTTGATCTATTTTAAAATTCAACCCAAGGTGTGACTCATACAGACTAACTAAAATAGATTGACTTATTCTAAATGAGATTTTGTCACCATGTTTCAGTCCTATGATGAATTGTGCTGATAATGTAACTACACTCCTTAGATGATGTCAATTTGTTTAGGTACAATAGACAAGGTGATTCTAACTTGTCATATTGTAGCAAAAAACTTAGTTTCATCAAAATATAAAGTGCAGGACAGTTGAATAGCCAGTTTTTCAGACATGGGGAGGCCTCCCCTTGAAAATTTTTCAAACCATAGCAAAAAAAATACCGTCTAAATACGCCAGAGATAATACCTCTCAAGCAAAAATACTAATACAAGAGTCATTAAAGGGACAGGTGTGCCATTTTTTTACCAATCATACTTTAGTCTCAGAAACGGCAATCATATAGCTAAGCCAATCAGTAATAGTCTTCAAAAGCTCATCGTCAAATTAATGTGTGTCCAGAATTATCCAAAATTGAATGTTAAAACTTGTCAATTTAAGATACTCTGTGCTTTATAGAAAAAACTTCTATAGAAATAGTGAGTAAAATTCCTAGTTTGAAGTATTTTTAAAGGAATTATGTGATTTTTGTACATTTCTAGTACTTCTGAAGATTATTTACATATATTCAAGATCAAAATCTGGCTCGGTGAGATTGGCAATTTCTGGCTAGCTTGGGGCTTCAAATTTAACTCAAGAGTACAATTGTATCTTTCAGATGACAGAGCATGTTAAAGAATTGAAAAAAGTAGAATGTATTCTCTGATTTTAAATTCTTTTATAATTCTGGAAATCAGATAAAGAAATTGATGGTACAGTAATCAAACGGTGACCTTCAGAAAACACATGCAAGGATCTTTGATTATAACATTTTACATGCAAATTTCTAATCTTTGGACGCGAACATCAAAAACATGACATTTCACACAAAAACATCAAAACAGTTTTTTTGATTAATGTCATGCCCTCCAACGCCCCTACTTTGTATGTTAACATTCAACAAAGATATAGCCTCTCTTTGAGCTTCGAATATAAATTGGTTGCTAGGATATCTAAGTTTTTATGATTCAAATTTTAATTGTTTACAAGAATATTGACGCCATGGTTTAACTTTATAAAAGAACAGAGAGCTTTAAGTTTGAAGATGTCATTTTGTATAAGCCTTTAGATATAGTTTTGTATTTCAGTTAGCAATGCAATATAAGGTCAATCTGGTTAAATGTACATGAAGTGTCAACTGTGAAACATCTTCAAGCGCTCTTCAACATATCACTGTGTTTTATAGTCAGCCCATTGGGACTACAAGATATTGTAGACAAAGCTAATGAAATAAAAACTTTGTAAGAAATAGATTCTAAATGATAATGTACATGTAGAATTGATTAACTGATAGTCACAATATAGCATTAAATACATAAACACAATATAGCATTAAATACATAAACACAATATAGAATTAATTATATATTCCCAATATAGCATTAAATACATAACTACAATATAGCATTAAATACATAACTATGATATAGCATTAAATACATAACTACGATATAGCATTAATTCCATAACTACGATATAGCATTAAATCCATAACTACTATATAGCATTAAATCCATAACTACGATATAGCATTAATTCCATAACTCCAATATAGCATTAAATTCATAACTACAATATAGCATTAAATACATAACTACAATATAGCATTAAATACATAACTACAATATAGCATTAAATACATAAACACAATATAGCATTAATTACATATACCCAATATAGCATTAAATACATAAACACAATATAGAATTAATTATATATACCCAATATAGCATTAATTACATAACTACAATATAGCATTAAATACATAAACACTGTATAAACACAATATTGCATTAAATACATATACCCAATATAGCATTAAATGTGTAAACACAATATAGCATTAAATGTGTAAACACAATATAGCATTAAATGTATAAACACAATATAGCATTAGGTAAGTTTTAGAATCATACTCCTGATGACCGGCTGTAAGCTATGTTAGTTGAAATGTAGCTATATCAGCTGGTAATGTAAATATCTATATGCCAATATTCCTGTAAGGAACTGGCCACAGACCATAAATTATTTGTTATCATTTTCTATCTTCTGCCACTCCTCAAACTAAAAGTCCAATAAATTATACAAGATGGTTTTTGTTTCACTTAACAAGCCCATTACCAATTTGCATAATCATGTAATTTAACTGAAGTGCATTAAGTGTGCTCTTGTAAAAGTCAAGGTCATTTGTAGGGCGGAGTCAAGTTCGCTGCGGTCATTTCCAAGTCATTATGACATGACACCATTATATCCTATGCCATGAACAATTGCATAACTTCACCAAATTTATCTTGCATTGTAATCTTAATAATATTGTAATTAAACCTCCACTTTTCAATATTTTTTAAATAAAAAGATCAATTTCAATTCATTATTTCTTGATTCGTTACGTATTAAATATTTTGATTAAATATGCCCTAAGGGGAAAAAGCTGACGATTTTGTCAAACACAACTTGAAAAAACCTTAAGCTCTCAATCTTATTTCCAATGAAGCCAAATGAAATTGTTGTCTGCTAGGCAAATAGGAGCTATGGGTTCAAATCTCCTCTGACGGCTTGACAAAGTTATCCAAATCATATTATAGAAATAATAACTTGCATGATTTTCTGTAAAATGAAATGTTGAAACTGCAATGAGTTTAGATGCCCTAATAGCAAAAAATTAATAATGGACATGGACGATGCTTTAGTAACATGCTTGGTATATTTGTAATCTTTATCGCAAATTGATACTTTACCAAAAATTAAATTCAATTGACAATTTAAAAATGCATAAAAAATTGTCATTAAAACGCAAGAATTATGCAAGCTTTGAAAGAAAGGTTTACAAAACGTGCAAGATTATATTTTAACTTGTATGTTTTGCGAGAAGTTTAATTGTCCTATAAAAACACTCGACCAACATTGACGTCAAAAGAAATAAAAATATTTTGTCAGTGGTGAAAAGGCTATTAAATCTCTTTGTTACAATTCTTCACACATTGATGTGAAAATGAGAATACTTGAGTTACCTCCCTTTAAAGTAAACATGTAAATGTAGCCGGGGAAAGACTGTAAAGAATTTTGTGGGGTGTTTAACTTGTTAAGGTTAAGGTCCCCTTTTCTTTTGTCTATTGTGGTATAAGATATAGCTGTTCAAAACAGACATGCTAACACTTTTAAAACACCAATCTTTAATGTCATATGTCTAAAGGGGTCTGACTGTCCATAATCGGGCATGCTCACATATACATAGTATGCAGTGTGCAATGAAAGAAGTTTTGCCAAGATATCAGCATTAGCCTAGTCTATTTGAAGTCCTCTGGGCCTCGGTTTATTGTCTAAAAGGGTATTCAAACTCTTTTAACATCAGAATAGGTAAATGCATTTCCAATATCCATCCATGAAGAAACCAAGTTGAAAATTCCAAAGGTAAGGACCTATGTCAGGACTAAATCCCTAAACCCTAAAAAAGTAATTGATTGTCTGCAAAAACCAAAAATCCCAGAATGCTTATTTAAAAGAAAAAAATCTATATTTGCAGTAAAAGAATGTAGATTAAATGGAGACTAGTGTGTGTGTGTGATGTCATGTTGGTGTGATTACAGGGCGGGACCAGATTTGTCAATATTATGTTTCAAAATAGAATGAAGTCAGCATATTTCTCAATGATTTCAACAGGTCAAACTATACAGTACACCTGTACATGACTTCAGCTAATATAGGGCAAGAGTGTTCACATAATTTCTGATATAGTTATTGACTTGACAGGTACAAATAAAGGACACCTGTATATATGACTCAATCAATGAGTGCACATTACCAATAACACCTGATCTCACATTGTGATGGGTTGGGTGCACATGCCTTTATGAGAGTTTACATAAATTGTGATATAGTTATTGACTCAAAAAGTACAAATCCTGTTTTGGTTTGCACCTCAGGGTGTTCACATCGGTAATTGCTTGGAGCTTAGTAAATGTTCATTTTGTGTGGTACATATATTACTTGGATGGAAGTGTGTTTACTTCAAATGCAAAATCATAAAATTTTTCAATTCCATGTGGATCCAAAGATATGACGAGTAGCATGCAATTGAAAGTTTATTTTCAAGATGTAGTAAATGCTATTGCCATAAGAAAAGGGACAAAATAAGGGTTATTAGTATTGACAGAGGGAAACTGGCTTGTGGGTTTGATGAATTTAGTATCTTAAACATGCGTCAGGATTACAAGACAACCTTTGGTCAAGTAATTAGAATTATTTTGATGGTAATTATGACAGGTGTTAAAAACAGTAGTTATAATGTTATTAGTGGGCAATATTGGAGATAAGAAAGGACATATCTCTAGTGTTATGTAACTTAATATCACTTATCAACATAATATGTAGTTACTGAGAAAAACTACTTCAAACAGCTCTTCTCAACATATTTCAAACATCTCAATTGTTAGGCTAGTTATATAAACACTTAAAGATATATAGTAATTGTCATATTTAATTTCTAACTAATAGAGCTAGCCATGTGTATCTCTTCTCAAATAGCCTATCTGATAGTCGCTGACTGGTATGTACAATCACATCAACACTCTTGTGTAACTGTGAGGTCAACTGTGGCTGTTGAAATTGAGAAAAGGAGCAACAACTAGAAGCTGTGAAAGTTACAGATTGCAATTGCTGATGTCAATGACAAGATTCAATCATTGCTAGATTGTAGAACATGAGCAACTGATGGTAATTGTCAACATCTGCGATTTTGTTGCCCAGGTTGACTATATCCAGAGATAAATCAGGTTCTTCTCAATGCTGTCAGTTGCTGGCAATGGTTGAAATCCAGGTTGCCTTCAGATTCTATCAGTCAAAGGACTACCTGAGACTACCTTAAAATGTTTTTGTGATGTTTTTATGTAATGTATATAGGGTATTGAATGACTGTAATCTCAGCCTTCATTGTTTAACTAATCCCTAAAATATGCTGACCCCTGATCCCAATATACCAGAATTACCTTTAACCCCTACATTTTTGGTGGATATAAAATTAGTGAAATGGAACCATCTGCAATCATGTTACTGAAAAATTTTGGTAAAATTCGTCAATCACAACTTTACTAATGGATCTAAGGCATCATTTATCCAATTCAAAACATGTCTAGTTTCATTGTCACTAAAATTCTTATAAGATATAGGACTAAAATAGACTTGTTTTTTACAATAAAAGGGCCATATAAAGGATATTTAAAGATTTTTTTTAAGAGGTGAAACACATGTATTATGGCTTTAATATGAAAAGGGTGATTATGTCATATCTTATAACAAGAAAACATACAGCAAATTCTTACAAAGATAATAACCTTCTATAAGCTGGTCCTAAATCAAAACTCATGACCATAACCAGTTGGACTAGAATGGGGAGGAAATACGACTTTAAGTTCACCACTTTCACATGCCAATATTTAAAGGTTTTTAAATTCTTTTGTTCAACTTTTTTACTGGTTAACTTACAGGGTATATTTTAAGATACTTTCCATTTCCTGAAGTCATTGTTTATATAACCTGGTACTCACTTCCCCTTAAAGCAGACTGGACCTGAAATCCCTGGTTGTTTAGCAATCTAAGGGCAACACTAGAGGATTTACTGAACACATGTATTATAGCTGCAATATGAAAGGAGGGATTATGTCATATCTTATACCACCCAAATTTGATCTATTCAAATGAGATTTTATCATTCTATAACTATTACGTTATTATGTTTCACACCTAACTCTTATCTCATCTCAATATTAAATACAATTCAAACGATCTGGTGAGATTTTTTAGATTAGCCATTACATACGTTTCTGATATAAGCTGTTGAAATAAGAGTAAAGGGAAAGTCGATAGGGAGTATCTGGACAGCTCTCCGGAACAATTTCAGTTTTTATCAAAGGGTGGTTGAATGGTAATAAGTTACTATCCAACAGAAGGCACTGGCACAGGGTTAAAGCAATGTCTGTGTTGATTTACTTGGTAGATTTTGAAATATAAAAGACTTAACAATGACTTATCCCTCAATTGACATTCGTCAAAGGTAGACATTTCTCCTAATTTTGAATCTGGCACATACTCCCTCTTTAAAATTTAAAAATATTTTAGATTGCAAAATTGAAACTCAAATTACAAAGGTGTATTGACATAGACTAAAAAAATCTTGGTAAGAGGTTAAAAGGTCAGGCCAGGTAATATGGTTACCGTAGCGATATTTAGTTATAAAAATATAAAGCTAGGTAACATCAACATTGTTACAGGATTCAAGTTAACAGGTGTGATTTTATATACTCTGAACTTTGGACTTTACTACACACCTATAAGGCATGCTAGGAACTATTTTGTAAAATTGGGCATGTTTTGATACTGGCTTAACAAAATAGGTGTTATATTTTAGAAGGATTTTTCCTAATAAAAGTTCCTACCAGCCATATATCAATTCAAATGTTTCTTTTGCATCATTGGGTCAACTTTTAAATTGGTTTAGAAAATTAAAAGTGAATTGTTATTTAATACTTTAGTAGAATCTTATGTTTCTCACTCTATCAGTTGATTTTATATACCACTAGATTATCTCATTTTTAGAGTATATTTTTGTTCTGAATTTAGCAGGATGACAGAATGTTTCTGTAACACTTGCAGAATTTATTTTTCTGAATCTAGCCGGACGACCTCTTTAATTTAAATAAAACTTGCAGAATGTAATATTTCTGAATCTAGCAGGACCACATCTTTAATTTAAATAATACTTGTAGAATTAAATTTTTTTGAATTCTTCAGGGACAACATCTTTAACTTTATGTAACAATAGACTCTTAATTTTTTATAATTTTGTAAAATGACATTTCAAATTTTTCTTGCAGAATTTAAAGGGACAGATGTGGCATTTTTGGGGGTGGGTTTTAATCTTGAATATATGTAAATAGTCTTTAGAAGTACTAGAAACTTACAAAAATCGCATAATTCCTTAAAAAAGACTAGGAATTTTACTTACTATTTCTATATATGTCTTTTCTATATATCACAGAGTATCTTAAATTGACGAATCATCATTTTAACATTCAATCGTGGATAAGTCTGGACACACATGGATTTGAAGGCTCAAGCTGATAACTGATAGGCTTAGCCAAAAAAGAAAAAAATGGCCTACCCGTCCCTTCAATTGTTTTTAATCTAGCAGGAAAACATATTTAATTTTATATAAAACTAATCTTGCAGAGTTCAATTTTTCTGAATGTAGAGGGACAACATCTTTAACTTTATGTAACACCTGTACAATGTAATTATCTCATTATACCTCTACCACATTTCCTATTTCATACAAACTAAATAAAAACTGTGACAGTGGAAGATTTATTACCTCTACTTATTATTTTTAAATATAATGTTTCTTAAAGTTTATGTAGAGGGCAATGACTAGGGGTATTCACCTGCCTGACTTCTCTCATTTCCTCCCCACCCCTCATATTTAATAAATACAGATAATAATTAAATACAGTAATCCAGCCAGCTACCTGTGGGACAAAAATAGAAAATTTGGGCAAAAAATCTTGAAAATCAATAAAGCTCACTTTTTCTGATTCAGTACTTCCTTGTGAGAGCCCCCCATTGTGCATGAAAGTGAAATCTAAGCACTTTGGAAACAGGTGTAAATGTGTCCAAAAATGTCTGGTTTTCATTAGGCTTACAGAAACGCTCAGAACTTTTCAACTATTCAGATTGCACCATTAGAAACCCAACATTTGAAAGTACATTTGTGTGTAAATTTCATGAAAGTACTAGGCTATGTGCTGTACCACTAGTATATACCTAGGGTCAATAATTTGGGCATGCACTTTCCTGACTCTTCTCCATTCCTCCTCACCCCTCTCCCTTGAAAAAGACAATAACTAAATACATAAATTAGGCTGACCACACCCAGACCCCACCCTCCCCCTCTATTTTCTATCTTTCTTTCCAGAAAAACCCTACCTACTGCACCCATTACCCTCTTCAATACCATAACCCCACCTCCCTTCTTTCAGGCCCCATGCAACATGTGAGACATATTAACTTGTTAATTTAATACAGTAATTATTAATTTATTAGACTGAAGTTGAGTTGTATTGAAATAAATGTCAGATTGACCCAGGCTATGTAATTAAATCTTCTCTAAGGAAATGTATAGAGTTGTTGATTTCAATATAATAAGTATATCACTTGATAGTTAGGATATTATTTCAATTTTTCTTTCCATACACATTTCACCCTGAATTTTTAAGTTTTAGTTCACATATCCTTTACAACTAAAGAGATATCATTTAAGTTATCAGCTTCCTGTAATACTTTTCAATATCAATATATGAATCCTGGTTTTTCTGCAACTGAACAAATAGTAATAGTTATCTATGCAAGTCGATAGAGCAGAAGATCAAAGAAATGTGTAGTCGTTTGCTTTGAGACTTAAATAGACACTGTGTGTTTCCAAATCAAAAATTGCAAACTTGTTTTGGAAAAAGATTTTCCATGATTGCTCATACTGCACAATGTTGCCAGTCTAAAAGTGACTAAAAGAAGGATGTAAACCTCCATGTCAAATTTACGAAATTATTATCAAGGCACAGAAAAAAAAAGCAAAGTTTCCTATTCTAACCTTTGATATTTAAGAATAATATTTTTTTAATACACCTTACAAACTTAAAATCCCATCTATCTTGATTTTTTATTGCTTTTGTACCTCAATACATCAAAGAAGGTATATGTTAGTTTAAAATATATATAGACATTTCAAATCTACATTGATTTAATGTTGTTCTTTCTAAATTTAATTGATTTGAAAGAAAGTAGGACAATAATTTTTAATAAGTCACACCCTCCTAAAAAATCCAGTTGTGTCACTGCGTTCAAAAGTTTTTTTATGTCTGTACCTCAAGTTAGATGTTGTCAGGTCCACACAGACATGTCTGCACATATTGTCATTCATTTTCTAGTCCAATTAGTCTACTATTAAAAAAATTCTTGTGTGCACCTCCATTTAGACTTATTCTAGTCCAATCAGAGTGTACCTCTATTTAGATTGTTCTAGTCCAATCAGACTAGGCCTACTGCAAAGTATGCACCTGTAATTAGACATATTATAGTCCAATCAGACTAGGCCTACTGCAAGGTCTAGTTAGATGTATTCAATTTCAATCAGTCTAGGCCTACTGCACGGTCTAGTTAGATGTATTCTAGTCCAATCAGACTAGGCCAACTTCAAGGTCTAGTTAGACCATCTGCTGCAAAGGTTTTTCATGTCTGCAGTCAGTTGATCTTAAATTGAAGTCAACTCATCAAAAGATTATTTTTAAGTCCAAACACTGATATGAGCACTACTATCTACTGTGGTCATTCTTTTGTGATACCTGATTTCACTCTGTGATTGGTTTTGTCAACTAAAGATGAATTAATTAATGAATTGGCCTACATACAGATTAACCATCAAACTTTATCATACTGTTTATTAAGCTTACCTGAAAATAGAAAAATACAAATGGTGGAGATACATTTCACGAGGACATTAAATCATGAAGGGCATTTCCCAATAGTCAACTCTTCATCCATTTTAACTTAAAATTTCAAATTATCTTAAATCTAGCATGTAAATAGTAAACCAAAAGCTTCAAAATATCTGGGATTATAACAAAAACCAAATCTATCCCCTGGGTTATCTCTTCACCTAATTCTACTTCTATCAACACTTGATATTTTTCTAAGAGATGATATCTCAAGCGAGAGATGAAATGAGGTGCCTGTGGGGAAAATATAACTAGCAGAAGACTTGACCTTTGAAACCTTTTGATAAGCTAGGTGCCAGTTTAAATACCAGATCTGCTATAGTCTGTTTATTTCTCTCTATTCTACATCTTTTAACTTACTGATAAGCGGAAAGGCACAGGGGCTTAGAGAGTTAGAACCTTACTAATCTGAAGGAATAGGGGACAGATCTGGCGTAGGTTAGATCTTCAGATTTTCCCTGCTGGTTTTCTCCTGTCAGTAATGCAGGTCGGAGGAAAAAGTGTCTAATTAACTGAATTGGACAATAAGCCTTGTGTTTGTACATACTTAAAATCTCTAAGCAATTGGAAATCTAAAAGATAAATTGATTGGTCAATCAAATGACTCTAATACTGATTCTCAGTAACATAATAATGTCTTCCAATTTTTCTACGAAGTTAAAAATTTTCTACGGTTTCCTTTATATCTAACAACAGGAGAGTTTTTACATTTACCATTATTAGATCGTAGCGATACTTCTTTCTAATTTCTTTACAAACTGACAGTCACTCTCTAGGGATTCACACAGAAAAGTTAGAATTTTAAGAAATTAGTTTTGAATTTGTCTTTTTATTGGAGTGAAAATGTCAGATTTAGTGCTAATCAGAATTGACAGATTTCTTCTCAGAATTTGGAGCTTTTGTATTAAAGTGATGGTTTTTGAATTTGGAATATGAAAAAAAATCTTAACAAAAGTGATACAGAAATTGAGCTTTATATGGTATTTGCTAAAATTTAGCTGATCTAATTATCTCAGATGAATATACATATTGCTGAAATTGAGCTCTATCAGCTGGTAAAGTAAACACTTATACAGCTTTACAAATTGCTGAAATTGAACTCTATCAAACAAATATTGAGACAATTATACAGATAGCTAAAATTGAGTTCTTATATTAAAATATTTAGATGGCTATGCAGATAGCTGACCTTGAGCTTTTATCAGCTGGTATAGTAGAAAATTAAATGGTTACACAGACATGAAATTAAGCTCTGTCAGCTACTAAAGCAAATATTTAAGATGAATATATACTGGAATTGAGCTCATATCAGCTGCTAAAGCAATTATTTATATGACTATACGGATAGCTAAATTTGATTTAATTGGTAATGTAAATATTTAGACCACTTTATTTATAACTGAAATTTAACTCTTAGCTGGTAAAGAAAATATCTAGGTGACTATACCCCTTTAACTTTTCCAACTGATTTCCATCTGTAGTAAATTATGTTTAAAAGCACATGGAGAGAAGTAATTATAAAGTATAGTCAAGTCAAGTTGATAATGATAGGATGATATGAGACAGTTGTATCAAGTCTATAATTGTCTTGTCCTAAACTTTTAACTCTAACTTCACTCCTCAAAACACACACCAGTTTTTTCAGTTAGTCCAAAAACTTTGTTCATATAACAAAATAATTCCAAATAAATTGTTAAATGAGAAGGTATGTTCCAAGGTTTTAGTTATAGTTATTCTAGCATATACCTAAAAAAAAAATGAAGAACAAAGAGAAAAAAAATAGTTATAGTTTTTAAAAATATTTAATCCTTTTTCCCTCTGGAAAACATTTTTTCACAACCTGATTGTCATGAAACAGTTTTCTGAGCAATGTTGTCCTTAGGTTTTAATTACTTAGAACATGCAATAGTGAAATTGCTTGCTTTGCTAAAACTTTGCTCAGTCATCCTTACTGTAAATTGGTAAGGATAATCTGGGAAAGATCAATACCAAGAGGTTTGACCGTTGACCAGCTGGTAGACAGGATCTTCATGAATCTAATTTGTAATCCTTGTAAAAAAAGACTCCCTTTATAGCACAAGACAAAAAAAAACAATTGAGTGAGATAATGGAATTTATAATTTTCTAAGTCAGCTGTCCTGATGATCAGGTTATACCCAAAACGTGTGTTGAGAGCATAACCTGATCTTTTTATTAATGATAATTGGACACAACTGAAGGTGAACAGCTGCAGAAAGCACCTACAGTGGACTAAGAAACGTCTTGCAGTTCACTGCATTGAAACCTAACTCAATGAACTTGCGGCTGACTGGCTAACATAGCATGTAGGTTTCCACGTAATTATTCTGTTCATATAGAATTAAATTATTGATTCATTGATTTAGTTAAAAATGGTTGAACATCAACCATCTGATATCATCTCTGTTTCTTGCGTTCACTTGAAGATTTATTTTGTTTTTCCTCATCAGAACTTGATTAACACTAGACAATATTTACAGTAAAAATCTGGAACACGTTGAGACCAAAATGTTAAAAATGGCACTAGAGACAATGTTTCTTTTGTTTATACTTGGATGGTACGAGACCCCCCTGAGTTTATGGCAGCAGCAGTAGGGAACACTAGGCATATCTCAACTAGTCAAAAACACATGTTTGCCTCCAAGAATTAGAACGTGAGAAATTGTCATGCTATTAAGTGGTTTGTTTTTATTTTCAAGTTTCATTTTTATTATGATTCAAAATAACAATTGAAATAAATCAGGTCAAGTGGATATTATAAGAGAATATTATTTATAAATAATCTGATTATTATGTGGTATCAAGTGTTTTTGAGAGTTCAGTCTGAATTGGAATTCAATTACTCTGGTAAAAGCTACATTTTTTTTTGGATAAATCATGGGTGATTTTGAGGTTTATTTGTGGTGAGTGAGGTTAAAAGAAAAATCCTGCTTACCTCATGTTTCCATTTTCTCACAATTCAAAAACCATGAGAAATGTATTAGAGGATTAGTAAGAATCAGCTAGTTTATATTTAACAATCTAACTAGAAATATCTATATTATCAGGGGCTGGAGTCAGCAAGTTTCTGACTATGACAGAGGTTTTAACAGTAAATGTTAAGATATTGATCAAGTTTGTACCATGACAGTGATTCAGTGATGATGTCACCTGGAATTCTCGGAATTCCACAACGTGTCAAGAAATGCTGAGTCATGCCATGTGTAATAATCACAAACTACAGTCCTAAACCATTTATCAAAAATTATAGGTTGATGATATCAGCCAATACAACAAAATGTTTTATGAACACAAAACAGTTTTCAAAGGCTCCACATGTTTGAGTGCTATTGGGGAAGGCCTTTTTTAGGTACCACTAATACCTGCAAAGCTGCAAAAGTAATCTTAGTCAATGTAGAGGTTTGGGCAGAAAGCACAAGCTTTGTCAGTAGACACCTGGTTTTGACATTTATTCCATCCTGAATGATTTGTTGTTTAGTTAATACAAGTTAAACCACAAGAAAATCTCTGAAAACAAATGTGCTGAGTCATCATTCTGAATGAAACTAAGTCATGATTTCAACCTTTAATGTTTCTTTATTTCATCTTGATACCAGGTCTCTACTTTCTTTAAAAAAAATCATCATGTCTGTTCAAATATATACATGTGTGTGCATGCAGAATTTGAAATCAGACAAAAGAATACTTAAATGTGTACTGATTTATGAAATATATGAGTCATGATTGTCTGTAGTAAACCTAGAGCTATAAAATCTTTGAATAAAACAAATTTCATGACAGGAATAGAGTACAACTTTGAAGTACCATATATTTACATATTTATCTATGTATCTCCCAAAAAACTAACAAAATTAGTCCCAATATCCAAAACTAATAGACAATTAGACAAAGGTTGACCACCCTCTAGTATAGAATCCAGAGTTCGGTGATGATTGTTGTTTCTATAAACAGTAAATTGTACAACAGCTGGTCCCCCTCTAGAATGTAATCCAGAGTTAGATGATGTCTCATGTTTGTATACATTAACAACAGTTGACCACTCTCAAGAATATAATCCAGAGTTGGGTGATGTCTTTTGTTTCTGTACATTGACAATAGTACAACAGTTGATCAATCTCAGTTGTGTGTATTAATAATATGACTTGTCATTTCCTTTCAGAAATTTCTAAATGAAAAATGTGTCCATGTTTGAGTTGGTATCAACTCCGGTCAATCTAATACTGTTAGTACTGTTTTTAACTGATATTTCCATTCACTTGAAGATCTACAGCATTGGACATTGAACACATCAGTTGACATTTTTATAATGCTGTCCTGATGTGATGTGATGTGATGTGCTATTTAATGATCAAGAAAACTAACTATTCCTTTAAACATTCAGCAAAAGAACAAATGCATGTTTTTAATGAAGTTTCAACATGAACAATGCTGAGTGATATGTCAACACGATGATATTGACGATAATCGGTCAAATATCGATTACCCACAAACCCCTATTATTCCAAGAATAATACTTAGCAGCAATATTCTATGTCAATAAATTAAACCACAACATAATGGCCATGATAATTATTATTATATCACAGGCTTTTAGTTCATTAATTGTTAGAGTGTACTCTGCTGTTTATATTGAGGGACTCTGTGTTGTGGCTTGGCAATGATTTGTGCTGGAAGTTATAGTTGTAACTTAGCAATGATTTGTGTCAGAGGTAATAGTTGTATCTTATCAATGATTTGTCTCTGATAGAATCATTGTTGTGTCTTGACAATGATTTGTGCTTGAGGGAATTATTGTTGTGTCGTGACAATGATTTGTGCTTGAGGGAATCATTGTTGTGGCTGGGCAATGATTTGTCTATGCCATGTTTTTGGTTTAATGAATCAGAAGCTTGCTCATTACCTAATGGTCTGGTCCTTACATACGTTGAGATGATGCTTTTGTATTTTTAAGTTTTCAATTAAATCATGCCTCACTTTATTGTCCCTTCTGGACAACTACCCTGAGTTTTTGACTGGATAACTGTAAGTTAAAAGGGTTAACTTTACCATGAACTTATCTTCCAAGTTATGGTTTTAAACTTGTTCAAGGTCAAACAAATCTCCTTAATGAAACTCAAGACTTCAAATGAAGTGTTTCAGCTGAATTGAACTCAGAAAGAGGCTGTCTATTTTAACAAGTGTGGGTGGACAGTTTCAATTAAGTTTAGTTTTCCTTCACTTTATCAAACTTGCTTCTCATCAATGAGAGTTGTGCATCTGTAGACCCTCTCCTTCATATAAGTTCCCTGCTTTCGCTTATATGAAAAAAAATACATTTGCCTAATTTTTTTATTGTACAAACGAGGTAAAACACACTTGCCTAGTTGCTCCTGAAGAGTTCAATTAGACCACCTAAACAAGTACAGAGTTTCCAAAACCAGCTGCTTTGGTGAGGATTTTGTAGTCAAAACATCTATTAGCAGCATTAGAGGTTCGATAACACAGTCAATTAGACTCTGTTTTTTACATGACGTCATTTGTTTGTGGAGCAAATGGTGGTTGTGAGTTCTGATCTTGTTCAGCGTGTGATAAGTCATCTTCACTCATAATTCCAGACCACCCAGCTGTAAATCCGAGAAAGATCAATGCCAAGAAGTTTGACCACTTACCAGTTGGTAGAAATGAACCTCAACTGTGAACCTGATAAAATACAGTTGTTTATTTTTTTTAAATGGAATATTTCTGTTGCTAACATTTTTCTCCTGTTCAGTGTGTTCCCAGACAATAAACCTGATAGATATTGGAAAGTTTCAAATAGCACTTGTTATCCTGATGAGAACATCTGAAACTCTTGTTAGCAGCATCAGATAAGCTCTGGTGTCTGATGAGACAATAATTTTGCTTGAATCAATATTTTGTTGTTGAAAGATTTATCTCATGTAATTAGGATACCTATAAATGATTTTGAATCAAAAAACAAAAAAAATCTTTAGTACCAGTAGTTGATCTGCAACCATGAATATTCAGACACCTAAAAAACAACTTTAAACCAGAACTCAACAATTGACGAGATGATAATATAAATTCTTTCATTTATTTAGCCCATTCATTCATTTATTCACAATAAGGAAGTAAGGAAACTCATCTTGCTGAATCGTCGAAAATGGTTTTTACCTGGAGAAATTGTATACCAACATAATTACAATTTTAAATCTGATAGGTTTTTTTTAGCTTAAGTGTAATATCTTTAAAAAAGTAGACTAGATTAATCTAGTTAAAGCAGAAATGGCTATAGCCAGCTTCACTAAAGAAGCCGTCACACCACGAACGTTCTTGAAAATTAAACGTTCTCCACCGATTCCCGGCGACCACTGTCGTTCACACAACACTCTTCTGGCTCTATCCAAGCGACTATGGGCAACAACTAACTGTTCCTCAATGTCATGGTGTGACGACTCCATTAAACTTAACTTGGTTTGATTCCACTGTTCCAGTCAACTTATTATATTATCTTCTGATTGGTCAGTTACTTAAACAATTTTAATTCAGCTTAATAATAACATTACAATATCTCTTTAAAAAATAAAGTTTTGCGATAAAGTCCTCTGCTTTTCAGTCATTTGTATGAAAAAAAATACATATCTTTAAGTTTCTAAGCGATATTATGACAAACCTAATTGTTCATGAAGACTCATTACATTTATTTTTTGTAACATTTTTTTTAATCCTATAAATATTATTATACATCTAGAATATTAGAAATCTCATTAAAACATGTCCATTTTTACAATCATTTTTAAATATACTGGTTTTTATAGCATCTGAATTTGAGGTTTGATCAAAACATGTTTACTATTGACAAAAAATGTAAATTAAAAGTGAATGAAAAAATTTGTATAGGTGACTTTGAAAGCTTTAAGCAGTCATTGAAACTGTGATTTTAAAATTGTGTAGATTGAAGTCTAAAAATATGAGATTATAGTGCATTCAGACAATTAAAGTTAAAGCAGCTTAACTATCAACCGTTCTTCGAGCTCGTGTTTTTTAGTCATCTAAACATAAGCTGCTTTTACTTGCAGCTACTTTAGAGGTGGCTTAAAAGCTGGCTTAACTTTTCAAGTTTGGCCGTCTAAATGCAACTGGCTAACATTAAACCGAATATGTCATGTCTGCATATGCGCATTCTTCTAAACAAATTCCATTATTATTATTGTTATAATGCGCATGTTCAATGATGTGACCTGAATTTCTCAATAAATTCCAAGATAATGTCAAAGCTGGCTTAACTTTTATGTCCGTCTGAACGATTACCTAAACAGTAAACCAGACTCAACGACCTTTAGTCATCTGAACGTACTATTAGTGAATCCCAGTTTTGATTAAAAAGTATTCATTTTTTTTATTTAAACTATCAGAAGACTAAATATGATCAAACTCTGTAAAAATTCCATTTAAAAAATATTCAGGACTACTTCAGATTCATTAATAAAATGTCTAAAAATCTCAAGATTTTTTTATTAGTTTTTTTATCAGTATTTTTACTGTTTTTATTATGTTTGTGGTAAAATTTTACCAGGTGTTAACTATAAAATTAAAATTAATCAGAAATCAGGCAAGTTTATGACCAAATAAATCATAAGAAAACCCATTACTTTCTCAAATTTACTGTAGGTAATTTAATGATCATATATCAAGGCCAAATGGTTAAAAGAATTTTAAGTGGAATCAAAAATGGAAACTATTATCATAATAGGAAAGATAGTTTCAAGGTCTTATCATGTTTTTAACTGGAACTCAACATTTAAAATGATAACATACATTCATTCTTTTGCTAGTTCTTGTATTCATTCATTCATCTATTCCTAAATTCAATTGTTCACCTTTCTAATTGTTCGTTTATTCATTCTGAAATATTTATTCATTCATTCAGTCAGTCATATATATCTCCATTCAATTATTCATTCTGTCACATCCATTCGTTGGGCTATTCATCTATTCTTTCATTTTTTTCATTCATTCCATTAAGTTATATATTCAGCTATTCATTCATTCTGCTATTAAGATAGTGTTAGAAGGAAACCAGAATGCAGACAAATATTAATTCAATTTTAATTGTTTTTATAAAAAATAATTATGAAATCATTCGGCCATTGAACCAGGAAAACCACACAAAATTTATTTATTTCTATTTTCTATGTCACTTGTAATATGAGTCATTCAGTACAAGTAGTGATCTGTTGTTAAAATATAATTGAGAAAAGCTCATCTCGTATGTCGACAAATGTTTCAGAACCAAAATCCTCATCAGGACAGCCAGCTTAAAATATAAACTAGATTGCAGTCAAATGTAAGGAAAACTAGAGAAAACATCCAAAAAAATTCAAACTTAATAGAAGGTGTCCTCATACCACAAGTTTTGCAACCATATTTCATTCTATTGTTTTTGCAGTGTCTTTGCCACACTCATTTATACTGCATGTCTAATGACCTTCTCAATTCAGAACAGAGCGACCAACTGATTTGAACATGTCTAAAATAATCACTGTGTTTTGGCAAATAGTGGCAACAATGGCGAGAATTGCACTATGTCTGGTGTGGACTACACGCTTATAACGCGCTTGTGGCAACCTTAACACACTCTGAGCCAATTTTCCATCTGAATAGCAGCTCAATAAGAACGCCTTTCGACAGGACCATTACAATTACGTTGTAAGAAGTTTTGAGATATTTGTATAACATTAATATAGACTGGTTTGTACAAGACTATACCATTAGAATATCTGGGTATACAAAACATGACCATTCTTAATATTTATCTGCTTATTTATTGTCTTGATGTACAAGACTACATAACTGTCTGGTTGTGCAAGACTAGACAAGTCTCAATATTTATCTGCAAAATGATTAAAATGATTGACATTGATTGAGATTTGTTTGTCCAGACATATAATGGTCAATGAAATGCAGAGCCTATTTAATCTAAGGTTGTTCAAGTAATTGTCTGGTTCCGAAGTTGGAGGATGACACTCTCAAATGGGGCTTACATTAACAAGATAGGAATTGATTTTATTTCACCCGCAATGTAAGCCTAATACAGCTGCACTGGCTATGAATTGAAAATAATTTTATGCTCATTTTTTTTCAATCATTTGGGTTAGGTTCAATCTTGTGGGTTTGTTGGTTAAATTTGATTATATGGGTTAGATTCAATCAAGTGGGTTAAGTTCCACCAAGTGGCTTCGGTTCAACTATGTGGGTTAGATGTTAGGTTCAACCATGTTGACAACGCAAGCACCACACATTTAAGAACTCATTTTTTGGGAAACAACCCATCTCTTTCAAAACACACACATCCTCCTCCAGATATACATAAAAAGGCCAGAAAACCTTCCTTGATTCTCTTTAAAATAACAAGAATTTAAACGAACAATTTTCTTCTGTAATCAATACATGTCATACAATGTTGAGGAAAAAGCAAACCAGGAAAACTGCTGATTGTTAGCCTGCAGCCATTTAATTCCAGATAACGATCAATTCCTATATAATTATTATCAGAGAAAGAAACCAGTTTTAACCCTTTTGAGTCAGAACATTAAACATAGTTTACATAGTGCTGAAAGGTAGGCTGTGGTGCAGAGCCCTAGAGAATTAGAATCTTGACATCATTTGCTTGATTACGTCGAGTAAATTTTCGTAGTCAGCATGCGTGTAAAGTCCTTGTGATCTTGACTAAGTAATCTTTCCTCATCATTCCAGTTGACTCAGTCAGTTAGGGTGTATTGAGACATGTCTCAATGAAAGCACTGGCCTAGGTCACAGAACAATAGATAAGTTTATTAATTATGTGAAAATTAGTTAGTCATTAGAATGATTTTAGTTGAAAAGACACACACACTTAGTATAAGGCTAATCCGAGAAATATCAATGCCAACAGGTCCGGCCTAGGACCAGTTTTTGGACAGGACTGCTGAGAACCTAAGTTGTGTAAAATATGGATGTTTTAGACTGTTATCATTAATAATATGGCCCATTCACAGCCATGTTAAAAGGGTTAAAATTTATCAATAGCAACTAATTTAGAATTTAACTAAAAATCTTTCACATGCAGTATTCAACAAAATTCAGGTATTTTTTTTGCAGGCCAAGAAATAATTCAAATTCAAACTTAATCATGTGACTAATTGACCAAATATGGTAGAAGTAATTCAAAGAGGTCTTTGATTGGCTTAGTCAGCTTGGTTGATTTTTCTTTACGGCTCAAATCATTATTTTACAGATAATAATGCCTGAAAATTGAAGATTAATTTTAAGATGCTGTTCCAGTTAGATATTTCAGCCTTATCTTTTCCTATTTCAACTTAAAGGGACATCTGTTTGACCAATTGTACCTTGGTCTCAGGAACAGAATTTTTTTTTACTTTAGCGCATTAATCAATATTATTACATTTCTAGTACTTTTGAAGACTATTTACCAGACCCAAATCAACCCTAAAAATGGCAAATCTGTCCCTTTAAAACTTCATCTCTCCAGAGTCATGTTTGGTGGCAATATACAAACAGCTTTGAGCACACTACTATAGTCAAGATATTTCTGCTGAACCAGGTCCATTTCAAGATATTAACAAGAGTAGTTCATTTTAATTTTAGGTAGCTTAAAAGGCTAGTGCACACGAGAGCTCCCAGCTGAGCAAATTTCATTTGTGTCTCCCAGCTCAGCTCGCAGCTTTCGTCGGTTTCCCCCGCACACGCTAAGCTTAGAGCTTTCGTAAACAGGGTGTCGAGTCATAGACGTCTACAAATAACTAGATCACATGACATTCTCAAGTGATTTAAACAAAATGTCGGACATGGACAACCCTTCGAATGATTCAGAATATGAAGAAATTTTACTTCTTCTTTTGTTGTTGCGTCGTCGCTGACGAAGAATATTCGCATATTCCGGCCATGCGTCCACCAACTTGTCTTCTTTGAACAGGACCAAGATATGCTGAAATATTTTTGCTATAGCTTTATGACATTATGATAGGATTGACTAAACACTGCAGGAAATCAGATTAATTTAAAGATTAGCTAGAATGATTGACAGCTGTATATTGACCAACCTTCTAAAAGTGATACTACATCTTAGAATGAGCATAAAATTTAAATTCTCAAGAATGGTCACTATGAGTAATATTCTTAAGTGAACTTACCTAGTGCCATAAAGTTACAAAAGAATCCCTGTAAAATCTGAAAATTGGAAAATTCATAAAACTAAGTAATTATTGAATAATGCTTTATGTTGATATTAAGTGTTTTTCAATAGTTAATTGCATATTTATGGATAATTACTAAGTTTTTTGGATTTATCGGATTATATAAGGATCCTGTTATGTTATTTATGACACCAGGTATATCTACTGATGAATGTATGTTCTTATTGGACAAGTTTACAATTTTATGTCCATTCCAAGACATAGTATCCCTTTAACATCAGTCCCCACGTGTTACCCACAAACAAAAAAATGACAAAGTGAGTGTCATAAATGAAATTTAATCTTTAATGACAGTGTGTATCTGACAAAATAATATTGAGTTGTGTATGGGGTACTTCCAATACAGATGAAAGATATCCAGAATGATTGGAGAGAGTCATTTTATGTGGTTGTTTGTTGTGATTAACAACTGTATCTAAGTGGGCGGAGCAAAAGCTGTTCTCAGGGATTCATATATATTGACTCAAAATATCTAGGATGTCACACTTAAGAATTTGTGTTTCCCTTTTTATGCAGAATTGCACAATATCCTGGCATCATTTATAATTTGAAAGGCCTGTTTATGGAATAAAATCTATTTAGGACTATATCTTTAACTCATTAAGCACCAGTACAGAAGGTGGAAAGATAATAATAATATAAATAGAATTTAGCATAATATTATTATAATATATTATGATAACATACTGATATATCCATCTTACTGTAATATTATCATCAATATCTTCATTGCTTTTAATCACAAACCAAGTTTCAAACAAACATTTTTTTGGGCTCAGCTGTTTTCTTCAAATTTTATTCAATAAACTTTGTTAATAATGTAGCATTTTGTAGACTGCAAGGATGGGAACCCTATGTATCAAAGCAAAAAAATATAGTCAATAGGGATTTCCGAATTGAGAAAGAGAAAATATTAGGCAGATATTCTATAATGGTCTCTTCAACATTGCGAAACTATTACAGGTCTTGTTCCTGATATTCTCATATGCATATATTACACATATCATGACCACATCGCTCATAACTGGCCAAACGTTATATGCAGGAGAACCAGAAGTTGGATTTTTAATCTAAAAAGTGACACAGGCAGCTGAATTTAGCTCTTTCATTTCAAAATTTAGACGACTATATCCCTTTCAATAATTGTAACAATTGCCCCAAAGCAAACAAAACTAATTAGATAATAATTATTCATACTATATAGTCTAAGTTATCCAGACACTTAAAAATTGTAAAAACTTCGAAGATAATGTACATTTGCAGCAAATTTTAAAAATAAACCTCTTCAAATTTCTAATCTTAAATTAAACATCTTAAAATATCTCATTAAAAAAATTCATATCTATAGACTAAGTTTATGGGTAAATGAATTTCATCGTTTTCCCATATCAACCGGTTTATTCAACTTTTATCAGAATTTTATTTCTGCATCAATATAATGCACTTATCTTTTTCAATGGATTTGGGTCACATAACATAATTAAGTTTCATATTGAACTTGTTTGGCTATAGAGCATTAGAGGTAGTTAATATGTTAACAACAATTTATTTATATCAAATTATGATAGTTGTAAAACATAAAGAAAGAAGAAAATAAACCATCAAGGATCAAGAATGTGTAAAATTTTATTATTATTATTGTTATGAATATATTGAAAGAAAGGTGGATATACACTAATAGATGCAATGTTTGAAAATATAATTTCCAAGTGTAGAACCATCCCCAGCCTCCACTATCTCAATTGTAATATAACGTTTAAATCATTACTGTAAGTATTGTATTAGAAACATATATATATTTACTGTTCCTGATATTTTATACCAATATTTCAGATCAATATTTCGATGGTCAGCTCTTTGGTAATTTGAAGCGCAGCAGCCTGGCGATGGCCTGGATACGAAATCCTCATCAGGACGGCTTGTTGTGGAAAGGGAGGTTACTTGTTATGGCCTTTTTTTTTTAAACAATATTTTAATCACATAAATATGGAAAGGATTGAGAAACATAATAATATAACCCCTCTCCTGTCTTTTACCTTGACTGACATCTAAGACCTATATTTCAATGAACTTTACCATTGATTTCGTGTCAGTTTGTTTATCTATAGTCTGATTATTATACTCCATCATTAATATTTTACATCTCTCTGGACAAAACTTGATCTTATCTAATTTACGCCTTTTTAACCTCTTTCATCTCAGAGTCACTGTTTTAGTTGTAAATATTGATTAGCTCATAGGAAGTTTTGGTGACTCAGTGTTTGCTAAAAGCAAAGTGAAGTGATCATGAGTACCCAACAAAACTCATAGTTCAGTTACATGAGAGTTGTGTTAGAAACTTTTGATCTAATAGGTAACCATACGCAACTGGTGATTACTAGGGTGTGAGGGCACATTAACTTAGTTATAAGACCTAAAAACATTGGAATAAATTGTCTAGTTGTTTAGCTGAGACAATAAACAATAACAAAGGCCCTGTGTGCTACAGGCTGTGAATATGAAAGATCTTTCAATAGATGGAAATTTAAAAAGAATAAGCTGTCTTCAATTAAAAGTTAGTAGGACATAAAACTCTTATTTCATTGGTATAGTTAGGTGTATAACATTTAAAACTCCACACTCCATTTCATTTCCTTCCAATTTCAACATTTTCAATTAACCTCAACAGAATATAACTAGCTAAATTTTTGTGGTCCATTAAATAAGATATCTATCAATGGAAAACAGATAAATAAGATTTTTGTGAACTTAATTTTTAAAGGAAGTCAAATGTCTTACAAAAAATTTCCTCATGTGTCAAAACTGCCCTACTTTTTATGACACCAGACTTTGATAACACTGTCTGGCCTCATTGATTACCAAGGTCAATAGAAATGTTAATTAGTTAATTACTGATTAGTAATTAACCTAGTTTTGTCAACAGGTGATCTGACATCATGCCTCATTTGCTCTTCACATCAATTAGAGTTCTAAATATGGACAAGATGGGTGGAGATGACAACAATATAGTTTTTAAACCAGTTTCTCCTGTCAGCAACTTGGAAGTCATAGGGGCTATGAAAAAAAGTGTAAAACATTAGGATATTATAATTAACTGAGGCCCTGCATGCCACAGACTACATATAAAAGCTCTTCAACAGTTATAAATTGAAAACAAATCTATATCTGAACTGTTATTAATTTTAAAATTGTTCATGATCTATATTTGGACTGCCATTAACCTGGTCAGTGGAATGGAAAGTCTAATGAAGTAAAATAATTAATAATAAATAAAGTCAATTAGTTAGTAAACATCATCCTCATAGAGTCACCAAACAAATCATAACTTCACTAGAGTCACCAAACAAATCATAACTTCACTATATACAATATTTAGTTCATCTGAGCATACCACACCATCATAGAGTCACCAAACAAATCATAACATCACTATATACAATATTTATGTCATCTGAGCATACCACACCAAACAAAGTCATAACTTCACTATAATTGGAAATAAACTTGTACATAGGAAGATTTGTAAATACCAATGAAGTTGCAATGAAATCAACATTTTTAAAAACTTAAAAATTGAAAGATTTTCATCCTTTATAAGCTATTGTTCTGGTATCAAGCTTTTAAATGGAACAATGAACCAAAGTCGCCAATGCAAGTCTCTCACAGTTTGGAAAAATTCTCGCCTAATGCTGCCACCACCCTTACAAAATTTTACTCTTAGCACATTGTATAGTGTTTTATGCCTTTTTTCATTATCATACGTCATTAGCAAGTCCCATGCTTTCTATGGGAATGTTATTACTATTGCACATTAAAAACCACCCCATAAAATAATCTAATGTATAAACAAGGTAATAAAAGTAAATTAAAAAGTATTTGAGATAATATCAAACCACTAACAATCAACTATAATTGTTCACCGATTTGCTTCACTACACTCAAATGACTTGCAAAATAAAATGTCTTTTTATTTCATCTGTCAATTATTTGGTTAATTCATTCATTTATTCATTCTTTCATTTGTCCGTTTAAGCTTTTCATTTATTCATTCATTCATTTGTCACTTTAATCTTTTCATTCATTTGGTCATGATTCATTCTTTATGTGTCAGTTTTCCACAGACAGAAGATCCTGCGTTCATTCTTGTTCAATATATTCTATTACTTTCAGTATTGTGTATTGTTCCTTAATGTTTGAATTCATTCAAAACCAGAATGTTCGGATTCCACAACCTATGTTTTCCTTAATAAACAGTTGCATTGTCGTCTGCTAGGTCATTTTGTGTGTCTTTTCCGTTGTTTGCTTGGAAACAAGGTGTAATAAGTTTGAATACCAGTAAATTTTGCTACCCTGGTTAGTGCTGTTGTAAGCTAGCTTTATGATGTTTCTGACTCTATATTGGCTGGGAAATAAAAGATAAAAATTGATTATAGGTGGTTAAGTAATTAAAATGGTGTACGTAATGATCTCTAGGTAATTAGCTGATAATATAATATGTAGCGCGCATATCATTATATCTTGTACTGACTGACTTCATGTTGACATATCCTGGTATTAGTACATGCTTGAAGATGGTTAGAAGAATCAGAAAATCAGGAAAAGAAGGGAGTGGGGATGTAGTAAGGTCACACTTTACCTTGAAAAAAAAAGGGCAGGGATTGTCTAGTTTAGAGAGGAAAGGCGATGGAAGGGCAGGTTGAGGGGGATAGTTATCTTGTACTTACTGACATGGTTTCAACAATTCTGCATTTAGTGCACTCTTGAAAAAGTTTGTTACCATACAGACAAAAAGTGCAGGGACAATGGTTGAACAGTTAAGAAGGGGGATGGGAGTTCGATGAGAGGGGAAATTTGTAGGTTGTCTTGCTGTCATGGTGTCAACATTTCAGTGCATCCTTCAAGAGATTTAGTTTATATGAACTCGGGAGTGAGAGAGATTACAATGTTTATCTTAAATGATTTTTTGATAATCGATTTTTGACTCATTGAAACAATGGACACTACAGTTCTCATCTTTATGTATATCATTAATTTCTTGGGTCAGGGTTTTTATTTTGGTACAATTTTTGAGTTATCATTCTTCCCTTGAATAATTATGTTTTTCAATATCTTTAATTATAAATAGCTACATTGAAATTGAATTAAATACAGCCACATTAATAGAGTAATAAAATTGATGCACTTGGTTACTTTTCCTTATCTGTGTACTGTTTGACTCTAGTTTATATTTCTTACACTTGGTTAATAGTTCATTAACCACACTGTTCATTCTTCCTAGGGACAACTAATCTATAGTTCTATCAGCTGATAATTAGTCAATTACACAACTATATCCCTTTATTATAAAAAAAAAACATTGATAATTTTGAAAAGATAATAATTATTTTGTCAAGGTTCTTTATCTAACATCCTCTGTTCCTGAGGATCCTGTCTATCAGCTCGTCCTTAACCAGACATCTTGGAAATGAATTTACTAGGATAATTTAGATAATCCTGTCTATCATATTGTCCTTCCAGTCTTGGCATTATGCTATTCTTTTAACAATTAGCCTTTGTTCCTTACTATTCTGATCTAGTTTGGGATCAAGAAGGTGAAAAGGGTTCTGCTGTGTGCAATGAAAATAAATTTTGCCAAGACAACTTAATTAGACTACTCTTTCTCAATTTCCATTAGCCTTGAGATCTTTCAGGTGCACAAACTTTAGCACATGTGGCCATGGTTTATTATTTCATCAGACAATAAACAAACCTGCATCAACTAGATTGAAAAATCTGAAGGTTCTGCCTCAATCTTTACTGGAAGTAGATTTGCTTTCTTCTTTTTATCAAATCTGATTGGTCTTACTTCTAGTGACAATATAAACCAATGAGTTGTTCAAATTTTAGATAAGATTATTTTCATTAGTGAACATTCTGACATCGGACCCCCAAATAGTTAGGGTGTGTTTCAAATTGTATTTGTATCTACAACAAAGGAGTGATACACCAGCATGGTACATGTCAAAAACTAGTAACCAATACTACAAATGACTATTTTAATACTGTTAATATAGACTATAGGGTGGGGCATGGCTAGAAATAGTGCCCACTCATTTCACAGTACAGTTACATAAAGCTAACTAAATAATTTTTTTTAAAAGGGATATAATTGTTTAAATATTTCCATCATCAGCTGATAAGACTATGATTTTAGCCATGTGAAACAAATGTCAGAATGACTATTAACATCTAAGTTGTCTATAATTCAAGACATTTCTAAAAAAGTACTCAAGTCATCTTTATGAATCTGTATCAGCTGCAATGTATTTTTAATACATCAGAAACTATTTCATATTTCTACCATGTTTCACTATGACAGGTGAACCTCCAATAAGTTATTAGGGGGTGAGAGTTGACATTGCTTTTGAGGTCATGAATGATGACACATGATTTTTAAATTAATCAATAATCTTCCACATAGTCATTTTGATTCTTAGTGAACAATGAACAAACTCTCAAGCCTACAAAAACCTCAAGCAATCTACATCTAAACAATTCCCTATCCCCAATTATTCCATCCCTCCGCCCTCCTGGAACCCCGACTCTCAGCTTCATAAGCCTTCTCTAAAACACTACCCTAACACTACCCTCCCCTCCAAAAAAAACATTGGTTGATCTGTGTTGTAACTTATAAAAAATGTATTGGTTTTTCTTTGTTGTCAAACATGACTTGAACAGGAGTCTAAAGTTCACTGTCCTCCTTGAAAAATGTCAATTTTTTTTAATAGATAACAAACTCTGGGCAATTACCTCTACTTCAATATCTCAACCTGTCAATCAATCTTCAATATTTATATCTGCACTTGACAATATTACCTAGTTTTAAGAGCCAATTGCCCATATACATGTTCACAGGATAGGTAAATATCTGTATACTCGTACACAGGGCAGATAATCATATACTCGTTCACAAGTCAGTTATAATTCACAGGGCAGTAAACCATATCCTTGTTCACAGGAATTGTAAACATATACTTGTTCACTTGGCAGATAAACATTTCCTTGTTCATGGCGCAATTAAGCCATGTTCACAGAGCAGATAAAACATATACAGTTAAACATATCCTTGTTCACTGGAATGGTAATTGGGCAAGTTAGACTATCCTTGTTCATGCGACAAGTAAATATAAAAATGTTCACAGGCCAGCTTAAACTAAACATGTTCACAAAGCAGGTAAACATATACATGTCCACAGGGTAGGTAAATATATTCTTGTTCAAAGAGACGGTTAAACTATCCTTGTTCACAGGGCAGGTTAACCTATCCTTGTTTATGGGGATGGTTAAACTGTACATGTTCAAAACTCAGGTAGATATAATACATGTTCAGGTGGGGAGGTAAACACCCTTGTTCATAAAGAAAGGTTAAACTACACAGGAAAATATATCTTTGTTTATAGGGCAAGTTAGCATATCCTTTTTCACAGGAAAGCTTAAACTGTATATGTTCACACGACAGGGAAACCTATCTTTGTTCACTGGGAAGGTTAAACTATATATGCTCACAGGGCAGGAAAATACTATAGTTGATCAGAGAAAATGTAAATATAATTATACTTGTTTACAGCACAAGCTGAAAGGATTATCCCAGAGAGAAACGTGACGTTACCTGGCAGGCCCCTTGGATGATTTGGACTTGTATGGTTTGTATTATCATTAGTGCATATACATCTTTCTGTCGACTGTCGCAATTTACGACTTTAAGGTTTGCTCGTAGTCGGGGACGTACTATGCACTTATGATCAGGTGTAGTATGGAACTACATACTCTACAGTCAGCTGATATCTCCCTCTCTTCAATACAAACATAATTCATTTGGAAAGATGAATAACCCATCAAATTTAAGTTTCTTACCTGTTTTTTGGTCGGGTCCGTAATCTCCGTCCAATCATTTGATCCGTGTTAGCGTTAATCCTTCCCCGATCCATGGGATCCACAATAGCCTTTTCCGAGTTATTGTTCTGATCAGCTGATTCAAGAACCGGTAACTTAACATTAACACCGTTCATTTCCAATTCACTGGAACTTCCCGGTGACAAGCTTCCGTTAGAAGGGTTAAAGTTACCCTCTTCCATAATGCCTTACTGTTACATCTGAAAATTGGATTATTGATGATAATGCCCTGCAGGTGTCCACAATAATCCAATAAAGGCCGGGCAATTTCGTTCATACACCACGATAAAACTAGTCAATAACCGACCGTATGTTATAATAGCCCTATCTATATACTATACCGAAAGAGAACGAGCACACTGCATGTATATCCCACCAATGAAAATTTGTATTTCTAAAATTTTGTGATTGACAACCGCGATAATTAATTTATGCATAAACTAAACAACGACTGGCATGTACGGCACGTGGATCAGCACGTTCTAACGGTCTACAATCACCAACATTACGTCATTCAAGACCCGTTATTCCAACGAATCCTTCTGCATTGCAATAAGCGATATTTATAGAATAGTCTCGCTCTACAAGTCCTACTATTACACATAGAAAATCAACGACATGATTTCAGAACAGCTGATGAGATTTTAGTCCGAAAGAAGCAACTTTATCAAGCATTAGATAGTTATTTTCACGTGTGTCTGCTAATCTGTGTAGGGCGTAAAAATATGCTTTTTGTGGAGTGTTAGGTTTTTTTTGATAATACTCAGGTTCGGAACACCAGATTTTATTGAAGGGTGAAGACTGCTTGATTCGAGCATACAGTTCAATGGTTCGAGTTTGTCATTCTTCAAAGAAGGCATAGTCAAACTTGTATTAAGGAGACTGCTCAAAGATGACTGCTTACTGAAGTTGTTTGCCATAAAAAGAACCATACCGTGAAGGTGATATTATAAGACATACTTGGTGATCTGATTTCAGTCAAAGCTGCACATAGATCAAGTCATGAAGTATTTGCTTTACTAGCTTACATGGCTGAATTTCAGAGTTTTTTACAGAACGGAATTCGGCGTCTCTTTCTTCTTCAAGTCAACAAAACCGGTATGTGAAAGTTAACCCTGCTGCTACACCCCGACCTTCCAAGTTCTACAGAATCCCGGCACAAGGGGAGATGATACCTCCGATGCACGTAATGGAGGCTGTTATAATATGGCAAAATGTCCATCATTGTATACTGTATTGTGCTGCCCACCCGGGAGCAGTACAATATGACGCAAAACTCAATTCACTTCGCCAATTTACTATCACAGTCAGAAGTAAACAGAGTTTTGGACTAAATGAGACAAGCTAGCCTCGATCACCCACTCAAATACTTCAACTGGCTTTTGTCGTCTGCTGTACTCTCGTGAATAAACAATTGAATAAACTTTTACATTAGCAACAGATGAAGTATGCATCTAAATATATACAACTGTATTCATCGTGTCCTGTGGGGATCCCTAGGGCAATGACCTATGCCTTAACAAAAGCTAAAATGAATTGGAGTTTTACGTCATAAATTTCTCTAGCGACCACTGATGAGCAATTGGGAACTATTATGCAATGAACGGTGGTAATCTACCCTTCGATTTCAATCTAGAACATGGGTCAAGATGGTACTTTCGCAGCATCCCCCATCTCCCAATTAAAAAAAAGAAAAAAAAAGTATCAACCACCAGAAAGCTGTACAATGCCTTTGACTAAGAATTCTATGTTTTTAATGCAATATTTTAACGGATCCCGTTGAAGGAATCTAGTCCAACCTTCAGGCTTTCCAGATGTTCATTATTCATTCAGACCCCGGTCATGTACTAGGTAGATGTTTATCTTGAATCCATTGTCTTCAATTGAATGTACAGTGACCTATTCGAACTGAGTTACATACGGTGTTTAAAGGGACGTTCCTCGAATGTAAAAAAAAAGCTGATAGAGTCAGTTGGATGCAGAAACACAAAGTGCATCTTTAACAATAAAATATTTCCATTCGCTGGTATTTTTGAGTACTTGATAGCCATTTCTTTCCTGTAAATATATTTCCTATATCTTATCTTTCCTCGAACAAACATAAAATATACACCATAAACAATAGGACTATTCTTCACGCATAACCTACTTCCTCTCCTCATATATGAAGAGGTAATTAGTTAACAGGCGGGGTTTAGTAGGGGGGTGGGGCGGGGGGTGGTGCAGGGATGTAGAGAAGTGAAGCACTGTTGATTGCCTTTTGATATTCTTCTTTCTCGCAAACTATATATATGTTGTCGCCTGCCATGGTCCCATTGTAAATATTCAGCGGCACAGAGACTTATGTCTAGTCTTCTGGATTTGCACATGTGACTCTTGTTTCTGCAACCGATCAAGTCTGTATGATTCCCCTCGGACCTCACAGATGATGAAGTGAAGGTCGTATATGTATGTTTTCGCGTATCCTACAGATCGATTTATAAAGAATAACGAAATTATTTTATATTTCAGATTAACAGAGCAATGGGGACTTGGGGTGAGTACAATTAGTCTTGTTACAAACTGCTGCAATAAAAAACAAAGTGAAACCGAGACCCTAAGACCCTTTCCGTAAAATTAGCTTTTACATTCAATTGCCAGAACCTCCTTCTGCCCCCCGAGATCTGACTGAAAGCGATATTGTCGTCGAAATATAATTCCCGAAATTAAATCTGTTGCAGTTCTTCTACAATGCAACAAAAATTTGTTTACAACAATGTGAATATTATAAATTGTGAGTTGAGAGTGTGATATCATTGAAGGATGATTCACGGTTGATAGGGTGTGGTGTTTCTATTGTATCACTGTGTTCAAATATTACACACACAGCAAAATTTATTCCATGTATTTTGTTGTTATTCATGTCTATATTATGGTATGGGTTAAGGCATAAATAGTATCTTGTGTGGCGTTTCAGCGTTCACGATAATACAACCCTTACGTTCAGATTATAGTTTTTTTATTTTGTCTACTGAACGAGTCCTCTTGTGTAGTGGAATAACGGGAATAGTTAATCTCTTTAGATATCACAGTGGCCCTAACAGGAAAAAAAGTAGCTGAAATGGGAATTATCCCTAACGGGAATTAACCCTGACGGGAAGACATCGTGTAGAGTTACGTCCTGAGTGGGGATTTAGTCTTGTCTGCTTGTTAAAACGTTTATTTGTTTAAATGCAAAATACTGATAATGTATATTTTTCTATATAATGTATTGCGAATACGGATGAGTGGCCAACCGCTCTGTTGTAACGATGCGATTTAAGGATTTGTCTGTAGACTGAGCCGCTCTGTTGTAACGTTAGGTAGCGTTTTTATGGTTTTGTCAACTGAGCAAGCTATTCTGTTGTAATTTTACGTTGTGTTTTAATATGAGTCACTCATAATAATGTTTTACGGTTTAGTCTATTGATCGAGTCCTTCTGTAGTAGCGCTACGTGCTGAAAAGCGTTTAAGGTTGTTGGCCTATTGGCCGAGACGCTTGATAAAACGTTCATCTGTTTAAACGATACGTGGCTTGTTGTGACGGTGCGTAGCTCTTTTATGTTTATCTACCAAAAAAGTAAATTTATATGTAGCAACGTTATTTAACGAATCTTTTCTTCTACTTGCAAAAAAGTGGCCCTGCGTTCAAATAGCGCAAGGTTTTGTAGCTTTTCATTCTTTTGTACATTATACTTCCTTATAGTTAGGAGGTAATACAAAACGTTGCCATACGATATTCTACGTAGAAGGCGCAGATAATTAGATTTTATTAAATAGGTTTAAGATTTAATTTACTGTACCGAAGACGACAACAACATCACAAACTGATAGAGTGTGATCTGAATTCACCATTTCTACTGGAAATTAAACATTTTAACTTTAAAGACATCAAATAAACAAAGAAGGAGATGGTCTAAATCACATTAATTGAGTTTGAAGCTAATAAAGGTTAGATCAAGTCGTGATGAGAATTTAAACTAGATTCAATCTGATGATTTTAACACTAGAGTTTTGTTGTTGGGTGACAATATATAGGGTGGAAATGTGGGTTTTAATTTAAAGATGCCAGGTCTGCCTTTTCGGACGTGGTTTTAATAAGTGAAGTTTTATAGGGCGCCTTGGACTTGACTGCAAGTTGAAAGTCTTTAAATACCCTTTTTGAAAATTCGATGAGAATCAGACTGTGGAATTTCTTTTTCTAGAAAATTTTTATTCACAGCTAAAATTCAGCTTTTAGACTTTATATAGAACATACTTAGAAGACATTCAAAGTCCAGAACTCATAAGATCGTGACTACGGAACGTGAAATTTTATGAATTTCACGGGTGAGGCGGAAGTTGTTGAAAAGTTGAAATCCAGTGGGTAATCAGTCGTCTTCTGTCTTATTATGACACGTCTACTCCATTTCCAATAATATTCTTGACTTCCATACATAATTAAGCAGGAAATAGACGAAGTGTACGATGTGGGATTATCCATACAGTAGAAAATAGTGCAAGCGAATTATGTCTGCAACGTGCCCAGACCCGTTTCTCGCGTGTTCACTTCTGTGTTTTGGATTTTGGGACAATACTTCGAGGATCAAAGGTTCATCGAAAATTGGAAAAGATGCAGTTCATTTCACTCTTTGTACATTACATGGGGTTGGCTTTTTTCAATCATTTCAGACGCACCTGAAAGTGAGACCTTGGACTCATCATTGGTTGGGCTTGAAGTGATCTAAGTGAGGACGTCATAGAGGGCACATCTCTGATTTGGATTACATAGAATGCTGCTGTCTATTACGTCCGCGCTTGTGATATTGTGATCGATTTGCCTTTCTGTCTGTAATCCAACTACCAACTACTACGACTACCAACAACTACCTAGTTTGCGATATCAGCATCCGCTGAAAGCGAACGTTAACTTGTCATCTACCTACCTACCTACCTATCTTTTTTTGTGTGTGAAACAGGACCCATACATCGCCACTTTAAACCTGATTAGTGTATATAGTAAAGCAGTACATTATAGCCTATATCTAACAGAGAACAAAGACTTAAATCGATAATTTTCATGTCACAGGGTCAAGGTTGTTTCTTTGTCTCTTATTTTATCTCAACCCCGTCTTGATATTGAGAAAATTTATATTATATTGAACCAAATGGAGTTTTACGCTGTTTTTCACCGTGTGTAACAAGCTGTTCACGTAAAGGATTCGAAAAAAAAATCGAAAAGAGTAGGCTTATGCTTCTGTCCTGGCAAATTTTTCCTTATTGCACACATCATGACGTTGTTCGCCTTCATTAGCCCTAGAAAAGTAGGACATAAAATTCCATTTCATTTCTTAATACCTTGTACAAAATCGATTTAGTTTCAGTTAAGTTCAGACTGTGTAAGTCCTACTTTAAGTGCTGTTAGGTTGTCATTAGATTGAACTAATGCTATAGAGTCTACATCTAGTCGTTAATTTCTATATCAGCTGACTGAACTTAAGGGACACAGTCGTCCAACCACTTAAAAGTAACGATGGCTTGGCCATCAGAGTATGAGTAAATCTGTCATGTGGTTTTAAAAAAAGGTCAATTAACCCGCTTTGATGTAGCCATTTTTACCTTTTGTTTTGTAAATATGACCACACGGACAAAAATCATGAGTACTCGCAATCCCTTTCGAAAGGTCGGTTGAACTCACTGCCTCGTCGAAACTATTTGGATAAACAATGTATCAACCCATTTATTCTTTGGGTTGTGACTCCTCTATGCATCTCCAGCCAGGCTACTCCGAGTGAACTCGTCTCTTAGGACTGTCTCTAACGTCTGGTTTTTTAAACGGCAAGATCCCTTGACTGTGAATGAAAGAGGACATGAAATGAAGCAATAAACATGGTGGTAATAAAACAACATGGTGAATTAGAATGAAATAAATCTCGGTGATATAAAAATCAGCCAGGAAAATATTCACACAGGTTTTACATCATGATTCTAACACGTTTAAAGGAGCAACTTCTGGTAACAAATATACAAAATATAAATTAACAGCTGTATCAGGTCTCTGAAATGAATTCCAGGTTGACAAACCCAGTCGCATAGTGTCACCAGAAATTCCAAGATAGTGTGAATCTCTTGCAATCTTTATGCTGGTGTGAGCTATTTTCCAGGAAAACGAATTAACTGGAAAGACGACCTTTAATTTGTTTGATCTTGGTTTATTACCAAACACCATACCATTGGGAATAAAAATATGATTTTATGATGCAGTTATCATGTATATTTTTGATGTTTGGTCTTTATATGTCCAATACGATATTTCTATCAACTAAAGGTTAAAGGGGTGTTACTACGAAATATTACTCTTTTGGCTTAATGAGGCGATCCCAAAAACAAAAATAAAAAATACCCCTAAACCAAAATCCATATTATCAAAAGAAGTTACAAAATATAATCAGCAATCAGTGCTCAAGGATGCTCATATTCAAATAGGTATGTGGATTTCCTGAAATAACGCTCATATAGCTCTTTACATTATTAGCCATGCAGAATCTGCCAACAAGATGCTTGCATAGGCTACAAAATAGACATGAATAGTTTCCGAATTAACTATTAAAACATTATTAACTATTTGAGCTCTGTGAAAGGGGTGGCTAGTTGGCATACTCAAATAAAGTTTTTTTTTTATGTGAACGTTATGAAAGTACGCAGTTGTTAGTGACGATGTAAAGATGATTCTATTATCAGACTAGGTTCCTTTAAAGAACTGAAGTACGTGACGATATGTGAATGGATCTATTACCAGGTTAGGTTCCTTTAAAGAAAGGAAGTATGTGACGATGTATAGACGGGTCTATTACCAGGCTAGGTTCCTTTAATGAAAGGAAGTACGTGACGATATATATAGATGGATCCACATGTACTACCAGGTTAGGTTCATTTAAGATAGGAAATATGTGAAGATGTATATAGATGGATCCACATATATTACCAGGTTAGGTTCATTTAAGAAAGGATAGGAAGTACGTGAAGATGTATATAGATGGATCCACATATATTACCAGGTTAGTTTCATTTAAGATAGGAAATACGTGAAGATGTATATGGATGGATCCACATATATTACCAGGTTAGTTTCATTTAAGATAGGAAATACGTGAAGATGTATATGGATGGATCCACATGTATTACCAAGCTAGGTTCCTTTAAGAACGGAAGTACGTGACGATGTGTAGGTAAGAATGAAACGAAGCAGGTGGAAGAGAGATAATAATGGAGAGAATTAGTAACAGATATTTTCTATCAAATTATACACAAGTCTGCACATGCATGTTTACTGTCAAAACACACCACTACACGTTTTCACGTTTCTCTTCAACTTTCTTTTATAGTCAAATTACACTTTTCTGTGCAGTGCCGTTAAAAAGATAATGAATTACTCTAAATATTGGCTTATACTTTTCGGTTTGCTGAAGTAATAGTTCAAAATGAAAGTCAGGTGAAATTTTCACTACGCAAACGTGGTGCACGTGCTTTTAACTCTTTTGCTCAGATAAAAATAAAATACAGGTCTGTGTTGTTTTGCACGTGCATTGACCTTGAAACATATCATGACTGGTTGATGAGGACTATAGTTTGGTGAAGGAAAATCTTTACTTTGTTTGCTGGCACTGGCAAAAGTACGTGTGAGTTGAAATGTGTAGCAACAGAGTTCCCAATACTTTCGTTCCATTAGATCAAATATTCATAAAATAGTAGGACGTAAACCTCAATTTAATGTTAATAACGCAAAGGATGCAGAACAGTAAAACGTAAAAAAAAACCAATTTATTTCATTAAAATTGTAGCACTTAAACCCATTTTGATTTGATCAGTCAATCCGATGCGATGTACAACATAAAACTCCGTCCATTTAAAAGCATTTAGCACAATCAGGTGCAGAACATTATACTGTATATAGATGGTAATATCATCAAACAGGGAGTGCACAGTAATGAAACTGTCACGATATAAAAGAAAGGTACTGGTTGACCTAGACTAGTAATGAGTAGGTACGATCAATAGGAGCCTAATTAAGAACAAACGGAACACGACGAAGGTTGAGTCGGTACAAAATATTTAATATTCACTTTATATATCGTACACTTGTTATGTCAGCATTCAGAAGATCGATATTTAAAGGAGCAATATCTCAAATATTGGAGTTCAATATTTCAATGTTTTGCTGATAAATTGGCTTAACTCGCACGCTATTAAGATTAAGTTTATTTGTGTGGTCCTTAAAATCGACATAATAATATGTTGAGTAATTCTTATCAGAAATGAGTATCGTGAACTGTTTTGGGTGGTCGATTTTTATGACTATAATAGTTTTGACTATTTATGGTTAATTGTAGATTTAAAAATAAGTATCAGGCGATTTCTTTAAATAACGCTGATTTACTGATCACGATACTAGTGCATTTTTTAAATTTTATACATCAAAAGACTTAAACGTTTACTTGCCGTTTTGGACTAGACCGGAAACGTGCAGTGTGCAATAAGTTAAATTTTGGCAAGGTTAGCGCATTCCCCTTGTATAGTCGGGGGATCCTTAATATTAATATGACACAAAGACAACGTGTACGGAAAGTCTGGGTATTTAATACATGGTTATTTTTTCAAAACCTGATATATAACTTCCCCTTCAAATTACTTATATAAGCAGTAGACTAACCAAGACCAAAACAAATAATACTTTGGCCTATATATGCGCATTTAAAATTTGCTATGATATTATAAACAGTTTGCATCTACATTCCTTAAATTTCTCCGACAATGCAAGCAATTTGACATTCCTGTCTAATTCATTTTGAAAATCATTAAAAATTCCAAACGCTCTTTTTACTAGAGGAAATAATTATCGAGGTGCAATCACATCTTTTCATGTTCAGATTTAATTAGGGGGTCATGTGGTCAAGCATTTTAGTCGCACACGAGATGAAGATCTTTGAGTAAAAAATACAGATTTGTTGCCGAATTTGAAGGAGGTACTCATCTGGAATAAATTAACTTTATTTATCTTTTACTATCAATTAATTTTCTTTCCCAGTGGTGCTCGTGCGTCGTTGGAGATTAATTTTTTTAATTATCAAAGTCAAAATATTGGTGCAATCTGAATTTTGAAGTTAATGGGATGGAGTTGGGGTGGATGGCACACTTAACTGTGACTCAATGCTACAGTTTTTGACTGAAAAAGCATGGGTTAAAGTCACTATATCAATTAGAAGCCGAACATAAGGATCATTTCATTTTATTTTTCATTAAAGTCTGTTCAAAGAGAGACAGACGTCAAACAAAATTTGAACTCGGAAATTTCAACGTGTACGTTTTCCGTTTTACTACAACTTTCCGTAATATTATATATTACACCGGAAGTTCATATTACTTTGTTTGTCTTGCCGGAAGTGACGTTGGCTATCGTCTAATGACTGACCAATGATTGATCGTACAGAAAGAAAGAGTAGGATTTTTGGGGGGTTTTATGCGGCCAACAGTCTGCTCAGTTAGACAGTTTTGCTTTATATTTAGGTTAGGAAAGCCAGGTGCTAAAATTAATAAAAATAAAAGAAATGTGCGCCTTACCTTATCTAAACTAGTGTTACTATAACTGAAAGAAATATAACCAAAATGAGTTATGAAAATAATGTGCCCGATTATCACGTTCGCATTGATTCAAACACTCTATATGGCCTATGTCTTTTAGGCTACACATAGTGATAATAACATTGGAAGGGGTATCAAATTATATGAAAAGGCCAATTTAATAAACCCCCATGTCTAATGTCTTAGAAGACAGTGTGATTTGTTTTTCAGGCCCAATTGAGTTATTCGGTTGGTACTGGACACAGACCTTTTGTGGTTTGAGTTGTTCAGCTAAGGGGAAACAAATGTATATGGGAATGACTTCAGACTACACTTGCTTTAGTTTCCAAATCTGCTATTATAGCTCGCCTCCAGACATGTTGCCAAATACACTGATAGTGAGTGGCGTGAATTTTATACAGTGTTTACAGATTTAAGCATGTCTAAATAGTCAATTGTTTTTTGTTCTAGCTTTCTGTGTCACCGTTTAGCATACATTTATTTAAGTCCCATCTACGGGCTGTCTACCATTACTCAACTCGCGTGATTTCAATCAGTAATTTGAAGTTTTGATTTGAATAAAATCTAGAGAATCTTTCTTCCGGATTTGTAGGAATGTTAAGTTTTTGTGTTTTATCTGTAGGTTATTACACGGGCCATCTTGATCTGATGAAATCCCCTTTTATATCATGTTCAGTCGAAATTAACAGTGCTAAGAGTGGGTAAAGAATAATAATATCTCAGAATTTTCCACTCAAAGAAATCATTTATTGTAGCCTACAGAACATTTGTTGAGTATTATAGGGTCCAGAACATGTGATGCATCAAACTTTCGTCAGATAATGAATACCAACTGGAGTCACTCACAGAAAAAACACGAAATGACACATCGAGATTTTGTGATAAGATCGTTTATCCCTGAAATGTGTCAGTTTTCTTCCATTGAATGTTTTTTCGTGTTAAAAGACTTGCCATTAGGCATTGTTGCGAATCTTAAGTATAAAATCCATTATAAGTCACAGATTTATTGTTACTGTACTAATCATACACACAATCTACCAGCTAGTCTAACACTTTCTGAGGAGTGGAATCAGTCTCATATATTGTCAATTATTCTCGAATCGTGAAAGGTCTGACCATGTGGAATAGGATCATAACAATAGGAATTATTTGGATTGATGATCAACGGAGCAGGTAAGCAGATGGACTAGGCTACGTCCCTATCCATTAATATGTAACACTTTTATTACTACGTTATGCGAACGTTGTTGAAATACGACTGGTTCAAAATTATGTGAGGTCCAAACATCGAGCTTCTATGTGCTATGCTATGCGATACGTTAAGTTGTGCAATTTTATGCTATGCTATGCTACACTATGTCGTTACATTGATTGATGTTGCCTGATGTCTGGTTTCGATTTCAGAATCCACCAATACCTCTGTTATAACAACCCAAAAGGAGCACGTGTATGTTCCTCTTCTGGATCACGAAGTAGACGTCAGGGGTGTGGATTTCATCACATTTTACGTCAAGACTTGTTCCGACGTCCATGTTGGTATAGCCTCGGAAGAAAGTAACTTTCAATCTAAAATGTATGTTGTTATGATTGGAGGGTCGTTTAACTCCGTATTTTCTATAACGAAATATGAAAAGCATAATTCGACTCGACTTGCACAAAGATATGCTTCATATTTGAACTGTAATGCCTACCTAAAATTCAACATAAGTTGGACTGGAGGAATTATGAAGGTGTTTGCTTCAGATTCGCTAATTATGCAAGGTGAAATTGGCATGAACAAGTTCCCGATTAATTACCTTGGCATTAGTACTTGGAAATACCAAATGGGCAACTGGATATTCGGTAAGAACTTATATTGATTTCCGTTCTGTGTAAAGGAGATTTAGTTGCAAGAAGTATCGACCGAAGTAACTCTCACATTCAGATAGGCATACATGTATTTTCAAGGCGTCATAGAAGAATGTTAATAACAATCCGTGTTCGTTTTGTTTTTTACCAATTTGGCATTAGTGTTTAGTTTTGGAAACATCTGGCATTTATTTTTATACAATTTGAGTTTTACGTTCTAATTTTCTTAGTTTTTAGCCTTGATAAAATATACCAACTGTGAATGCAATAGAGATATGTTCAATTTCAGAAATACCTGAATCTTTGGCAGCAACATCAAAATTGTTATCGTACTACTCGGTGACGTCACCTTACAGTTATCTTCCGCTAGCAACAACCCCAGTGACGTCAACAGAAGAAACAGTACAAACCTTTTCTGATTCAATATCATCATCTTACCAAATTACATCATTTGAATCAATATCTAAATTTGATACGGTGATGCCATCGGAGGGCACACGTGCGTCATTTGACTATGCATCACCACCGTACTTCATGACGTCATCGGAAAACCTGCAAACGTCACTATTTTCATCTGTTACGATGATGCCAATGGAAGGTCTACATAAATCAATATCAACATTAGAAATGGTGATGTCATCCGAAAACCTACAAGCGCCATTTGACTCTACATCATCAGGGCACCAAATGGCGTCATCTAAAAATCTACTAACGTCGTTCAACGCAATATCGTCATTTAGTACGATGACGTCATGGGAAGGTGGAATACAGACGTCAAGAATTAGTAAGCAGATGACGTATTTACCTGAAGGGGGAAATAGCTGTGTATGTTTTTGTGACAACCTGACCAAATCAGACAATGTGAATGAACGCATAACAGAGATACAAAAGGAATTATTTGTCAGTCGCCAGAATCTATCGGCAACCACCCGACGGTATATTAGTGTTTCAGACAATAGACCCAGTGCAGTTTCCCTCGGTGTAACAGGTATTGTTTGTCTAGTGTGTCCCTTATTCCTTGTTGTCATTATGCCAGATTTTCTCTCTTTTATAATATATATGAACAATAGGTTTGGTATTCCGTCTCCTTAATTGCGAGAATGTGCAGTAGACATATATGTAATTTTAAAAAAAATAATAATTCTGTCCTAAAAAAGTATGTTTCAATGAAAGACAGGCTTAGAGCTTCGAAAGAAAAGTTTAAAGCTTTCATGAATTGAAACACGACATATCTGCCATGGAAACTGCCGTAATGAAATTTTCTAGTATTCCCTTGGAGATTAATCAGACAAAAGGTCTCGCCTTGAACCATATGAAATGTTTTTTTTTTTTTTATTGCACGGAATATTATACATTTGAATATTTTATTGTTTAATCGATTCGATTTTTTTTCTCAATTATTCTCTTATGTAGCCTACGGGCCTACATCTTTTGATTTTTGATCTTCTGTTTTTTATAACAAAATTATTAAAGTGTCTCGTAGACAATTAGAATCTAGTGCTTCTCAATCAGGGTTCATGTGCAATCCCACGGGTTAAATGCTCGGGTGAAATCTAGAAGGTGGTGATGGAGGTTAGGGGTGTACTGTATATTGGATATGTAGTTAGTGTTTAAATGTTCTAAAGTTAGCTCCAGATTAAACATCTCTTGTTCAAGAAGAACACCAAGCACACAGTTCTACTGGACAGGGGTCTTGACATCTTCATTGCCTATTATTTGTGATTCCTCATTCTTCAGTCATTATGGTTCATTTTACGCCCTGCAAAAAAGAAAAAAAGCTCTATCAATAATATAATTCATAATATACTCTGTGAACTGCAACTTTAACGAATTTACACTTTATTGTTGAGGATGACTGAAGACAAGCAAAGTCATGCCACACGCCTCATAAATAAAATGAAACGAAATTTGTTTATCACTTATCGTGTTTGTGAACTCGTGAGTCGTTGAACTTTTCTCAAATTTCTGAAATCAGGACTATATGAAGCATTGTTGCATTATTAAACAACTTTCGTTTCAAACTTCTTTAAGAAGATTAGACTACTAGTCTAGGTTATATATTTTGGCAAAAGCCACAATATGCGTGACAGTGAAATGCGGAATCATTGTGTGGAAGTTAAAGCGTTATTTGTTTGGTTTTTTTTAAGTTTAAATTTCCCAAATTCCAAGTCGACGAACTATGATCGGTTGGTAGGCGCCTATCACTTATCAGTCGTGTATTCAGGCGCACATGAGGGGTAGGCCTATCTTTAACTGAGAATTAATTTACCAATTAACTGATTAGAAGGGGATAATCTGATGTCATGTTAATCTGTCCTAATCTTTATTGCCTACAGATGGTAGATTCCTTTGTTCACAGCTTCATATTGAAACTTGATATGGTTCCTTTAAAATTACCTTATAAGGGCATGATACACAGAGTTATCTCCCATTATGGCATATAAACAAACGACAATAAAATCTTTTCCATCAATGAAAAGTTGCAGTCTCTTGAACGAGGTCCATTTCTGAATTGCCAAGACAACGTGATTTTTCGTACAAGAACCAAATCTTCGTAATTTCTTCAGTATTTTTTGTAATATTGCCAACTTCTCAACTCTTCTATAGTCTTCTAGAAGGTACGAAAAGTCTTACTTCCGGTTACTTAGACATGTGAGAGAATATCGTAGTTCCTGACATTTTATAGAATTCTAAGGAACCGAAAACCTCATCAAGGTATATGGATACACTTTTTGAATAATTTTGACTTCAGTGGTGATAATTTTACGTTTCAGTTTCAATTCTTTTTATACAGACATGAAAAAAGAGATCGCAATGGTGAGGGGTGAACTAATTTTTGGTTAGATTAAAAAAGTTTGCATCTTTGAATTAACTTTTTATCTTGGAGGAAAAAAAGGGTTGTTTTATGTAAAATAATGCAGATATTGGGAACCCCTTCATTTTTGTACAGAAAATTATTATGGAGTTTAGGAGCCTAGATCGATCTTAATAAATGATTTTATTCCCAAAATTATAGGAATCCCCATCAAAATATGTAAGGAGGTGCCAATGCTATTTATGCCTTTGATTGCTAGAATTGTAATGTTTTTGTAGATGGGTGATAGTACTGTATTAAAAGAGGAAGGGAACCAGTATTTTAAATCAGGAGAATTGGACAAAGCGTTAGCTAGCTACACTAAAGCTCTAGAGATCCCTAACCTCAAAGACTCAGAAAAAGCTGTCCTGTATAAAAACAGAGCTGCAGTTTATTTAAAGAAAAATGATTTTGGAAATACTATCAAAGATTCTAGTGCTGGTAAGATGATTTGTTTTTGATGTACTGGTACTTCGAAAAAATACTGTGGAAAAAACTAACTTTCTGTACCGTACCTCAGAATTTGAAATTTTTTTAAAGCTTTAAATTATTTAAGAGAGGCAACATATTACTATTGCCTGTGTTATGATTTACATCACATGAATTTATTTTAGAACTTTTTAGTGGGTCCTCACATCTAATATTTTTTATTTGGCTTATTGATAATGATTAACATATCTTTTTTCCAGCCTTAGATCTGGCACCTAATGATCCCAAAGCTTTATTCAGAAGATGCCAGGCATATGAAAGTTCGGGAAAACTTGAAGAAGCGTTCCGTGATGCTGCCTTATTAATGAAAGTAGATCCTGGAAACTCAGCTATTGTTCCTACATTTAAACGATTAAATCCTGTCATTCAACAAAGGGTAGGTAGTATATAGATTCAGTTTGCATTCTGAAATTCAGAGAGTCCGCTTGCTATTTTTTTAGTAATTTTACCCCATTTTTGCTCAAGTTGATTATCATTCTATGATGACTCAAGTTGCAATGATTGACGTGCGATTTTCCAAGACCCCTATTTCTAAGTCAGCTTTAAGCAATAAAACAGATGTCAACATGTTTTCATTTTGAAATAATTTTTTAGGTAAAAGAACAGAACAGTATGACAAATAAAGTGACTCAGATGTTTAAATTCGCTTTTGATCCAGAATGTGAGGACAAAGAAAAGAGAAAACAGGTAATGTACCATTTTATTACAGCAGATTAGATGACCGAATATTGATAGTAGGTTCAAGGGTCTGATTGATAACACCATTAGCCAATCAAATTTTTCCCCTTTCCAGCTCTATGATTGTGTGAAACACAAAAGGAAAAATAGACTAGTTTATCAAGCCCACCAAACTGAACAATGTGCCGATCAATGTTGAAACACGCTTTTAACCCTTTTTGGCCCTCACTGGAGTAGTTCAGTAAAACTAAAAGCTGATCAATATGGTGCAAATTGAAGTGATTTTTAGTGTCATTGTTCCTTATATATTTCAGGCAATCAATAACCTAATCGTACTTAGCAGGGAAGGGGCCTCAGCTAACATGATCTGTAAATATAACGGAATAGAACGTGTGAAAACATTACTGGATGATAAAGACTGTGCTATGATGGTGGGAGGTGTTCGTATTCTTGCCTGTCTTGGTAAAGAAAGCGAAGAAAGAGTAAGTCATTTCCATTATCTTAAAAAAAGAATGTTTGTCGGTCTGGTAATTCAAGAGTTCCCATCTCCATGAAATGAATAGACAAATAGCGTTTTGGATTGTTGTCTGCTGGACAAAAGTTGCTGTGGACTCAATTGAAAGACTGGTGCAACTTCCAGTGCTTACAAAAATCAGCCTGATGGTCAGCTTTAAACCCTTATCATCTATAGTACTTTAATGTGATGTTAGACTTCTAATAACTCCTTTCAAATTTCATATTACTTGGATTATAATTTCAGTCTAGAGAGATCATTGATAAAATAGGTGTACAGAAAATAATGTCCTTGATGGGAGTGAACAATGAAGAAGTCTCCACGTCATGTTGTCATCTTCTACAGAATTTAATGACTTACGGTTCAGAGTTTGATAAATTTACTGAACGTTTAAAAAAATATAAAGAAGATAAGAAGAAAATGGAACATGTTGGACCTTATCCTTATTTTCAACCAGGTGTGATATAAATTTACTTTTAAAATCTGTTGGAGAGATCAATATAGAGAAGTTTGGTCTGACAGGATTCTCGTGAACTTTGGATGTTATTTTTGGATAACTCAAGTTGTCCTTGCAATATATGGATCTTTCTTTCTTATATCATCATAATGACAGTATAAATGGTGAATTTAACATCTTTCTTCCCATGCTAATGTTATTGACATGAGCTCTTTTGACACTGTTTCAGATAAAACACCCTCATCAGGACTGATCGCTTCTGTATTTTGGCAGGCTTATAAAGCATCCTGTGTTTCAGATATTTAGTATTCACCTTATTTTATATTCTTAAACATTTTGACATGATTTGGTATTATATTACTGAGCTGTAAAGTATATTGTCTCTACATGACCTTTTGAAGTTGACCGTTGATTTTGGATGTTTGTTATTTATAGATGAATACAGTGAGAAATATATAGATGAAATATTTTATACCCTCATCAAAATGTTGATAAATAAAAAAGTGTCTGGTTATGGCCGTGATTCAGCCATGGAGATAATGATTAAACATATTGAAAGATTGGATGGTATTGGCTGGATGAAAAAATTCCTCGCGACAGAAGGTATGATATTAATCTTTTAAAGGATTTAGTAATCTAATTATTATTTAGCTATGTGTTTAGACCATACCATTATATCATTTGGAGAGAACCATTAAAATTAGTTTAATTTCAATTTCTGATAATAAAATGTTTTTAATGTATGTATTTAGGTATTGAGAATTTGTTAACGGTAGCTGGAACATTAAAAGTGCACAATACCATCCCAGTGACAGAGCATTCGAGAATGCATGCATCTGTTGCGTTGTCTAAAGTTTGGGATGACACTATGAGTGACAGAGAAAGAGAGATTTTTAAGGACAAATGTAGTGACTATTTCAAGTAAGTTAGAAGAAAGATTAGCTTTTGTAGAATGCCTTCTTCAAAATATCAATGAAATACGAACTTCATCTTATGCCTTGACTGCAATAGCCACTATTTTTCACAGAATGCAGTGATTTGATTTGATTGTATGCCAGGTAAAACAGTCAGTTAGAATGGTCTGCCTTACTCTTCTGAACCTTAAAGAAATTTTGTTTACATTTCCATTGTTTTATTAACATTAAAAAGATAGACATTTAGGATGTGGGATCAAATCAAACACTTTTAGCAGCCCATGTATTAAAAGAATAATGCACCAAAATCATACCGATAACTTACACTCAAAGATAATAATTAACTTGGTAACCTTGTGATGTTGCTGTAGAGCCACAGTTAATTCCTAATATTTATTACAGAGACTTGTTTACAGATGAAATTATGGAGTCCAAAATCGAAGCTGTGGAAGCCATTTCTACTCTTTTACAAGTAAGACATCAATCTTAGTTTGCATTTTGACTTTTGTCCAGTGACTTCTTTAGACTCACACTTTCTATTATCTAAAAAGATATGTATTATTTATCATTACTTGGTTCACCATTTTTATATTGGCCCAATTTTGCAGGGTCCATATGAAGTTGGAAACATGATAATTGGTGCTGAAGGAGTGGTTCAGTTGATGTTTGCCCTGGCCAGTAGTGAGAACCCTTTACATCAACGTATTGCAGTGGAGGCTATTGTACACTCAGCATCCAAAAAGAATCGATGTTCAGGTATATTGAAAGAGGCAGTGCCAATCTTGAAGAAGCTGTATCAAACTGGTGAAGATGAAACTAGAGTCAGAGCTCTTGTGGTAAGTTATAGAATTATTCCCCTTGAAAAAATAATCGCGATACATCGGCCCGATTCTCATAAATACAATTAACTCCCTTTAATGACTAATAGCACGGAATCCTCACGTATTTTAGAAATTGTGTCATGCTCAAATGTTGAAAAATTGCTTTTCACGTATTATTTTGTCTTCAAAAAACGATATGCCAACGGGAAGATAAACGCATGGAATCTGATTATAAACTTTTCTTTTTCCAACGTAATATTTGTTTGCATAGTCATGAAATAATTCCACGAAGCTGTATTCGATGGTTTGATATTTTATTTATTTTTTTTGAAAAAATTTGTTAGTCCTTGTTTGTAACAAATGATGAAAAGTGAGTTTTGTACTTCTAAGCGTGCCAAAATAATTTAAACTGTGTTAAAATATTATTAATTATCAGTTTTCTTTTTCTTTCCCTTTTAATCAAAGAATCGCGATTTATTATCGCAATAAATCGTATCGTTGAACAAGTATCGTTCAGTGTATCAGATCGCCACTTTAGGAATCGTTGCAGCCCTATTGATTATCCTTTGTCCTTGTATGATATAGTCAAGAATTTTATCTTTCAGGGTTTATGTAAACTAGGAAGTTTTGGAGGGACGGATGCCACCTCGAAACCAATGGCTGATGGATCAACTTTGACCTTAGCCAGAGTCTGTAGAAAGTAAGTCTGAATAGGATACAGTTGTTTGTCGAAATTAAGACTGTTACCCATGTTTCTTGGGGGAACTCAACACCCTTTTCTGAGTGTCCATATTTTGTCTTGGTTATTTTTTTGTGATACTTGTGGTCTTTGAGCAGAATTTGGATATAAAACTCCATTTAAGTTGAATAATATTGATAGTTTGTTCATATTGTAATGATTTTTACAGTTTTCTGAAGAAAGCAGCGTTTGATATGAGAAGATGGGCAGCAGAAGGCATGGCCTACCTGTCATTAGATGCTGAAGTGAAAGAAGAACTGTTAGAAGATGCTGAAGCTATTGAAGCTCTCTTTGATGTGGCTAAGGTACTATCAATATTATAAGATCCATATCCCAAAATCTTATGTTCAAAATGATTTCAAGATAAAAATTTGTCCATAGTTGTCAAACCAGACTTAATTTCTGATTATTTTTTGTAGAAAATTGAGAAGAATAGAGTATATGCTACTATAACAATATTTGTTAACCTAACTAACAGTTATGATAAACCTGATATTATGCCTGAACTTATAGAAATGGCTAAATTTGCTAAACAACATGTCCCTGAAGAACATGAAAAGGTGGACTATTTTTCATATTTATACTCACTGATTTCTCAATGTCCTCTGCTCTAAAGTTTCTAACGCATTTTGATATACCTTGTACACGTAAAAACCTGAAATGAAGATCAAGTTTGAATATTTCTAATGAAATTATTATAATTGTAGGATTCTAGTAAATATCTTACAGCCAGGATTCAGAAACTAGCCAAACTAGGTGTTGTCAATGCTTTAGTTGCCATGGCTAGAACAGACAGTAAGGGCAGCCGAGAATTACTTACAAGGTAGGTCTCACTTGATTTTAAAGAATGAGAGATTTATATCTGAGAAACTCATTGATTTTGTTTGAAGTAATTCTAATGCAGGAGAATAAAGATGTTGAGATAAACGCTAGTCTGTGGCTCTGTCTGCATGTTGAAGATCCTCAACTGTTGGGAGAAGAAATATACGCAAATTCGCTTCATTGTTGGTTATGGTCTTATGTCTTTTGTTGAGTAAATTCTCCTGAAGTTCTAGTTTTGGAAATTGAACCCCATTTCCAAACAAATTTTCTTAATGAAGACTTTATGGTCACCAGTGGTCAATAAGATATGGGATTTAATCAATAATATTACAAGAAAAAAGGATGTAAAACTCCATTCCATTTGTTGATTATTACAGAGTGTACATGGGACTGGCTACAGAAGAAAAATTACGAGGGTTAATAGTCCAGCAAGGTGGCGCCAAGGTAGAAAATCTTTTCTGTTCTTGTAGTCTTAGTAAATTGTCAGATATGACTGTATTGTTTCTGTCTCTAGCTATGAACAATCAAAGTGTAAGGTAAGGTTCAGGTAAACTGGATTCCTTTTGTGTACACTTATATATAACTAAACACAGGTGTCTTTGGATTTTATTTAAGCCCACTTATGCTAAGGTGAATGAAGAGAGAAATGGTATGTTAAATAGTTGTTTTATTCATACTGATTCATGACTTTTTTTCTCATTTTCAGAGCTTACTACAACTGGTAGAAAATAATACAGAAATTGGTAAATGTCTAGCTGCTCATGCATTAGCTAAGATAGCTGTTACCATGGAACCACAGACAGCCTTTCCAGGACAACGCGTAAGTTGATAACATAACTTAGAAATGAAATGTCATGAGGTTTAAACCTTACTCTACTGCTCATGATTGGTTCAATGAAAATGGCAGACATTATGCAGTGTGCAATGACTCATTTTTTAACTGAGGGACCTGTAATGTGCTTTTCCTGTAGTAAACAGGACATAATGTATGATCTTCCCTCCACTGAATGATCAGACCTAAATTTTAAGGATAACTTTAATCCTGTTATCTGTTTCTTGTCTCTTTATAGATCTATGAGGTAGTACGGCCATTATTAACCCTGTTAAAAACAGAACGGTCCAGTCTACAGAATTTTGAAGCTCTTCTAGCTCTGACTAATCTAGCATCACATTCAGACTCTGTTAGGTGAGTTTACTTTTACTTCATAGAGGACTTTCTGGAATTTAAACGGAAAAGTTATGCTTTCACTTTGAATTTGTTTTTTTTCTGATTCTTAACCAGATAATTTATTGAAATTGACCTTTACTGATGATGACTGTTATATTTGAAGTGTGTGCATTGAGAGTCTAATTTAAGTCTATATTTTGATAAATACAGTTATATGATTGGCTAAAAAAGCTAGATGTATAATCAGTTTTGTAATTAAACCAGTTATAATTACTGAAACATTAAATCTTACCAGTTGAAAAGTATGATTATCTGACTGATTTCATTTAGAAATTTGATTAGTGCAACACTAAAATCATAAAAAATAAAGGTTTTGAGAAACTTACTCCTGCTCAAAATTTCTGTTAATGTTCCATGATATTATTTACAGGAATCGTATTATAACAGAGAAAGGGATAACAGCAATAGAACAGTATATGTTTGAGGAACATGAGAAATTAAAATTGGCTGCTACAGAATGTATGTGTAATATGGTTATGAATGAAAAGGTATTGACTATCTACTTTTTTTTTTTTGTAATATTTCTGAGGTCGCGATCGATCTGTGATTTAAATGCTTGCTCGCTAACCTGATGCTCCAGGGTTTGATTAGGTCATTGGTCAAGATAATACATTTAAATTTTTCAACTAAGTTTCCCCCGGTCAGTGATACTGATCATAGGGGCTAACATGTAAAAGGGTTTGTTGATGAAGTTTCTGCCCTGGGTATGCTACAGACTATGTAAGTTGGGTTGAAAATCATAAAAAACAGTGCCGATTGTACACTTCATAGTAATGGCTGTTATTTCCTTAGCTCAAACTAGAAAGCCCAATGATTCACTGAAAAATAATAAGAAGAAAAACCATCCACTGTCACTGCAGATAGCTCCTCTTTCAATGTATCAGTACCCTTTGGAGAAGTCAAGCTCTCCTGCCCTGAAATCCATTATATATCAATTATTCATAATTGAACATAAGTTTGACTCATATATCCATGTTATTACTAGGTAGTAGAGCTGTATGAAGCAGAAAATGACCGAGTTAAACTGATGTATTTATATTGTGGAGAGGAAGAACCAAAATTAGTCAAGGCTGCCGCAGGAGCAATTGCAGTGTTAACACAGAGTGAAATTATATGTAATAAAATTATAAATGTAAGTAGACTTATGTTGCTGTTCTTGCAAAATTTCCATCATTGCACACTGAATGGTGTTCTCTTCTTCTTCTTTAGTTTGATCAGGTCTTTAAATGTAGGACATAATTGCATTTCTTTGTTTTTCTTTTTCTTGTATTTGGGCCTATTATGAGAATGTCCTCTAAATTGAAATGCATATGTATGAGACAACTTGATTGCTATAAGATTTTAACAATATTTAGAAGTGAGGAGTACATATAACAAACACAAGACAATATTATATAATAAGCACACTTCTTAATATTATTAATATTAAACACATAAAGTTTAACACGTGTCATCATCAGATTATCATTGTCGCCACATGTAACTGTCATGGTTTTATACTTTAATTCTGTACTATTTCAGATTCAATGCTGGTTGGAAGTTCTGCAAACTCTGGTAGCCAATGAGGATCTAGACATTCAGCATCGTGGCTGTTACATCGCTTACAATATGGTCAACTCCAGTCAGAAAATAGCCGAAAAAATCTTTGAGAGTCAACTGTTTGAGATTATGATGGCAGTGACGAAGCTTGAACAACAGGAACGTGCCAGATCTAAAGAACTTTGTGAAGATGCTTTACAAAAGGCTGTAGAATATGGCATGGTCAAACCAAGGATTGAGGATTAGAGAGGCCAATATTGGTCTGTAATCAAGGGTTGCATGTTAAAATGGACTTTGAAACCCTTTTAGATCATTTGACATCATACTTCACCAAAATGGTAGAAACTCAGATTTCATGACAAAAATGCATTTTAGATTGATGGTTAAATGGAACAAAGCAACGTGCAAAATATCAGTTTGGATTGATGGCTAAAACACAGAAGAAGGAAAAGTGCCTATCAGCAAATTTTAAAGATATCGAGATTGATGGTTAAAATGTAAAAGAAAGCAAAGTGCAAATTAGCAAAGACTTGTGTATGGGGAAAAATTCATTTTGCATTATTCAGTAGATAAATCAATAACTACATCACTTGACATTAATCATACTGCTGTTGAGATCAAAATTTTGTGCAATAATTTCTTTTTTCCTCAAGTTTTTATCATTTTGTGAATGAACTAAGGATCTTCGGGCAGAGAAAAACTTGTGCCTTTTTAGATCTGATGCAGTTTTCAATATTTTCATACTATTTGTAAATTAATGAAAATTTTATATCTTGATATTCCATCCATGTACATATTCCAAATTGTTTTATTTATAAATTTATTTATTTGTCAACATCTACTTAACCTTAATATAATTTCCCTTATTGCACACAACTTTTTGCATTGTGTTCTTTGTCCTCTATTTTACTTAGTAATATGTAGTACTTCCTTTTCAAGAGCACTAGCAAGTAATTTGTTTAGTACTTTTTATCAAAATTACTTCATTGTGCAATGCATGATGTTGCCTCTTTTTAAACTATCTTGTACATTGTGTAATTAAGCTATGAATTTTGTAATTAATGTATGAGAGTGTTTCCATTTCATTTTATAGATCAGAAAGATTGAGAAAATAAAAGAATATACTTGACTAATTAAGTTTGTTGTATCTTTACTATTGTATTAATTGGGTTGAGCCGTTTCAAGATTAAAATGTGGTAATCAATCCACTTAAACTCATCTGATAAGCCCCTATATATAGTTGTCGGTCAATTTTCTACTGTGGCAGATTCTATCAGATGTTTTGAATCGCCAGTTGATCTTTTCTCACTTTTAGATGAATGCTTTTCAACATTGTTGATTTGACGTAGCATTTTATTGTATAGGTGATTGGGTCTGTAAAAATACTTGAATGTTACGTAAATTATTTTTTCAAATATTACAGGATTATGTTGTTTCCACTAACCTTAAAATTGGAAACTATTTCAATTCTAGGCAACTTTATGCAGGCAATTTACGATCCTATATTTTATGCATAGCCGATCAAAAAACAAGATTAACTCCATTACGGAATGGAATTTTATAGTGGACTTGGCTATAGGCTAGGCCTATTCCTGAGTTTTATTGCCATATCAACATCGCGTGAAGAATTCTATCGCCTTACCTCGTGAACTCGATCAATAGGCCCTACGTGATTATCTTCCATTCTGCTAGTATCGTCTGCTCGACTGTTTTCCTGCTTGAATATTCTCATCGTCTGCACTTCCGCGACATTTTTGTATCTGTATTTGTCTGCAACATTCCGATATTGGATCGTCTACTAGTAATATGGCTGATAGCGCGAAAAGAGTAGTTGCTATAGCAGTTGATGAAAGTGAACATTCCGATTTGGCCTTCGAATGTAAGTTAAATTTTTTTCACTATAGATTCTAATCCAGTATGTAATCGTCCGCAAAAATAATAATTTCTGATTTCTGAACAGAATGCAGTCGTTGGTTATCATTCCAAATATTGTGCACAAACCTTAGGGCATTGCGAATCTCAGAAGTAAACGAGCACGGTAGGCTAATGGCAGCACAGAATCGAAGTTTCTCTCGCCAAAATTAGATCACTTGAACTTTCTGGACCGTTAAAGAATCTGTACATTCTGTGATATTCTTGCCTCTTCCTGTAGTCGAGTAGGCAGGGAATTAACCAACACTCCCTTCGGTTATTAGCCGACGAAACCGGACGGGCTACTTACCAGGTCGATTACTTAATGCTCTTTTAAGTGAACTAAATGAAAAATAAATATGTGGACAGAAAGGGATGACTAGTTAACATGTAAGTGGAGGGGAATGCGAACGGGGTATTAAACTTTCAGTTCAAAATAGTTTAAATTATTTAATGAATGAATCATTATTGAAACGTAAATAAAAGCACGAAATCAAATACTTTGTTTGCATTTCACATTTGGTCATGTTGTCTAAAATGTCACTGCTGTGTAACTGTCATTCTATCGTTCGTATACAAACCAACACGTTTTATCTCAAATTTTAAAGTCGGGATACCAGATATTGACCAGAAGACGCTTATTCATTCTTTTTTCTTTGAATGAGAATTCTACCAGATTAAGTGTGTATAAATAATTGTGTAATTAAATAACTAACACACAACTTAGTATTATGGGTTATGATAGGCCTAAATTTGATAAATATCTAACGACGATTTTAAGAAATTGTTATTAAAATATAATTGTGTCCATTTATACATTCTCAGGGAAGTTGGAAATTTTGATTGTATGGCATTTATATGCAGTTCTGCATTTACAAAGAAATCTAATCTTCCAATGTGATGCAGTTAAAACGTCCATTAAAAGATATAGAATATAAAACTTCCTATAGCATGAAAATAACATATTATCCTACTATACTATCATATATAAATTGATATTAAACGAGCACCTGCTAAATATATCAAAATCATAAACAGAGAGCCTGTATTTATAACTGGTAATCTAGAAGATAAACTCTGGTGTTTCTTAAAGATAAACTTGGAATTTCCTACTAAAAAAATGATAGGCACCTTACTGTAATTCCGGTCAGCACGCAACGTTTGAATACTACAAACGTAGATTTATCTTGAAAAGGGAAACATTCAAAATTCACACTGATAATTCCCCAAGTTCTCGAAGATCCTGTCTACCAGCTGATTCTTATGTAAAATAATCAGGGATATAACGTGGGATTCTTGGGATTTTGTCAAGATCTTGGTATTGATCTTTCCTAAATTTTCTAGACTCAATGACAAGATACAAATTTATAGGATTTACAGAGGAGTTTAAGATGATAAATCCCTGCGTTGCACACTGCAACTATCTCCAAAGTAGATTAGTTGCGCTGGTAAATCAGTGTGGCAAATACGAACAGAAATTTGTTTTTATAATGACAAAGCGAATATAAAAAGAATTTCTTCTAAAGCAATTGATTAAGATTGACTTGAAAAATATAATTGAAAAAGTCATCAGTCACGATTATATGGATCTGGCAACTGACTAGAATGCTAGAATGACAAGACGAAATACAATTGATCTGAGCTTTAAATCAGTAGGTGGAATTATTGATGATTCAAAACAACAGATGTTTTTGACAGACTTTTAGATAGCCAATCTTCATACCAATCGTCTTGTTAATCTTGTGTTCAAAATTGTCCTTATCCACACTCCAATGTAAGACGTTCTTTTGTTGTATTAAGACAATAATCCTGAAAGTCATTTTTAATGCCAGCACCCTAACCAATCATCTTAGATTATTCGGAGGGGCAGGTGATATATCTAGAGGAGACAATGGGGTATAGTGTTCAGTTGCAGTAAATTCGTCGGTTATCAGAATTTTTTCAGGGGGAGTATACGAGCAACCTCTCTCGTATGTGAAAAAGGTGGGTTTTGGGTGGCAAAAATATCACCACCTTATTCGAATCTATGCATTTGCTAACAGTCAACCATCCATCTATTTGGAACGTGGTTTAAACCACTATGAGATCTCAGAGAACCCCACTTCCGGAAATCAACCGCTTCAAAAGTGATAGTTTTTTTTTAAATATGCTCTTAACTTAATTCATACACTCAGACTTCAATCAAGAATGTTTCTGTAATCTGGTCGTATGGTTTCTGCTGATTAAATTTTTTTTTCTGTAATGCCGACTGTAAATGTGTTCATATTTGATAAGATTTCTCTTTCTCCTTAGACTTAAGTTGTAATTGTGATTAGTCAGCCAGAAGGGCGTTTTTCGCTTGATTGAGACGAATCTTTGCGGAAATCTCGGATAAAAGAGCTTACATCGGCTATCAGCATCACTTTAAAGAAAATAAATTTTCAACGTTCAGTTCGTCTATAGGTATAAGGAGTCGTCACTTTCGCCAGGTCGTGTTTCGCAGTCACATTCAATTTGTCATTTGTCTTTGAATTTCTTAATGACGTACAGATTGGTATCTGAAGGAAAAAACCTAGCTTAAAAACTCAATTTTTTCTCTTAGGAATTATAGGCCCACTTCCTAACTGTCCCGTAGTAGACTAATGGCACTATCTAGGCAAAATTTACCACATTGCACACCATATAGCGTTGTTCGCCTTTAACTCAATAAGTAGGAGTAAGACTTCATTCGTTTCATTCAGGTTTCTCTAAGCTGCACTGTCTCTGCTACAAGATAATAATAAATGTCTTAATTGTTTATAAAGAGAAAATCGATAACCTTTTGTTAACATAGGAAGTAATAAAAACTTATACATAAATCTAATTTAACGCAACAATTCTTGATAAGATTGGCGCCAACCACTTTCCGTAACTGTTAGATCCGTTGTGTGGAATTGGCTCAAGCTCCGATAGCTTAGAATGTTGAGATTAGGTCCTCACTGGGATTCTATTCAAAGATATAATCAGATAGCACCTTCAGATGGCTCAGCTTATCAAATAAGCTGCTTTTTATTAGCCGAGAGGTGTGGGTGATGCTCGAAGAAAATGCTTGAAAATCGTCTTGTCTTCGGAAGAAACAGTAAAACGTGTGTCATGCTATATCTGCATCCACTGGAAGCGAACGTTGACGTCTACCAACAAACCAGTCACAAAATGGCAAAATTTCCATCATAGCTGACCTAGTCATGGTCTTAAAGCCTCCCCCCTTTCCTATCAATTCATCATATCCAGATGGCAGCATTGTGATCTATATTTACTGAAGTATCGTTTGATTTCAGGGTATTGTAAAAATGTCATGAAAAATGGCGACTTCTTGACATTGATTCATGTTCCCGAGTCATATGACTTGACTCTTGCCAGTAAGTATATTTTGATCTTTCTAAAGCTGAAATATTGTAATGATACTATTAAAGTCTTCTTAATTTGGAATACAATCTGATGAAGCTCAATTTTAACCATCCGTATCACTATTCAGAATACCAGTTCCAACTTGAGTTCGCTTACAATTTGATCGAAACGGAATGCGTAATTATCCTTAACAATTCAGAACAAATGTTTGTCGTTAGTGTCGTCTACATAAACGGAACGTAAAACTCTATTTCTTATCTATTTTCAGGCCCGGCTGTGGTTGAACAGCTGCTGAAGGAGGTGGAAGAAAAGGTCCAGAAAATGGAAGCCAAATATTCACAGAAACTCAAAGATCATAAGGTAATTGTCCATTGAAGGTATGGATTTGACCTTATTCGCATTTTCTATTTACAACGATACAGATCATCCGCACACACCGTACCTTTCTATTCGCACCTTTCATATACTCGTGCATTTTTTGTATGTCATCGGTAATATCTGATATCTACATGATTTTTATTCTGTGAAATGATACAGATCGATGAAAATAAATCTCTAGAGCCATGATAAAAATAATATATTTTGAAACAAACACATCCCTTTAAAGAGAGGAAACATCATTTGGTTTGGACGTCCAAACTATAGAATTAGATGTCATAATCTATAACTATATAGTTCTCGCCGGTCAAGGGGTAGATTATGTCACTGACATGTATCAATATTCACCTACATTAATGGTATAAGATATACCAAGTTTTCGGAAATAACTCCCTATAACATTTTAGTTTGTCTCTACAGCTTCCTGGTGTTGCCATGACAAATTTCCACTTGAGTTACTAAATGCTATTACTAACATCATATTTGCTAATTAATCAAAATGAAAGTAGATCTTGACACGATATGTTTGGAGCGCTGCTTATCTGCTACTCTCGTCCAGGGTATCTTCAGGATAGTAACATTTTTCAACTCGATTTTCTGATAAAACCTGCGTCGCTCAGTGAGTAAGATGCTTGTTAGTTAAACTGAATGTCAGGATCTGAATCAGAGAAATTCCTGCTTAAGTGATGGGGTGAAATGGAGAAAGCACCTTATTGTTGTAGGACAATTAAGAATACTAAGTATAACCAAAACTTCACTTATTCATTAAGACAGCTTCCTGCAAAGTTTCTCTTCAGTTCAGTTCAAATTTCGATATTAGAATTGTGCAGGTCATATACAATCGTTACACCAACTATATTTTACCCCCAGACACAGACATTAGTAATATAACCGGGTTCAATAAGACCTAATGAATCGTATAACAATACAACTGACATCTAAATGGCACTAATAAATCTGACCGGGGAATTCTGGCTAGAAACAGGGAATAACTAATTAACCTTATGTCAGTTCCAAGTCTCTTGGAGTCTGCCGGAATCGATAGAATATGGTAATAAAGGCTATAATATGCATAGTTAAGATGTTATCTTATATAGCATAATATGGAAATAGAATGAAGCTAGTTCTTGTTAATCTATCTTAAAGGTGCGGTCCCAGATGGTTTTTTTTGCTCAAGGTATCTTTGATTGTTTTAATGCTTTTTGAATTTGTATTCTCCGAATTATTTGGTCAGTGAATCATATATTTACTTAAAAGTTGCAATTGATAAAATCTTCAAATTATTTGTTTTGTCTTCGGATCAAAAAGTGAAATTTCGGCTATGTGACACTTTTTAGGATAAAAATTCGACTGGTGCGTCTTCAATCAAATAAAAATTTTGGCTGAATATCTAGGCCATTCTGAACATTGTTGGTACATCGTTCTTAAAGGAAGTCGTTGATAATAACTTCAATGAGAATGGTAATGTTTATATGGCAGACGAACAGACTATAGATTAGAGCTGAAAAATTGAGCTATATCAGCTGGTAAAGTAAATATTTCTATGCCAATATCCCTTTAAGTTAATTTTGATTATTGACATGGATAATGAAATATATTGATGAAAATCTGACGTCATTTTAGAATGAAGGTTATTTATTTTAATGATTTATTCGGTTCGTTTCAAACATAAACTATTTATTACCTTAACAAACTTTCTCAAGATTAAACTTCGACGAACAGAAATTTTCAGAATATATAAAAAAAAATTGATTTATAATAAAACATTGAATGTGCAATGAAGACTAAAGTTATAAAAGTTATAATATGAATTAATTACGTTGTGTAATCAATTAAAGGGATATAGTAGATTAATTTTGACTGATGATAAATTTCGGGTTCCCGTATCATTTTACAAAATTAAAATCTATTGTCATTTTCCTGTACAATTAAATTGTACCGAATGGAAGTGACAGCAGATTTATTAGATTTAGATCAATTGTACGCTGACCAGAAGTTGGAATTTCATTTTGAAATGTATTCCGGATATCTGAATAAAGTTTTATTACTTGATGGGGACCTATTAGGCTAATGCTGCTTTTTTCTTAATGGCTGGTAAAGTAAATTAAACGATTAGATCCCTTGTTTGACTAAAATGTCTGTAAAATGGCAGATTTATATTCTGGAAAGTGTTACGGGAAGCAGTTTTCAGCTGTTATTTATAACTAGACGGCCATATCCCTTTAATGACAAAAAGATGAGCAAAAATGTATTATGATATTTAATATTCGCTATAGTGAGCCAGCGTACATTGATTTTCTGTATGAAATAAAATGTAGCTGATATTTAGATTATTAATTAGATAAAGCCTGTAATAGAGAGTTGTTTAATATCATATTGATTACCAGTTAGAATATATATATTCAACCTTACCGCACTCAAATATTGGGTAGTAGGCGTAGCTTCCCATGTTTGAAAGTTCTGTCAGGTAAGGGACAGGTGGGTCATTTTTGGGTTGATTTGGGCCTTGAATATAATAATATTCATAAGCACTAGAAATGTACGAATATAGCGCAATTCCTTCAAAAATACCTCAAACTAGGAATTTCTCTTCCTAATTCAATCTAGTCTCAAGAAAAGACGAGTGGTCTTTTTAACTTTCAAACAGGATATATTCTAGACACACATAGATTTGAAGACTCAAATTTCGACGGTGAGCATTAGCTTGATTAGCTTAGCTATCAACTTTTCGTTTCTGAGACTAAGGTATGATTGATCAAAAAGATGACCTCTGTCCCTTTAAAAGATATTTTTTTAATCAATTGAATTACTGTATATCCGAAAAGCTGAGATCAATCTTAGTTAAAATTTTGTGGAACTACACAAGGGCTATTAATATTTGACGATAGTTTGATTATATATCTAGATATTTCAGACAAAAAGATGTGAAATCCTGACTCACCAATCGATTGTGAATTTACAGTAAATCAACTCGACTTGTTTCATCATCGATCGTTATCAAATACTAGTAAACTCAATTTGTATGGAAAATCTGTAAGCTAACTTGATCCACGGAGGCTGTACGAGTCGATGTTTAACCCTTACCACAACAACACAATCTTCAATTCGTTTAAGACATATAACTTCCAAATTTTACCATGGTATTTAACCAAACGTGTCATACATGGGGGTTGAGTTATGGCTATAGAGTCGAAAGTCACGGGGCTATTATAACTTATATCAAAATTCGTCTGAACACAAGTTTTGAAGAGTCTCATCAAATCACTGATTGTGATGATGTAGTAACATCTAGATCAGTATCATCAGATACCCCATCCATTCACGCTTGTAAGATACTTCCCTTCTATTTTATTTTTTTTTTATTCCAGTTATGTGGAAAGTTTCGAACCAGTGGTGGTAAACCAGGGGAAGTAATCGTCAATATCGTAAAGGAAGAAAAAGCAGACCTGGTAGTGACCGGAACTAGAGGATTGGGAAAATTCCGTAGAACCATCATGGGCAGTGTTAGTGACTACATCATCCATCATTCCCCCGTACCTGTCATCGTTTGCCGATACAAACCTGAACAAAAGTAGGAACGCGTCGGAAGAATTAATTTAGATCCTAGATGTTGAGTTACACTGTAGAAACTCACCCAAAACATAATTTTAAGTAGTTCATGTTATAATTTAGATGTTGTTGCAGCAATACTTCATAAACCCCGAAATTCAAATCTCGTTTTAAGAAGTTTGGCGCGAAAGGTCATGGGATACCATCAGAGCGATTGCTTCATTTACGTAACAAAAATCATCCTGATTTAAACTTGAACTCCAATCTTCCATATTTTTTATTTGAACTCTTCCCATCATCCATCATATTGATAGAAATAATGCATGTGTGGAAGTGTTCAATAGAAAGTTGAGGAATGTTATATAGATAGTTGACTGGATGACTATATCCAGCTCCGCGGTTTGGATTAGAATGAATAAACTGTTTCATTGTTCTGTAATAAACTATGTTTTCTTTATTTCCAATCTTATTAATTGGTTGTTGTCTGTCGAGGTAGGGTGGATCCTAGACTGGTTGGGTGACACATTGATTATGGTAGTGGTCCATACAGCCGCGCACCAGATATCGTTGAAATGATAACAGAGAAGCCTATTTGCTGCAATTGCACACTGTTTGGCGTTAGCCCTACAGAAAAGTAAGACGTAACACGCCATACGCATAAGATACAAAAACTATCGTTTTGTAATTTGGATTGGTCTGCAATTTTTCACGGATTGTTCCCCTTTAAACTGTTCTATTGATCTTGGTATTGGTAAAATGGCTATTAACAAACCTTGTATCCAGTTACAAAGTCAGTAGTATTTTAGTTCTTGTGAATGTGTTTTGAGGAAATTTCCCTCATTGCACGCTATCATGGCGTTGCAGAACTTCAGTAACCCAAGAAGAGACTGAGAGGCAGGATATAGAATTCTATTTCCTTTTTAATTCAAGATTTATGAATCATTTTTTTCAGCAATTTGATAATTCTGACAAATGTAAGATGATAAATTTTAATTGAAAGAAAGTTTCTTTTTATAAATGAGATAAAAATTGGTATAAATATTATAAAATAAAACAAAATAAAACCCTTATCACCTTAAAAAAATTCATTTCTCTCGCTCGAGATATAGAGAAGAACAAATTAAAACTCCGATAAAAAATCTAAATATATCTTTTTGTACTTCTTGTACGATTTCTGTCTGTGGATATAGTTGCCTTAAAAAGTTTAACCGACTGATAGAAAGAGATTTATTTAAGCTATGTGTATCACTTTTTAAAATTGAAATCCGACATCAATTTAATACAAATGATATGCAGACGGAAGTGACGATAGTAAATTGAGAGGCGATTTATGCAAGAAAAATGCCCTATTGCCGTCAGTGGTAACACAAATTTGAGAGAAAGTTAATAAAGGCCAGGAGGCCCACACTGGCACAAAGGTTGTCCACCAACTTTGATATTCAAGATGATTTGTCCTAAGATTTTTTGAATACTGTATTATTATAAATAACAATATACCAATCCACGCCACATGTGACCATATACCACCGACCGACGACAGGTCTGAAATCTACCAGCTGTCGTCTGCTGATTATCGCAGTTCAAACAATACTATATTTTCAATAATTCTACCTTAGACATGCGTATTACACAGTGAATATCGCTCAATCTACATTCCGTATTTAACTACTATAGAATGTGTTTAGATTCTAACGAGAACGTGGTATGTAGAAGGTACTAGTGATATTATTATTGACGTCTGCTAGCCTGGATAATGGCGGGAATTATTACTGTATAGTACTTGTAACGTACTTGTCGCGTCTGGCACGGTTTCAGTAAGTACCAATATATTTTACAAATTTAATTAAGTCATTTGCCATAATTAATTTGATTTACGTCATCGATCGAATGTAGTCGTCCATTTTGGATTAGATTCTGCGGGACTATCTGCCACTCTACTGAGATCGATATGACTATCTTTTTACGTTGTTACGGGAGATAATTGAATATTTGTATAACCCTGAAATACAACTTGCTTGTGGATGTTAAGCAGGCGTTCCACAGCAGACTTGTTTTAGAATTTTAAAATCACTCTTTTTGGATTGGAAATTTGCGGACTTGATCTTGGAATTTCTTGTCCATTCTTGGGAATATTCGGGCTTTTGGAACTACAATTTCAGACGAAATCTTCTGGAATTTGTGTTTAAGTCGACGAGGCCTTGACTAGATACTGTGTGGTTTTAAAGAGACCTTCGTAGCAGGAACAAACGGTAAGAAAAGACTGATATTTAAGTTAATGCGGTTTTAATTAGTGTCAAAATTAGCCTAGTTTTGTCTGTATTCGGGTTCAAATCTGCAATGAGTCTAATACCATGTATTATTTTTTTTTTTTAAATAGATTTTTATTGCCTTCTTATTCAATTCAAGTCCAGATCACTTTAGGAAAGAGCAATTTGATTTCCCAAATGAAAAGTAATCTTGTATACTAGTACAGTATATTATGCGAGTGCAGTCCGACCTTTGTATAAGACTCCCTAGTACTATGATATGTGCGAACAGAATGACCCTTGTGTAGTGGTATGAATAGGCTCTGACAACTATATTATGCACGTGCAGACTGGCCAGTGTCTGGGAGTATAGACTCTCAATACTATGATATGCACGTACATTAAGAACCCTAAGTAAGGATCTATGCACCGAGTTTCATGCTATGTACGTTCATCAAGGCCTCCTGTGTTAGGGTATACGCACGATGTACTATGGTGTGCACGTGTATCAAGGTCAAGCTTTGAATACTATATGCATGTGCATCAAGGTCATTGTATAAGGGTATAAACCCTGAGTACAATGCTATACACATGTAGCCTGGTCCTGTCTAAGGGTGTACAATGTTATACACATGTATCAAGGCCCCTTGTAAGGGTATTGACTTTAACTAATTACATTGTCGTTAGATAACCAAGCCAAATTCTAATCCCAATTTGCAACCAATTATCTGTTAAAGTGTAAATTTAAAAGTCATTAGTCGAGAAGTTAATGTATTTTCCCGATGTGTATATGTTGTTAATGTAGGGTAGGTCAGAATATGCTGGCTAGGTTTTGAAAATGAATGTTCAGTCTGGATTTTGAATTATTCAGTTATTCTTCACTCAAACGGTTACAATGATCTTAGTTACAACAGAGTGGTTGACTGTTGTACTAGTGACTGCTTATAAGGGTATCAGAAGGTGATGCACTGTTGTACTGTGGTCATATAAAGCAACACTTGCATCACCTTAATCTAGGTTATAATCTAGTGTGTAGATCATCGTTGTACTATTGAGTATAGAAATTTCAATAATATTTAAATCTCGGTTGTATTTTAGAGGATGGTTCACTGTTGTACTATTGTCTGTCGATAGAAACACCCAGCATAGAGTAACTTAGATTTTATTTTATGGAATTGTTTACTATTTTACAATTGTCTGTTGGTAGATACACAAGACATCACCTTACTTTGGGTTATATTTCAGAGGGTGATTCAGTGTTGTGCGAATGTCTGTTTAAAGAAACACCAAGCATCACATATAATTGGGTTTTACATGTATTCCAGTGTTGTACTATTGTCTGTTTATAGAAATACAAGACATCACATAAAACTCTTGGTTGCATTCTAGAGGGTGTTACGCTATTGTACTAAACTTTGACCGTGTGTGCGTTGAAGTTCGCTGGACTGAAAAACTTCCTCTGACCATACTGCCTGGAGTTAGGCTATACGTAATATTCCATGTTATTAATTTAGCACACCAAGAAATAGAAAAGTAGGACGCGAAGCTCATTTACTTGTCTGCATTCAGATTTTCTGAATTAAGTTAAAAGAAATTGGAAGTAGGACTAATGATCATGGTTGTCTGGAGTAAAATTTCATAAATAAACAAACCTAAGTTCAATAAACAGTCTAGGTATTCAACCATCTGCGGTGCTTGTGTTTGATGGCTGCAGAGATTAAAGTCAACGTGTGCTTCAAGCTTGATATAAAGCTAAAATATCTATGGCATTGTCGTAATGAATGTTTGAAAACCTTTGAAATTCGGACTGATTTTACTGATTTAAGAAAGAAATTGATTTTTCTGATAAGGTCAAAACCGGAAGTCCACGAACAGACCAACCAAATTATCACAATTATAAAATCTTCTAAATGTCTAGTGGAATTGGTGGCGCTGTCGTTGAAAATGTACTCTACTCTCATTGCACACTGCACAGAGTTAGTGGTCTTTAAGTCTATAATGTTAAGAAGGCCCATTTCATTTCTTTTATTGATAACGTCAAAACCGGAAGTTCACCTGTCAACCAAATTAACATTGTGTAATCCTTCGACAGGTGAATTTAGACTAAACTAGACGAGACGACTGTTCTATTCTGTACAAGTTACAGAAAATTTAGACAAAAAACAACTCAGACCGGAAGTTTTTACTTTATATACTTTATATAAGTTGGAATTCTCCAACAGTTGAAAATCGTACAAGTCCAGACGAATTGGTATCATACTAACTGTTCTTGTCCAATATGATACCATCAAACCCGGAAGTGCGACCAAATTATTGTAGTGTAATGACACATGGTAGTTTTTATAAATAATTTATTTGATTTTGATTTGTTTATAATAAAAAAAATTATTTAGTTTATTTCCACCCCACGGGTAACACTATTAACCCAATTTACATCATTAGAATAATTATTGTTTTTAATTGGATCCAGCTGCCAAACCTGGTTTCTAAATTTCACTTGTTATGTTTACGTCTGAGATAAGGCGTAAGGCCATGATTTTGGTTTCCCTAAACCTCGGTCCTTTAAACCGTTTTTCTCATCGAACAAGTAAATTAACTAATTTATTTATATATAGGCGTATGAGCCAAATATTAGCATATCTATTCGAGCAGCGACAAAGAAAAGTACAGGTAAAATTCATGGGAAAATTTCCGGCAAACCTCCTGCCCCTTTAACATCTAATTACCTTAAGATTTCAATTTCTTTTCTTTTTGTTTTCTGATATTTATTACTGGTTATCAATAACAGGCCCTTCTTTACCCTCTCTGGTTGGTTAAAAACAACGTCATTAGTACGGGAGTGGGTAAGAAATATTGTTAGATTAGAATGGAGAAGTTAATTACATTTGATGTTAAAGGGGATTGATTTTTAAAGTACTAATAACAATAAGTGGTATGCTGCTAGATAAAATAGCCAAACAAGAACTTAAAAACAGCAAAGACTAAGCTAGAAGGTGTAAAAAGGTGTACAAACAAGCCTAAAAAGTGTAATAAAAAATCTAGTGGGTGTAAACTCTTAAAAAACAACACACTAATAATAACAAACGATATGCTGACGGGAAGAATGATGATAGTGGCAGGTATTTCAACAAGTAACTATTTAAACAACTTTTTTCACTCGTAAAATATAAACATCGCTATCAAGACTAGATTCTTTATTATTTACACCCTCTAGGTTAACTTCTATCTTTACTATTACCCGTTACACCCTCAAGGTTAACTTCTATCTTTACCATAACCCTTTACATCATCTAGGTTAACTTCTATCTTTACTATAACAATTTACATCCTCTAGGTTAACTTCTACCTTTACTATAACCCTATACTCCATCTAGGTTAACTTCTATCTTTACTATAACCCTATACTCCATCTAGGTTAACTTCTATCTTTACTATAACAATTTACACCCTCTAGGTTAATTTCTATCTTTACTGTATCCCTTTACACCATCTAGGCTAACTTCTATCTTTACTATAACCCTCTACACCATCTAGGTTATCTTCTATCTTTACTATAACCCTTTATACCATCTAGGTTAATTTCTATCTTTACTATAACAATTTACACCCTCTAAGTTAACTTCTATCTTTACTATAACAATTTACACCCTCTAGGCTAACTTCTATCTTTACTATAACCCTTTACACCATCTAGGTTAACTTCTACCTTTACTATAACAATTTACACCCTCTTAGTTATCTTCTATCTTTACTATAACCCTTTATACCATCTAGGTTAACTTCTATCTTTACTGTAACCCTTTACACCCTCTAGGTTAACTTCTATCTTTACTATAACCCTTTACATCCTCTAGGTTAACCTCTATCTTTACTATAACAATTTACACCCTCTAAGTTAACTTCTATCTTTACTATAACAATTTACACCCTCTTGGTTATCTTCTATCTTTACTATAACCCTTTACACCCTCTAAGTTAACTTCTATCTTTACTATAACAATTTACACCCTCTTGGTTATCTTCTATCTTTACTATTACCCTATACACCCTCTAGGTTAACTTCTATCTTTACTATAACCCTTTACACCCTCTAGGTTAACTTCAATCTTTACTTTAACAATTTACACCCTCTAGGTTAACTTCTATCTTTACTATAACAATTTACACCCTCTAAGTTAACTTCTATCTTTACTATAACCCTCTACACCCTCTAGGTTATCTTCTATCTTTACTATAACAATTTACACCCTCTAGGTTAACTTCTACCTTTACTATAACAATTTACATCCTCTAGGTTAACTTCTATCTTTACTATAACAATTTACAAACTCTAGGTTAACTTCTATCTTTACTATAACAATTTACAGCCTCTAGGTTAACTTCTATCTTTACTATAACCCTTTACACCCTCTAGGTAAAGTAAATCTTCTAGGTTGTAGATATCTAGTTTATATGAACGATGTATTTATAGCTGGTAGAATAAAATTTATACAGATAACTGAGATTGAGCTCTATCAATACTGTTGGCAAAGTACATATTATTTAGACGATTTATACTGATTGCTGGTATCAGCTGGTAAAGTAAATATTCAGACGACTATATATATTACTGAAATTGAGCTCTGTCAGTTGGTAATGTAATTATCTAGACTATACATATTGGTGAAATTGAGCTCTGTCAGTTGGTAATGTAATTATCTAGACTATACATATTGGTGAAATTGAGCTCTGTCAGTTGGTAATGTAATTATCTAGACTATACATATTGGTGAAATTGAGCTCTGTCAGTTGGTAATGTAATTATCTAGACTATACATATTGATGAAATTGAGCTCTATCAGCTGGAAAAGTAAATATTTAATCGATTATACATATTGCTGAAATCGGGCTCTATCAGCTGGTAAATTTCAAGTAATATTTAGACGAAGAATTAAGCTTTCACAAGAACATGGTAAAACACAAGTATGGTAATAGGCTTAGATATTTTTTACAGATTACCATTTCACATCTAATTATATAAAAATGCCTCAGGCTAAATCTCTACAGCTAATATTCCTAATTGGTTTGTTCTTCATTTTCTAAGCCTGACGTTCTACGTCACCTGCTGTCACTCTACAATTGAGATTTTATATAGCTAACATTACTAATTGGTTTGATTCTCGTCGTCTTAATCTTAATCTCCATCACCTGATGCCATTTTACTTATATGATTTTCATTCCTACAATGAAGCTTTTATTTTATGTTTTGATGTTCTGCAACCCTCAGATGTACTTGCAAAACGTGCAAATATTTTGCAAAGTATTGATTAAAAGCTATATTCAGTTCTTCGTAAAAGATTCTGAGAAAGCAAACATGATAGCAGACTGCCATACAGTTTTCCGGATACCCCTTTCTCTTTTGCAGAACATGTATGATTGCGTTACTCTGTGAATTGATAGGGCCTACAAGTCTTTAGGAGTATATTGATACAAGGAAATCAATTCAACCCCAACAGAAACAAGTGTTCACTATTGATACATGTAGTTAATTATTTTTATTTCCTATTTAATACAACGGTATATCTAGATATCTGTATCGCTGTACAATTATTGATGTATTGCGCTCTATTTTAACAGTGAAAATATTTTGTTATCGTATCTCTATATCTTAATTCATCACTACTGTCTTGCATTTCTAAATTGGTTTCATCACTTAAACTAACTTAAAAGTCAATTAGTAGGAAATAAAAGGAAGTTGGTTCTTTTTTCGAATTTCAATGAGTATCTGTTGCTGATAGTGGTGCGCATTTGAACGAATCGTCCTGAGCACATATTTCTTCCGTGTTACACTTTTTCAGTTAAACCTGTCATCAAGAGCCGAGATAATGCATATTCTGCATATTCACGATGTCACGTTATTATTTGCCTATAAACACGTGTGCATCCCGTTTACGTTTTGTAAATATGAACATAGGCATGAAACTCATGAAAATTATGTAGACTGCGAACACCCTCCTATTATGAAAAAAGATCATTTTGACTGGCAAGACCCTATACGAAACTATTTGGATAAAGTTAACCATGAGCTTAGCTATTATCTTTTAATATGGATTTATTAAATCGATGATGAAAAATGAATAATATTACAGTTGGCTTGGTGCTCACTGTGACGTCCTCTGTTGTAATATTCTGATATAATGATGGATGCTGTATACTAAATATGGATATTTATGCGATCTGAAACAATTTGCACGATAATTTTCGAAATGATATAAAACTTGTATTCATCAATCAAACTACAACTTTCCTTCTATTAAATCATTAATATTTCATTTGAACACAGAGCTTCATTAGCGAGATGGCAAACCTAGCATGGGGCGAGATGACCTTGATTTACAATAAACCTAATATCCAAGGGACTGACAAAAGATGCCTCGATAAACCAAAAAGAACAGGTCACTGCAACTGTCCTGGTAACAGTGGGGGCTGCGTAACCATGCATATGGAGGGGTAAATGCCAATTTTTTTTTTAACCATAACTTCAGGGAGTAAAATAAAGGGCATTTTATGCATTTTGGAACAGTATTCTTTTGATATTACATTAAATGGTATAAAGAAAAAAAGGTTTTCGCCTTTTTTGGGGGAGCGGATGTGGCTTGGCAAACATTCCTTCATTGCACACTTCTTGCGTTGCCGGTTTTTAGTAGCCCAATTATGTAGAAAACATAAAACGCCATTTCATTTTTCACAATGAAATAGAATTTATCCTGGAATGCAAATGTAGGAAACTGTCAGCTTGACCCCAGTGTATCTTTAATTACAATATATATAGAATGTTTGACGTCACAAGTCGGGTCATGGTGACCTCGACTATAATATTTATATTGTCAGTATAAAGATCTTATACTGGATAGAAGAGTTGTCAATAAGTTGTAGAGATATTTCACTTAAAGTCTATAATGTATTATTGTTGATTTATGAGTATAAAGAGATCTAATACTGTTTATAAATCAGTCAATATCGATATTATTTCACAGAGAGTTCGGATGAATAGAAATTTTACTTCTTTTTCTCGGACTCTTATCGCACTAATAAATTAAACCCTGTTATCTCCTGCCTAGGTTGATGAAGACATGCCACACCCTGCAATGGGCAATGATTTTCGCTACGAAAGCAGAATTTCACAATCTGTATCACTCAGGACCTCGTTAAATGTTTATGTGGGCGACCAGAATTTATTTAGTGTCAGACCCTCCGACATGCAGCACTAACAAGGAGAAACTGAGTTTAATAAACTGATTCTTGCTTGTATCGAACCCTGGACTACTAGATTAGAGAGCGAGCGTCTTACTACATAAAACAAGATCTTTAAGCTCTGTCTTGTGTCCAAGTGAACGATATAATGAATAAACAAGTTTACAAATATATATCTGCTGGTGATCATTGTAGATGCTATATTAAGCTTGACATTTACCAGCCAGACTAGAGGTTTTAATATACTGGGATTTATCCCAAGAATTCATTTTATTCAATTTCCCATCTTCTAACTTTTATATAAACAGAGTTAAATATGGAATAGAAATCAAGATTCAATAGGAATTTGTAACAAGAATTCATTCAATTTAATTTTCTATCAATTCTTGTATAAACAGAATGCACGGTTTAATTTAAGTCATTTTTATAACGCGGACGTCATAGTATGCAAACTCTGACTTTTTAGATATCTTCCTTGTAGAATATCCCCCTCTAACCTTGACCAACCCTCCCCCCCCCCTCCCCTTCCTCCGAACCTCCTTCTATGACATGATTATCTCAGTGATGAAAGAATAGTAAACAGTTATATACGCCGAAATATCTCTCTTGCAGAATGTTTAAATCTGGTCCAACTCGGGATTCTTAATGTCCATTTATTGGCCCGTCGATGAATGGTATCTTATTTCTAGCATTTTCCCCTTTCGCGCCACAGTCCTTCCATGCCCGTCCCCTTCATCAACCCTCTTTATTACTAGCCACCCCCCCCCCCCCCCGCCCCTCCTTTACTTCTCGGAACGACCGTCTATGAATAAGTGTAAGAATTTCAGTGTTGGTAGAATACAAAACAGTCATATACATGAAGATTTCTCCATCTAGAATATTGATTACTAGTCAGAAATAGATCGCCCACTCGGAATAATTCTACAGAATCTTTCCTAGCCTGATATCATGCAATATTGTCATTTAGAATACATTACATTTATTTTTGCTTTGTCAATATATTTTTGAGATTATTTTGTTCTTTTGTTCTCTCACCGAACCCCTTTCCACCAGGTAGTCAGACCGCTTGGTATTTCCTGTATTATCTGTACTAATTTAAAGCTAGGTTAACTGAAAAACACGAGGAGAGATAACCTTATAATCTATAGTCACCAGACTTTCAGACGCTGGCCGTGATTAGAATCCACGACCATTTAAATAACCAGAAAATTATGAGTCAAATCCGAATACGGTACAGTTCGTTCTCGGGTGTCTGTTTAACTATTGAAATATAGCCTATAATTATATGGGCTATCGCCCAGAAATCAACCTGCTTTTGTCGGCACTGTTTATGGAATTATGTTAAAAATTCATGTATTTTGTTTTGTTTGACGACCAAGTTCGAACAAGATTGTATTCATATAACTACCAATTTACATTGAAAGTAATGCCGTACCACTCTAAGTTGTTGTATAATAAAAGAATTAAGACGACACCTTTTAAGAGTAACTAAAGTATTTTAGAGACGGAATGTGAAATGATTTGGAAAATAACACGTAACAACACCTGGCGATAACGAAAACTCGTGGAATAAAATACATATTTTGAAATAAACTCATTAACCAGCCAATACCTCCACTTTCATGTATTTAAAGTTTTGATTGATTATGTCAGTTATAATTATTAGATTTGTCATGTGACATTATTGGACTAATTACGTATATTCTTGTTTATATAAGATATACATATTGTGTTTTTCTTGATTTGAGAGCAACTGGATTCATAACGCACCATCGATTATTTGTATGTATGTTTACTGTATAAATGAATAGGTGGGAATATAGGTATAAGGTATGGGTGTACAGTTCGGTATTGGCAAATGTCGACATACTGGAATGTACAATAGTGTCATGTACTCCTTCGGACTGTTTCGACACGACAACATAAACCATACTGAACAACGTACCTAGTCTATCCACAGCTTAAGAAATATCACATTTAGAGATACCTTAGCCCAAGCAGGAGCAGAGAATTTGAATGTATTTTATTTCTCTGTAGTATTCGGTCACCAGATATCTCTCACTGAGTTTGTGTATTCATAATGTGTGACTGAAAATATGATAAATATGATAATAAGGTGTATTTGAACATATGACTATACAGTCATCGCTCTGGAATGTTTGAAACTTATGTTATTGATTTTACACAAAGAAAAATTCTTGCCAAAGTTTACATTTTAACCTATATTAGTCTTAGAGTTTGCAAGTCTTTAACCGCCGTTTCTCAAAAGCACAATCCGTGGCATCATAATTTTGAAATGCTTGAAGGGGTATCGAAACCACAGGACCTACTAGCACATAACAATCAATTTCGTCACTTATTAAGCAATTCGAAGCAACTCAGATGACAAAGGTTGACAAGGATTGAAAGACACTAAGTCGGCTCTCTGAAGCAATGGCCGTGGAAACAGAATTCATCTTCTCTAAAGGAGTATTCAATCCAACAGCACCTAATCGCCAAACCAATTACCAATCACATAAGCTCTTCATCTCCACAATAAACAATTGAGTTTCTTCATTATGATGTCATAAGATTTCAAACGTTCTATTGGGTTTAACTACGCCCCACCACTCACACGCCCAAATTTCAAGTCATATAATGTGATAAGGTATGCTTTTTTTAAAAACCAGACTGGCAACTCGGCAAATATACCTCACCATCAATTTATTTTGGCTGTGTGTCTATAGTTCTACATTCTTGTGACTAATTTTCATCAAATGGAATTTTGTTTTGACGATAATTAACTAACTTAGAATGAACAATAATTAGTGAGGGTTTTAGGTTGATTTAAAGAGACAATAGAAAGGGTTTCAACACAACATCGATATGACTCTCGAAAGCACAAGCTGTGGTGTCAGAATTGTTCCTTAGCTTGAGTGTGAGTGGAATTCAAAGCCTTGATTATGAGTTTGGATTTAGCCTACTTGGCTTTGTGAATATTGGTCTTCTTTAAAATTTTATACTTCACGTTTTGTTTGTTGATTTCATATGTTCTGGGGTTTCTATTCTACAAACATTTATTTGACAAATTCTAGATTTTCTAACCGCATTATTTAAAATGTTCTTCTGTGTTTCAGCTAGGTGATTGAAAATCGATTTTCGGTTTGATTTCAACCAAACCAGCTCAAAATGTCGGATATATTCGTTGCCCTGCCTCCAGCAACAGGGGGTACGGTCATATTTGGTAAAAATGCCGATCGTCCACCGTCTGAAGTACAGGAGATCGTCTACTGCTCGCCAAAAGATAACCCTGAAGGGTCAAAGGTTAAGGTAAGTTCGATACAGTGATTACCTTTTCTGTTGACACTTGTTTTTGTGATTTATTTCCATCTTGAATTTATGGACTTTGACTTTTTCATTTCGTTCTGGATATATAGACCAAATGAAATATCAGATTTGCGGTTTCTGTTGCTCCATTAATTGGAGAAAAATGTCACTATAGTGATAATGATGCTTGTTGATACATGATACTGATAATAATAATAATGATAATGATGTTTGTTAATGCATTGTCATGATAGTGATGATAATGATGATAATGATGATAATGATAATGATGATAATGATAATGATGTTTGTTAGTGCATTGTCATGATAATGATGATGATGATAATAATGATGATGATGATAATAATAATGATAATGATGATAATAATAAGGATGATGATGCTACCCATATTTGATAATCAAAGACATTTCTCTTGGTAAAAGTAATCTGGTTTAAATTTTCTGGAACACAGGAACCACAGAAAGTCTCTCTGGAATTTCTTTAAGGATTTTAAGATAACCTACATAATGGGAGTATTTGGTTCATAAACAACATAAATTCTAAAAAGAAAATCGTATCTGTTTAACATGTGTTTTAAATTTATTTTGAGATTCGAGGCTGATATATCAAGTTTAGGTTCAATTGTTAAGCGATAAAGTTTACCGAAGTGTAACAGACAAAATTTGTTTATTTCACCTGCAGAGTTTTTGGTGCCAAGAGAGAGAAAAAACTGTTCTAATTCTAATCTTCCACGTATTTTGTCTTTTGTTTACAGTAACTACCTTCGTTCATTTATTCCCTTGCAGTGTACCTTTATGGAAATCGACCAAGTAACTCATATCAGTGGGGTGGTTCTCAGTAAAGCAGCATGGACGTGGGGTGCCGAGATGGGGGCCAATGAACATGGAGTGTGTGCTGGTAACACCTCCGTATGGACCAAACTCTGTACACCTGGGGATCATAATGAAAAATTATTGGGCGTCGATTTAGTAAGGTTTGTTATCGTTTGTTTGTTTTCCTTATATTATTCTGAAAAAACATTAATGTTTGATCAGGTTTTGTCAAATTACAATCACAGAAATCAGCCATGGTACCAAGCATATCCTTGTCACCTCGGCTCAATAAACCGTTGAAACCCTGCTTTTGGCCCTGAAGAAAATATTAGAACCGTAGACATCTGAGGTTCACAAACAATTGGACATCGATTACGGAGTAGACAGTATTTAAGCCGCGACAATGAATATTATTTTCAAAATTAACCTTTCAGAAGATCCATATGGCTGATAATGTACTATCTTATATTTTCTAGATTATGTTTAGAGCGGGGAAAGTCGTCTAAAGAAGCCATGTTGATAGTAACGGAGCTGCTGGAGAAGTACGGACAAGGTGGACATAGTTGTGAAGATCCTAATTTCGGACAGTGGACCTACAATAACAGCTTTCTATTCGCTGATCGACATGAAGCTTGGAAGCTGGATACTGCCGGTCAGTATTGGGTCGCCAAAAAAATAACACGTAAGTTTCTCATATCAGTTCGGGGGTATTTAATTAAGTGTGGATAAAATAAAGATTTTTCAGAAGAACAAGATCTAAGCGAAATTTTTTCGATCTAAAAGTAACAAATCACGGCGTTACTAGGCTACGCTTTTATAATAAAAATTATAAATGCAGAACCAATCGATTTAGATCAACACTTGCCCCCATTTTAAAGTTTTCGCTAGCTTTTTTTGTAAATTCGAGAACTGCATCATTATTTTCAACTTCTGGTCATTACCAGTCAAAGGGAACTAACACTCATTGATGACGTCAATAATGTTGTGGTCTGTAGTTATTCATTTTTAATATCTTTCATCCATTGCTATTTAAAACATTGCTTCTTAACGTGTAAGCTTCATCATACTGGGATACTGGTTGAAAGTAGGGCCCAATTCTCTTTCGTGGAACAAGACATGAACTTCAGATGCAGATAAGCCGGACGCAAAACTCAGTGCTTCTATATATATCTCTCTTACAGAAGGAACTGAGAACATCTCCAGTATACTTACTATAGAAACAGATTACGATCTCTGTTCAGATGGTCTGAAGGAAAAGGCAGAGAAGGCTGGGTTTTATAAACCAGAATCGGGCGAACTGAATTTCTATAAAACCTTTCACGCCGCTTTCTCTGGTCTCTCTCTATCGGATCAACAAAAGGCCGAGAATCGACTAGCCCAAGGGAAAGAATTATTACAAACTATAGCAAAGCCAAGTAAGTATAGATGGACGATATAGTTTTGCCAAGCTGGCGCTCGCGGAATTTAGTTAATGAAAATCTGTCAGATATACCCCTCCCAAATTATTCTGAGTTTCTATGCTTGTATTAATTGTATAGTCCAATTTTGACTCAACTGGTATAGACATTAGATCTGACCATGTTTTACAGACCAACAAACCTATGTGTTTGACCAACAAACCTATTTGTTCGAACAACCCAATGTGTTTGACCAACACCCCTATGTTTTCGACTTACAAGCCTATGTGTTCGACTAAAAAGCCTATGTGCTCGACTATGTTCGACTAACAAGCCTATGTGCTCGACTATCAAGCCTATGTTCGACTAACAAGCCTATGTTCGACTAACAAGCCAGTGTTCGACTAACAAGCCTATGTTATATTTTATCGTTTCAGATGAATTCTCACAACACAACATGTTCCAAATTTTACGAAATGAACCCAGCAGTATCAACTTTAGTGGCGAGCTGGTAACAATGGCGAGTCAAGTTTCTGTGTTACAACCACAGAACGGCTCAATGGTTCCTGACGTACATTGGTTCACTGGAACACCAAACCCAAGCCTATCTGTTTTCAAACCATTTATATTCTCAGACCAGCCGGTAATAGGTGACGTCACCATAGCACCAGCACACGACGGCAAACCAACGTTCCAAACCGTAGCAGATCGACGCCACACTCTTTTTAAAGCTCATGAGAAAGGGAGAAAACTCATGGAGGAAGGAACGCCGAATGGTAAACGTCTGTTACAAACTATGAAAAGTTTAGAGATCCAGTGTGTTTTAGACGTATCAGAATATCTACAAAACTTTGATAAAACAAAATTAGACGAAGTGCACGATTTATTCAAGGATTTGACCGAGTCAGAAGTGAAATTTTACGTTTAAGTCGCAGACGATATCATGGAATTTGTGGTTACAATAATGCTGTAAAGAAGATTTTCGGTGTTAATTGCAATGGATGTTTGTCAGTTATATTAAAGGCATCGTTTGCCCTGAACGGGTCTTTTGTATAGACCAGAACCAAAAACAAGCTACTTAATTCGTGTTTTGAATTCTTTGGTAACTCTGTGTTTTTGTGTTTCATGGCAAGAGCTTGACTTCTTATATCTTCATTGGAAAAATTCGCGAATATTACAAAAGCAAATCTACATCATTACCCAGTGCCTATATATGAGCTGTTTTAGATTAGACAAAGGCATGATTCAAAGTTAATAGGCTTAAATGTATGTTCCTGCTTCTTAGACGTAAAATCTAAGTAACAATGTCACTTCTACACCATTCTGCCATTAATTGTCCAGAATAACCAATATTTCTGTCTAAAAGCCAATTTGCTTATTCCCTATTGTCACCGCAGTTTGCCTTTCCCGTTTGAAAAAAAAGTAGTTTGGTCTACTGTTTTTGCCAATACATCCATGCTAGCGTCTGCTTCATATGACGTAATCGTGTTCTTGTGATGTAAACATAGCTTATCATATTGATCACAGAGCACGGATGTAAACACAACTTTGATTATGTACAACACAACTTATGGCGTGTAAGTGACGTAAATTAACACATTGGTGACGTCAATCGAAGCTTACAATGTTGATGACGTAGTAGCCTACACAACGTTTAATTTGATTACGTAAAGCACAACTTGATATTTTTGATGACGTAAAACACAACTTATAAATCGCTTTAAATGACAATCAGTGCACTTGAAATTCTATTAACATAATATTATTTCCAGGCAGTTTTTTGGTGTTATTAAAGCTGAGCTGTTAATGTCAGTTTTTTTAAAATAAAAACTAGGTGTATTTATTATTTATTAAATGTTTTAAACATTGGCTGTCCTTTTTCATGATGATTTAAAGAACCAACCACTCAGCAGTCAACAACAATACATAATATTATTAAACCTTGAAACCCGGGGTTCGGGCTTAGGCAAGGCTTACAAGGCAAAAATTAAAAAACCAAAATCTGTGAAGATTTCCCTTATTGTACACTTCATGGTCATATAAGTAATATAAGTATTATCCAGTTTGATTCATTTGGTTTCATGTCAAATGAAAAGGACCAACCGGTTTCTCGTGAAAGCCCAGAGAAAATTTTCATTATAACGGCTGGATAACAGCGGGATACAAAATATACATAAACTTGATAATTTTACATTGCATTTAATCCAGTTGAATGTCTTTGAGAAGAAAGAAATAAAAGCCATTGCTAGGAAGTAGAGAGAAAACCTGGCGTCCACGAACGAATGACAATGTGTTTAGAATTGTAAAACTGAAAATAAGTTAAGAAATGTTAAAGTAAGAACGTGAGGGTCGTGAAATGTTTCCCCGGGGAGACTCGGTATTTTTTCTACCACAATAATATACCACTGCTAATCCCATTATATTGCTACACATAACAAGTACATGATATAGCTATAACGATTGTGTGGTGTAAAATTTGCTACAGCACTTCTAACACTTAACACGTCATATCCGCTATACGCTAGCTGATGACGTCATCAACTATAACGCAATGCATAACAAGCGCTGATCTATATGGATCACAAGTACATGATAATCAGACAATTTCAGTATAACTCTTTTGTTGATTGAAATTACAAAAGCACAGACCGAGTAGATCCGTTCATGTACTGGATGATGACATTGAAGACGTCATCAGAAGTTCGAACGATTCCGCCAGGGATGATAACTCGTTGTTGGCAAGGTTTAGGTTTGCTCAGCAACGAGGTTAATATTTTTACTCATATCCGTTCATAAACTAGTTGATGTCATCATTAGATCATTTATTACTCAAGCACATGATATGACGCTTGAGCTTGGGGAAATGAATCGAGAGTTTACATCGGACTGTCTCTAAATAGCACTGCCCATGGCATCTAAGCTATTGGGTAAGATATTAGCTTATCAAGATTGTTACTCTAACTTGCCATGGTGTATGATTTCTAGATTGTTACTCAAGCTTGCCATGGGATAAATTATATCTTTATCTAGATTGTTACATTAGCTTGGCATAAGATATAAAATAGCTTTATCTAGATAGGATAAAATATAGCTTTATCTAGATTGTTACACAAGCTTGACATAGGATAAAATATAGCTTTATCTAGAGTGTTACTTTAGCTTGACGTAGGTTGAATATAGCTTTATCTAGATTGTTACTTTAGCTTGACATAGGATAATATATATCTTTATCTAGATTGTTACTTTAGCCTGACGTAGGTTGAATATAGCTTTATCTAGATTGCCACTCTAGCTTGACATAGGATAAAATATAGCTTTATCTAGATTGTTACTTTAGATTGACATAGGTTGAAATATAGCTTTATCTAGATTGTTACTCTGGATTGCAATAGAGTGCGATATAGCTTTATCCAGATTGTTACTCTAGCTCGCCATAGTGTATGATATAGCTTTATCTAGATTGTTACTATAGCATGCTATAGTGTATGATATAGCTTTATCTAGATTGTCTCTCTATCTTGCTATAGTGTATGATATAGCTTTATCTAGATTGTTACTCTAGCTTACTATAGTGTATGATATAGCTTTATCTAGATTGTTAATATAGCATGCTATATTGTATGATATAGCTTTATCTAGATTGTTACTATAGCATGCTATAGTGTATGATATAGCTTTATCTATATTGTCTCTCTAGTGTATGATATAGCTTTATCTAGATTGTTACTATAGCATGCTATAGTGTATGATATAGCTTTATCTAGATTGTTACTATAGCATGCTATAGTGTATGATATAGCTTTATCTAGATTGATACTCTAGCTTGCTATAGTGTATGCTATAGCTTTATCTAGATTGTTACTATAGCATGCTATAGTGTATGATATAGCTTTATCTAGATTGTTACTATAGCATGCTATAGTGTATGATATAGCTTTATCTAGATTGTTACTATAGCATGCTATAGTGTATGATATAGCTTTATCTAGATTGTTACTCGGGAGCCGCGGTGGTTCAGTGAGTTAGACGCTTGCTCGCTAACCTGAAGGTCCAGGGTTCAATCCCGGCATAGGTCGAGATAATACCTTCGGATTTTTCAACCCGGTTTCCCCCTGTCAGTGATGCAGGTAAGAGGGGCTGACATGGAAAAAGCGTCTAGTCGTTCGGATGGGACAATAAACCGAGACCCTGCATGGCGTCGCCCGTCTGCATTAGCCCACATGGTGCAGAAAAGTAGGACGTAAAACTCCATTCATTTCATTTCATTTCATTTCTAGATTGTTACTCTAGCTTGCTATAGTGTATGATATAGCTTTATCTAGATTGTTACTATAGCATGCTATAGTGTATGATATAGCTTTATCTAGATTGTCTCTCTAGCTTGCTATAGTTTATGGCATAGCTTGCTACAGGGTTAGCTCTAGGATTATTCAAATACAAAAAATGGATAGGAAAAACTATAGGATTGGATATAAGTTTACTTAGAAACTTGAGTATACGTTATATACGTCAAATTATTCAAAAATACTTAACTCTTCTCTCTATTCTCACTAATCATTTACATTTAAGTTAATTTGATATTTTCATTAATTCATTTATTCAAATTGAAAATTAAAAATTCATATCTTTTCACCGTGTACGATATCCAAGACCATTTAAAATGTATTCAAAATCCTTTAACCTATAAATATTGAATTACATGGAATTTAAATGAATATAGATAAAGAGAGGGATAATGAAATGCAAGATTTGTACACATATCTTAAGATATGAATTCATTAGAATTTATTTTTAAAAAACGTTATCCAAAAGCGTTAAAGGGATTCGAAAGAGTATTTCTTTTATTCTTAGAATGTCTATCTAGAAAAAAAAAATAACCAGATTGCCCTTTTTGGCGAATGAAAAGATCACCTGAACCGCAAAGAAACATAAGATGAACTGTTTGAAAATGTGAGGAAGGTCATTGTCAAAGACCAATTGCATGTCCAAATACAATTGTCCCTATTCATTATTTCAAAGTTTAGCGTGAAATACATTGAAAAGACCAAGTACATATTGACAAAACCTCTGCAATGTAAAATTGGCTACCATAGAGCCATGAGCACATTGGGCATATACATATGTGCTGCTATACTAATACTTATATTCCTGCAGCACTTCTATGCCAAAACTTTAATAATATATTAAAATAAGTGATATGAAAGAATTTTTTTTACAATCAAAATCTTCGAATATGATAAACAGTTTATATCCTTTTCTTTTCTTGAAAATATTTTTTGACAAAAATTGTATTAAGATATTAGTTTAAACCCTTAATACGTTAACACAATACATTAACGATGAAGGCACAAAAACGTCGCCCTGTCTTCAACCGCAATTGTTATCTAATAATACGCTTTGAATACATGTAGTTATAAAAACACGAAATAATTCACCCCTTTCACCAAAATTACGAGACGATTTGAAAACTCAGTGGATTAAATTTTAGAGTTTAGTGATATCCCGCCGAAAAAATCACAAAAAATCAAAATAATTTCGAAAAGTATGTCAGAAGCTGCTTTCTTGTTATTTAACAATGATTTCATGAAATAAAGAAAAATTGTGGTCACTTTTCACTTTCCTCTTTGTATTGTTTAAATTTGAATTTTCTTCCTTTTTCATTAAATTCATTAAATAAAGACATTTATGAAGAAACTTCAAAGGACGCCGACACAAATATGCCGGAATGGGATTAGGGACACAAAAAGATAAATTTTTCCATGAAATTTCACTTCTGGGTTCGTAATAAACAATATTCTAGTAAAATGGCTCATATCTTAACAAAAACTTGACATTCTACGTCTTTTTCACTCAAAAACAAAGATACATTATTTCGTCACATATTTTAACAAGTTAATTGAATGAAAATTTGAACAAAAACCTTGTAAGTTATATGAGTTTTAATGTAAAGCATGGGGAAAACAATGCTTAATTTTAAAATTATGACAGAAACAAAAGACATTGCAGCTATATTTAAACTCAAACAACTCTTTTAACTTTCATAAACTTTCTCAAGATGTTGCTTAGATATTTCACTTCGTTTTCAACTATCTAATTCACACCTTGGAGCTTGTTTGGCATTTTTCTTCGAAAGTAACTTTGATTTAAATTTTTCGGTCTTGGATTACTTGTTCTTTGGAAATTGATCTAAAGGCTCTCCTCCACTTTAAAAGGTAATTATTTTATTTTACTATTATATTCTTAGGATTAGGATGTGGTCGCTTCAAAATTATTTTGTTTTCATTAATCTCATCTTTTATATTATGGTCAATCCCCATGAATTGACATCCGTTAGATTTTGGTGGCCAACTGCGAAAGGTTAGACCACAGTGTAGTAAAAGTTGTGAAAAATGTAATTTGAAATGTTATAACGTGACAAAAATTGAAAAGGTTTTACCCTATGTCACACATCACATTTGATGGCATTTAATTCGCTGTGGAGGGTTCACATGGCTAATAACATTTTTTTTATATTTGATATGTGGTAATATTCTGAACGATTTTTATTGAGCATGCTTACCATAAAGGCAAAGTGCACACTTTATGGCTAAGAGTATTACAAATACTAAATGCTCAAGGCAAAAACAATACAAATTGTCCTTTGTAGAAGAACTGGCTTATAGCAAGTACTGTATGTACAAGACTACATTACATCTTAATTTGACAACCCAATCGCAGAGGGCTACAGTGTTGTGGAAAAGTGAGCATGGCCTTAATATACCTTTTTGTACAAGACCACGCTACATTACATATTTATGTATCCACATTTTAAAAACTTTATCTTTATTGAATTTATTGACCGATAAATTCTTTTGAGCCCATATTGTAAGTCATTATTTATTTTGAGGTTTATTTATATAACAACTACCAACTCGAATGCAAATTATAAAACCACATTAACACCGAATGTCATCTAAACACTTTATGTTTGAAATCTATGTATCTCCTTCACAGAGTTCAAATAGTTAATAATATTTATTCTGTAGTTAGGTTTGTCAACCATGTATCCCCTTCAGAGAGTTCACACAGTTAATTTTCAAGAATCCGAATATGCTAAATGCATATGGACTCTCTGAAATTTCGTTTTAATTTGTTAGATTTGAATTAAATTATTATTACAGATATCCAGTGTGCAAGTCAAGCCGTCGACCAAGATCCAAAATATGGCTGCTAATACAACGTCAATACCATCTCTACACCGACCACCCGTACCCCCAGAACTCATCTGCCTCAATTACAATGGTACCCATTCCATGGGCAGCCACTTCACCTTAGACTATACCCTAGCTGATACGACCAAAGTCGTTGCTGGTAGCTTGTCCTTTCTTCTTGTGCTACCCTTCGTCCTATTCGAAGTCCGATGTTTCCCGATCGGTACCACGACCTCCGTCCTCACTGGTGCAGCTTTAATGGTTATTACCACAGTCTTGACGCAACAGGATGTCTACCATCTTCTTGGGGAAACAGAGAATCTCAGGACGATCTTTTTGCTACTGGGAATGATGTTGCTGGCCCAGTTCTTTGAAAGAGAGAAAATGATTGGAAAGATTTTAAAAATGGTACTAAAAGAATCCCATTCCTTTGCGAACTACATCTGGAGAGTGAGCTTGGTCACGTTCATCTTCGCAGCTTTGTTCACAAACGACGCAGCCTGTGTTGTCCTTACCCCAATCTTCTTGAAGTATTGGGAAAAGCAGAAACGAAAGTCTTCTGAGCTGCAGACAATGTTGTTGGCCATCGCCACGTCTGCTAACATTGGTAGCGTCACAACTATTTTTGGAAATCCACAAATGGCCCTGATTGCTTCTAGAACTGATGTTCCAATGTTCAAACTCAGCACCCTGACTTTAGTTAGAAGTATCGTTTATCTGGGTATACCTGCCATCATTGCCTTCTTCATTAACTTAGGATTCTTGCTACTCCATTACGAAGTCCGAACTAGATTGAAGATGAGAAAATATGGAACCGTCAGCTCGTTCAGTAAACGCGGATCCGGTGAGGATCAGATTACATCCAATGGTCAAACTACTGGTGAGGAAGATCTTGCATTTTATGGCGCTACTGGTGGACAAATTCATGACAACGGAGACCAACCAGATGGTACCACCTGTCAAAAAGTTGATCCTAAACTTGGAGTGATTATTGTTGATGATGGGGGCACTCCTAAATCTGTGACAGCAGGCGATGGAGACACCGGTATCGATATGGCTTTGGGAAAAGTCACTGGGAAGAAGACTAAGAAGATCGAAATCGAGCAGCAGACTGACGTGGCCTACCAGTTTAAACAGAGCCATTCCATGGTCTTCAAAGCCTTCCTGTGTGTCTTATTGTGTATTGTCATCATACTAATGTTTATTANAGTTGACGCCATTGCATTTGATATTGGTAAGTTCTTTCGTACTCTGATATTAATTTTTGTTTTTTATTTCTAAAATCATATAACTATTGCAATCTTT
>NW_008707410.1:288508-316908 GCF_000327385.1 Lottia gigantea
CCCCCCTTCCCTATTTCAAAATTACCCCCAGTTTGAACCAGACACCACCTGAGTAATATTAAAGAGGATGTCTCACTATTGTACTATTGTCAACATAATGTGGATTTTCTTTTCCCCTACTGATTTGAATGGTAGTTTTGATTTTGTTTCTGTAAAAATGTTAGTTATGTGGCCTTTAATAATGAACTTGATAAATATTTAAGGAGATGAATAAAAAACATTATTATTACTCCTTTATAATAACTAATGGTCACGTGATAGGATAATGAATATTTGAAATTTTAGAAGATAATTTAATATTGTAGATATCTCGGCCACAATCAGCGGCCATTTTTCTTTCATTTTCAGATGGTTTCTTGAACAACCAATGCAGTAATAGACGAATGGTTCCACACAAATAGTACGAACCGGTCCTATATTTTAATTAAAATAAGTATTTGATTGAAAAATATCTTCGATAAGTTCAAATTTTTTTCGAAAATTCAAAATGGCTGCCTATCGTGAACAAGACGTTAACTACAAACAACTGAGTTGCCAGCGTTATTCTTCCTTAATGTGATAATACATTAAAATCTTAAAATATTCAAATAAAGATATTGTTAAGGGAAGGTTTTGGTCAGAAGCCGAGGAGAGGCTGTGGTGATCGCGTTGGTTTCATTTCATATTCAGGGTAAGACATTTTATTTTCAGCCCAAATAATGTGGGACTTGGCAGCAAGGAGATGGACTGACATGAAGTTTTACGTTTTGCTTTTTCGACTTCTTACACCGCGTTTGAAGATAGACAGCCCCATACTATTTTAAGAGGAAATTTTATTCAGATCGATGAAAATAGAATATTTTTTTTCGAGATATCGTTTTATCAATCAATCAATCGTTCATTCAATCAATCAGGAGGCATCGGTCGTCCATATGATCACATGCCAGTCCTCACTAAGATCAGAACGTTCTGTTTCGACCAATGTTGGATTTAAAACCCCTTTCGGGTTACCGAACAAACTTATGTGCCCTGTGAATACATGTTTCCTTTCAAAGACTGACACCCACTCACTTAGACACTCAAGTTATTGTATTTGAGATAAAACGGTAAACTAGGCTAATCTTATTCAAGCATGTTTATCTTACATGTATCTGGTTTGTTTTTAAAATTCACATAAACGTCATATCAGCGAAATACAAAATGACATACGGTGAAAAACTTTAAATACGTTGTATATATAGAAAGGTGGCCGATCAATTTTGTTATTTTGTTAGTTTTCGTTTGCTTCCATGTTCATAAAACAGAGAACAAGCATAGGCAAAAACACACCATGAATTCAATAAATATTCAAAAATATTGAAGATAATGTAAGCTATTAACGTATGTAATTTTCGTTTATTTGATGTCGTTCTTCAAATATAACGCGGACGTCATAGAAATTCGGAAATATCGAAAGCGGACGTCACTTTGAACACTTTTTAATGAATCCATTGCTTATACTTTGATCATATAACACATACTCCTTAAATTATTTCAAACTCCAATTCGAAATTTGGCTCTTGATGAGAATTTTGTATCTAAAACTTAAGTAAAAACATCGGCGAGTTGTTTGTCGACAATTGACTCAAAATCCGGTAGCCTAAAAAATGCTTTATCTTCAATCCATTTTAATATACGCCGAGTCACGTCTCTTAGTCATATAGATCCAAGGGCTCTATATCTTGGCATAAAAACTTCTTGAATAGTGAAAATACTTTTAAAATATTGAACAAAATATGTCATTACATATGCTTTACTTTTTAGAAAGTCCACATAGCTTAATAGCATATATATTTACATGTTGTTTAGTTTGGCATGACTCTTGTTCTAACTCTTAGATGCTTAAAGGGATACCATCGTCTAAATGTATACTATTTCGGATATCTGTAACATTTTTTTTAGATGCAAATACGACGTGTGGTTCGTTTTTAATACATGTATAACTTAAGCTTATCATAAAGAATACCTGTAAAGGGTTTGATACATGCAGCCTGTGCTTGGAAACAATCGTTTAGAAATAAGTTTATTTAAATCAAAAGAAATATAATTTGTAATGGACGAAAAGGGACCCATAAATAATTTAGGACCATTAAATGTCTTATCTTGTCACTTGATAGAAATTACGAGTAGTATTTAACCTCTTGAATATAATAAATTAATAAAAAACTAAACAGAAGTCTGAATCAAATCCCTGTTACCTTAAAACCTAAACTACATCAAAGGCTGTGTGATATGAACGAAACGATTGTAGTTTTTATTTTGTTCTTATTTTGCAAGTCTTTGTCAATAAAGTTGTAAATGTATTTTGATATTCCATAAACGATCAATACCAAGAATTTTGGTCGAGATCCATTGGTTATTCAGAATATTTCTTTCTTTTCAATATGTTAGTCGATCCACGAATACGGATACGGATAATCTTGATAGATCAATACTAGTGTGTTATATAGTTGCCCATTCAAATCGTAGGCTTAGTTTTAGCCAGTTTCAGCAATTACTATCCATGTATGCTGAAATATTTTTTCTTTTTTAGGTTCCCGTAACATTTAGTTAACATGGCGGCTCAGTTAGTAGCAGAGATTAACCAGACCTATCAGCATGAGGTAGACAATCCAATAACGTTTGGAAGCAAACATCTGGAAGGAGACGTGTGCGCACAGTCTGGGAACGGGTCTGTGCCTGGGATAGAGCTGGATTATACTCTTGCGGATACAACGAAAGTAGTATGCGGAAGTCTTTCCTTCTTGCTGATCCTTCCATTCGTACTTTTCCAAATTCGGAAGTTTCCAATTGGAACGACGACTGCTGTCCTTACCGGAGCGTGTTTGATGGTTATCTCCAATGTCCTTTCGCAGAAAGGTGTGTACCACTTGCTCGGAGAAACGGAAAATTTGCGGACAATTTTTCTTCTGCTGGGTATGATGATCTTGTCCCAGTTTTTTGAAAGAGAGAAAATGATTGGAAAGATTCTAAAGTTGTTACTGAAAGAGGATCATTCGTTCACGAATTATGTTTGGAGAGTGAATCTCGTAACCTTCATTTTCTCAGCTTTGTTCACCAACGATGCAGCTTGTGTCGTTTTGACACCCATCTTTTTGAATTACTGGACCAAACAGAATCGCAGACAAGCTGAATTGCAGACATTACTGTTGGCCATCGCAACGTCATCTAACATCGGTAGCGTCACAACCATATTTGGCAATCCACAGATGGCTCTGATAGCGTCAAGAACAGATAATCCACTTTATCGAGAGTCCACGTTGACACTTGTCCGTTCATTGATTTACCTTGGAATCCCGGCAATCATCGCTTTTTTCATTAATTGGGGATTTTTGATTCTTCACTACCGTGTTCGAGATCGTCTGAAGGTAAAAAAATATGGTGCTTCTGGTGTGAAACCGAAAAAGGCTAAAAAGAACGTCCAGTTGGATTTGAACTATATTGAGGTCTCTCGAGATGTCGACGATGAAGACGCTAAAATGATCGAACCAATCAATAAGGACACTTACACAAAGAACTCTAAATTGGACAAGACAAACAAGGAACTAGAGTTTCCTGTAGAAGGCGATGTTGCTCTACAGATTCAAGACAAACGACGAAGAGAGAAGAAGATTCAAATCGAGCAGGAGATGGAGAATCCGGCCTATTCTTACAGTCAGAGTCATTCCCGTCCGTTTAAAATCATCCTGATCATCGTCATTGTCCTCGTGATCACACTGATGTTCATCAAAGTTGGCGACGTCTCTTTTGACATTGGTGAGTATCTTGTTTCGTATAATAGTCATGGCTAATGAAGACGTTCTACTCCACAATAGGATGAACTTGCAAGAGTAGGTGTATAGTAATAGCTTTCATCAGTAATGAATAATGAAAGAAGTTTAATCTTGACAAAAGACATGTTTTGATATATTATGTTAAACCGTGCTGGTATTTTATTCGGTATTCTCATTAACCGTTAAGATAAGCACAAAGATGGCAGTATTCTATGAACTTCATTTTATTCATAGAGCTAATTTTCAGCTACCTGTATAGCCATATGAATATTTACTGTTTCAGCTGATAGAACTCCATTACAACCTCAATTTAATTTATCTGTAGAGTGCCCTTACTGCACACTGCATTGTGTTACACATCATCGTTAAGCCCATTAAGAGGAAATAGTAGGATGTAAAATTTTATTTCATTTTTGTCACATATCCAAGTTTTTTTTTAAATTTAAGAGATTCAACTCTGAAAGGTTATGAAAATGGTTATTTATCTTTGTGAGTACGGGCGTATAATCTAAGTTTAGAATGATACGATAAACTTTATTGATCCGTTTTATTCCAAAAATAATCGAAAAAGAAACAAGAGAATACTCTGAATATCTGGTCGCTGAAATTTTTGTTGATAATCCCTTCTAACAAACGAAAGATTGAATCTTTGAAACCGACCACTTTTCCAACTTTGATATCGACCACTTTTCCAACTTTGATATCGAACCGTTTCCAACTTCGATATTGACTTAATTTCCAACTTTGATATTGACCTAATTTCTGATTTTAATATCGACAACTTATCCAACTTTGACATCAACCAGATTCCATACTTTGAAATTAAACACAATCCTATAAGCCAATTCAATTTAGTATCGATCAACTCTTTTTTTTTTATATCGACCTGATTTATTCTGTAATAGTGTTCCATTCAAATTTTGAAACCAATCGGATTTCCGCGTAAAATTGTGTACATTAATTTTGTTATTCCAGGATTAATACCAATGGCAGGAGCAACGATCTGTCTGGTAGTGGATGCTGCTATGAATAAACGTAACGCTTCGGTAATCATGGGCCGTGTAGATTGGGGAGTAATCATGATGTTTTTTGGTATTTTTGTCTGGTTACACGGGATCAATACCACCAGAATCCCTCGATGGATCTGGAAGCAGATGGGGCTGGCCAACGCCGATATGAACGACACTGGAACGATTGTCATCTTATGCGTCTTTGTCATCTTCTGTTCCAACATCTTCAGCAACGTTCCTTTGACGATAATTGTCTTGGATCAGTTGGAACCTTGTACCAATCAGTTTGCTCTGGTGCTCTATTTAGGATGGTGCTCCACCATCGCTGGAAATCTCACCTTATTCGGCAGTGTAGCCAATCTTTTGGTGGCCCAGAAAGCGAAAGAGACTTTGGACGAACCCCTGACGTTTATGGGTTATTTGAAATATGGTTTCTGTACCACAATGTTAATCGTAGTTATTGGAATACCCATTATTTATGCACTGTTACTGATCTAAAAACATTGATGATAGGTTGAAAATAGGGAATATGGGGTTAAAACTTGATGGGTGGGTATGTCGACGAATAGGATTTAAACCTTGCAAGGGTGTGAGGGTGTGTGTGTGTGGCCCGCACCGATGGATATTTAGAGGTTTAGTTTGAAAGGCTTTCCCTGGGCAAGGTTGGTTAAAAGAGTGAAGCCTAGTATAAGGGGGTGAGAGCCGCCACCAGGCAGACTCTCGGAATCACTGGTAAAGGAATCAGAATTGTTCTTACCTCGAACCCACGGCAAATAATCACCTATCAATCCAACTCGCTACCGACTGAGCTATTCAATAGATTATGGTGGGGGTATATGGAGTGTAAAGATTGTAACTTTGTACTAATGACTTTTAAGTTTTAAGTTCTAAAATATGAATGAAAAAGAAAATGAAATTGATGGGGATAGGTAAGGGAGGGGAGTGTAAATATTCATTTAAAAAAACACTATATCATAATATATTTTATCATATAAAGTATATATTTTTTTACTTCATAGAAATTAGATTTTATATTGGTATTATTAGCTTTCTAAACCATGCATTGATGTGAATGAGAATCATTGTCATTCAAATACATTAGCCTCTGCATTCATTAATGAGCGACATAACGGTAGTTACATTTGGTTGGTTTCTCTTAAACCCCTGATTACAGCTTACACCAAGATCCGATCTCAAAGGGCATGTGGAAGGTTTGTTGAATGGTGTTGCTTTCTTTGTAATACAAGTGTACAGACACTTCTCAATAATATACAAATCAAACACCTTATCTAGAACCCTTCTCACTGACTAGAAATCATCCTTAATCAAGAACTAGAAACAATGGTTCTTATTTGAGAGTTCTAATCTCTATTGTACTACACTGAGCAGGATTTATCCTTAATCAAGAACTAAAACAAAGTAAATTCTAAGTAGTTTCTATACCTTAGTCAGGTACCCTGATTAGATTGTTCACATGATCCAGTTTTTGCAAGCAGTTCCTGGGGAATGTTTGGATTTTAGAAGCATCTTTAAGGCCAGAGTTTTAATCCAATTTTAATAGATGAATTAGACATCAGATAAGTCCTCTCTTTTTCGACAATATAAAAGTTTTTTTCTGTGAAGAAACATGGGCTGTGTGTAAATACACATACAAGCAATGTCTTACTTTGACAGCAATATCCACCACTTTTTAATCATTGAAGATTGTAAATGCAGGTAATCAAATCTTTACATTGTGTAATACATGAAAGGTGGCTATTGCAGTATAAAACTAACGTTTTGTGAAGTGAAGATGAATAAAGCACAATAATTTTTATTTATTTAAATAATTATTTATTTGAAGGCAGTATACAATATCAAATTATATATTTTACAAAATCAAATTAAAAAAAACCTGATCAACTAATTATAATATCAACTAACAAACAAAAAAAGAGAATCTTTCTCAAATCTCATATACATGTATATATAATACACATTAACCAATATTATCAAAATACAGCACTAGATATTTTAGTTTCATTTATATTCTGAGGGTAACCTTGATTAATCTAATTACAATACAGCACTAGATATTTCCCGGTTTATTCTTTAAGTTACTACAGTTGCATTGATTTTTTAATCTGTGCATTTATTTGATATAAACCTTAATATCTAAAACTAACTGTAGGGTAGAATAAACAGTGTCATTTAAATTTTAAGCAAAATGATTTCACAATGGGATTATATTACAAAATTTTAAAAATACATAACTACAAAAAAAATACAAAGAAAGTAAAATATAAAATAAAAATTGACTATAGGTATGTTGTGAGTGAACTTTAGAAATAAAAATTAAATGCAGGACGGTACATAAATATTTTGATCTTTTGGTAGGTTTAAAGGGGCCGTCTGATTTTATAAGTACATGAAGGTTGGAAAAAATAATAATAAAACATGTACCTTGAAAAAACAGTCAGTTTACTATAAACAAAAATAATTTGACAACAAATAAACAATCATTATGTAAAGAATATTATATAGTTATGTAAAAATATTTCAGCTCATCCAGGTACAAATCAAAACATAATGATATAACTAGCATTCAAATCATTTTATTATTGGATAGAATAAATAGTAATTAAAACTATATAAACCAGGTTTATATTGGGTCCTTTACTCTTTAAACAACAATAAACTACAGTGGAATGATTGTGTTTATAGATTAACTCAGACCCAGAAGAGCTTAAATATCTATACTTGAGTAAATCCCAATCCTGTCCAACTTGTCATTTCAAAACAAACTGTCTTTCATATTTTAATGTGCATATACTAAAATATATTGTTTTTATTAAATTGTAGATGAATTGAATATTGAATTTTAATTCTGTTAAGTGATATAGATAGTTGAGCTTTAATAAAGTGGTAAAACATATTTAAACTATTGTATCTATGTTACAATTGCACAAAAAAGAATTATGTTACAAGTATTAAATGCAATCCTTTTGCACAATCGCACTCATAAACAAAAGATTTTTCAAAGTAATTGTTGAATGTCAATTATGAAAAAACAACAAACATTTGTCATCCGATATTAATTTTCAATTCAAAATTTCAAATATACAAGTACTTCCTTCTCATAGACTTTTACTTCTTAAAAAGTATTTAAAAAAAACAATTTAACTTAATAAACAAAAGTACATTCAGTGATAGATTATGCAAATCTTGAATAAAGATATCTAAAACACTAAATGATAAAACGTAAATTACACAATGTAATTAATGTAATGTAATTCTTCATAAATCTATGTTCTATCTGCAATAACTGAACTCTTTCTTGTAAATTTGTCGCATTACATATTTTACAAGAACGTTCATACGGAACAAAATTGACATAAAAGGTTTGGAGAAAAGGGCCCAACTTGGCTATGATAACAAACTGAAAAAGTATGGAAATATATTTCATTTCAAGAGAAGAACTATAATAATTAAATCAAAAGTTTTCATGAACTTAAATATCTGAGCAGACATGATCTACAGTCTACATATTGTCTGCACAAAATATGATCTAAAAAATAGTGAGCTCTAAACCTTGTGACACGAGCAGTTTCGAACACAGCCATCCATGACCAATGAAAACTAATCAATCCTTTACTGGTTTCAGTTTGATTTGATATTATAGGTTGGATTCAAGCTGAGTTTTCTAAACCTCATAAAAACAAACAATTGTAAAACTGTACAAAGAGGAAAAATTTGAGGTGAAAAAAATCTTGAGTATTTTCGATACACACTTCTATTAGATATAAATACAAAAACTATTAATAATAATGTTCTTTCTTCAAGCCCTAACATATAACTTCCCTTCTTTAAGATTCAGAGAAATTATTAAAGTTTGGTGGTAATGTTTGCAGGCCGAACATCCAACATAAAACCCCCTCTCTCAAGAAAAAGCAGAAGAGTCACAATTCTCATTCCTGAATGAAAACAACTTTCAGATCTACGCTACCTTATCAGCCAGCAAACTTGCTATCACTGCACTAAATATTGTAACAGACGATCATTCAATTTGTAAATCTGAAAAGCAGCATGTATACACATGTAGATCTATGTGTTGTGAAACTTCAAAAAAGCTTCATTTCACACCATATATATCAATCTGGTTTCAAATTTCTTTTCACATTCCACAAAAAAATATGTTCTGATGTCATTTTAATGTTCATCACAACTATTCATTTTTCTTGGCACATTTTAAAACATTATTGAAGGAGTTACCTCCCATCGCAGACATCAATTCCGCAAAATTCTGCAATTTCGATTAGTCTGAAACATTGCCACATAATAATGGAGTTACCTCCCATGGATTTACTCTCGCATTGGAGATTATGAAAATTCTTAGAGGCACAATTTATTAGGCTGGCCCAAAAGGGACATGGTCATATTCACTTTTCACAGAAGAGATGGGGTCTTTTTTCCCCTTTCTTAAATAAAACTGGCTCCATCTTTAAGAACAGCAGAAATTATTGCATCCAAATTTGTTAATTAACAGTTTAAAAAAAAACCTTTCCAAAAACAAAAATTCAAAATTTTCCCAGCAGATTTCTGTAATTTTACCTTACACGCATCAATATATGTTTTCCATGCTTGGTCATATTTACACAGGGGTTGATTTATACACTCCAGTACCTTCTCGACGACAACATAATGCTACAGTGATAGCCACTAGCCCTAACAATAATATAACTCCAGCTATAGATCCTACGATAGTGTATATAGTCCATAAACTAATGGTATCACTAGAACTGGATTCTCCATCACGCTGCTGATTATCAACTTGACTTACATCAAAATCCTCTTCGCCATTTTCTGGTACAAAGTCATAATTTACTGTAGATTTGCGTGGTTCTATTTCATACACGTCTTGGCGCTCTCGTTCGAATTCACCATCGTATTTCGGTTGATCAGGAAACATGGGATACATCATTGTGGTCTTTTCCATATAAACAAATGGAGATACGGTTGTTGTTTGATTTTTACGATTCTTATTTTTTCTCTTTTTATTCTTGTTTTTCTTCTTTTTTCGTCCATTTTTCTTGCTGTCAGGAGGAAAGAAAGTAACATTGTCCATGTCATTTTTTTTGTCTGGTCTTTGACGTTTGAAGGGTGGAAAGAATGTTTGGAATTCTGTGGTTGCCATGGTAGTTGTAGTGGTGGTTGTTGTTGGAGGTAATGTGGTGGTTGTCGTGGCAACTGTGGTAGTGGTAGTAGTTGGCATGGGTGTGGTAGTTGGTCGAAGAACCTTTAAATACCCTATTTTATATGTGACACCCCATTTATTTCCTGCTAAACATCTGTATTCCCCATTATCTTTCTCTGTGATGTCAGAAATAATCAAATATTCTGGGTTAGGTCCACTATCGATGAACTGAAACAGACAATTTAAAGGATAGATCCTTTTCATTCATTCTTGTACAAAAACTTTTACCTAGAACTAATACATTAAATATTGATGAAATACAAACATTATTTTCTAATTCATTTCATAATTTAATGAAAGGCTTCTGTGGATTAGCTCAGTCGGTAGCGAGTTGGATTTTAGTCTGCTTGGTGAATACGTACCAAGGTTTCGAATCCTCCACAAGAGTAGAAAATTATCATGCCACAGCCAGTGCTTCAAAGAGTCAGCTTGGTACGGCCACAACCACTAAATTTCATGAAATTACATTGAAAATGCAAGCCATACAACATTTTTAAAGTGACTTATCTCTAAAGCAGCTTAAAATATGACAATATCCCTAAAGTTTGAACTAATCAAAGCATGACATTTATTTTACCTCAGTTTTTTCATAGGAATTGATATCCTCGGTTGGAGATTCGTGACGTTTTAACCATCTAATGGTAGCGTTAGGATCATTTTTAACACGGCAGGTAAAAGTAACTGTATCTCCAACATTGGCTGTTATATTTGGTGGAGCTTCAATCTCGAGAGGCCAAATTTTGCCTGTAAATATATATAAACAAAATATTACACATTTATTAATTTCAACTAAAACAATACTTAATTAACATAACCCATTAAAATTACATTCATTCATTTTTGTACAAATGATCTCACTGATAGACCTAGTGCTGTTAAGGTTTATATTCCAAGACATGATATATTCAGCAATGTAGTCATTTTCACTTTTTACAGATTTAATACAAAGGACCTGAGACTCAGAGTCGGAAATTGCAGAACTTGCTTGTTCTCCATCTGATATACTAACCATACTAGAAAATAGTACTCAGAAATGGAAATTGTTTAGCTAAGGTCAATGTTTACAGCTAACCATCCAAATTCTTATCCATGCCTATTCATAAATATCTGCAATAAAAAGCTACATTGGTGTCTCATGATTTTTGAAGACTTCCGACATTTTGAAGAGCAGTTAAATCAGAAATGAAATGGTGACTTACGTATAACTTTAACATCAAAACTCCAGTCAAGTCTATCAAGTTTATTATGAATAACACAAGTATAGTTTCCACCATCTTCTGGATTTAATTTCTCAATTGTTAATATATGTTTCTTAAGCTAAAATATATTAAAAGAAATAAATATACATCTTACTTTTAGCTAACCTGGAGAGACTGTAATACAAGGGACTTTTTTTTAGAATTGTCACCAGATCTGACTGGTGAATGAGGTTTACAACCTACTTTGCTGTCAAGTAGGCTTATTGGAAGAATGAAAAATAGCAGTACAGTGTCAATGAGGGAAATAAGGCCAGGACAGTGAGACCACATAATATATAATTATGTAATGAGAGATCAGTAACATTGTGGCCTTTTTCATGACATAAATTCACACAAGGTTGCATTGTATCTTTAACTATGAACAATGGCTTATAGCCTCATGAATAAAAAATTATAGTAATTTGTGACAATTAGTAGTGATAAATAATGAATAATGTTTAGGATTTCTTTAGTTCTGAATCACATGTGGTAATATCCAGCAATCCTGGAATTTCCCTCATTGCACATGGCTTGATGTCACCTTTGTATTACATCAGTGATAAAATACTACTGATTTTTTAATTCAGAATACCTAGGTCAGTAGCATGTTGCATTGATATCTGCTGAACAATAAGGTGCTTAGAGTTCAAATCTCCATCTACATTTAGTACTACAGACCTAAACCAGAATTTTAGACCTCAGCTAGTGGTAAATAGTCTGTCAGGAAATTAGTTCAGTCCCAATCATAAATATATTTTAAAGTCCATAGCCAGTCATTTCGAGAGCCTTGATTTAACCATTTTCTCCCAGCCACTTGACAATATTGATCTGTTTTATTTCTTCCATCTGTCTCCAATGTAACAAATTTTTCCGCCCCAGTTATTTTATATCATAGCTGTCAGTGTAAAGAATTAAATTGGAGTGAAAGTCAATAATGTCTTGGAAAACGTCTTTGACTGCCGGGAACTTTCTTCCAGTGTTGGGAATAGTCCTTGAGTGCTAGAAATTGACTTTGAATTGCCTGAAATCAATTCTTAATTCAGTATTGAAGATACGATTCCATTAAGGTTGTATTCATGAAAACATTGACTGTTCTAATTCAATCAATAAGCTTTCCTAGTACTGATGAAGACCCCTGTTTCTGTTATAATCAAACACCACTTTCCTTTTTCCCTATTTCTATCAGAGAACAGTAGTCATGAAAAGATATTCTAATACCTCCAGGAACTTTTCAAAACCAAAATATGAATTTATATTTAGGTAAATGGGATTGAAACTAAAACTAACTCTGGGAAACACTGTCCTACAGATATTCACTATTAATCCTTCTATATTTGGAAATGGAAATATATTGACTATGTAGCTAATTACTCAATGTGTGGAATGATTTGAGGGATGCCAACTTTAACCGTTAGCATACCATTAGATCAGGAATCATGTTTAATAGATGTATAACACTAGGAATAGATTTCTATTTTAAAATAACAACATAACATTTTACATTCTACCATTCAATATATACCCCATGGTATTTACCATTCTTTTATTTTGAAAGAATCACATTGATTTTACATCTTTTATTATCACAAACAACTCAAGGACTCCAAGGTTATTTAAATTGTTATATCAGTCTTACTAATGCAGAAACAAAACCCATTTATACTGACAAAGTAATGGCTTTAAAACAGAACAGAAACAAACAAAATCCGAATAATGCTTTGAAAGATGTGCAAGCGTCTTGCTACTGAGTTGTCAAAATAAAAATGGAGCTTACTGCAAGGTAAGATCTTTTAAAGGCTGGAAATTGAAAATAAATTCCATTGTCAGGGAAAAACTTTCCTAACACATACTGTATTTGTTGTCTGTTTTTGTTAGTCCCAAACTAAGCAGATAAATATGACAAAAAATCCTATTTAGTTTATTTGTGTTTTTATAATGAAATGGATTATGGCCAGATATTGAAGAATGTAATGTGATGTTTATATCTCGAGGTAAAGTCTGCTATAATCCAAACTTTGTGTAATTACCACATTATCAAGCTTCGTTACTTGATTACCATACCCATAATCCCTAGAATTTACATATTCTACTCTCATAAATCATATACAGTCCATCATCAACAGTCAATAATGGTTTCTATTTAATTGTCAAAGACCTGTTTTCCATTTCACAGAAAAGTTTCCTTCTAAATATGACAAGTTAAATTTTAACATGTAAATTTCTCATACTTTAGATCATTAAATATTCTTGAAACAATCTATATATATTCAAGGTTTGTAACAATTGTGGTTTGCTCATTGATGTATTACACCTCCTTGATACTGTGACATTCAGAGTGAGAGAAGAAGCAAGAATTGTGGCAGGACAACATGTGACTCCACGGCCGAAAAGAACATGCAGGGGGGTTATTCCGAAGGTACAACTCGTAGTTTGTAGTTTAGATTCAAAATCTGAAGTGAAACTATCTTAAAACTATTCACACACAAAGTATTACACTGCATTTTCTAGCTATAAAATCATCATACCTTTATATCAGTATGTACATCAGCTGATATTTCTTCACCATTTATATACCATTTAGCTTTAGGTCGGGGTTTTCCCTTTGCTGAACAATCTAACATCAGCTTCTCTCCTTCCACAGCAGTCACCATTTTCTCTTGTAAATTAGGCATAGATGTAGATTTCCATTTGGGGGCTTCATGTTCTAGAAATGAATGGTAAATTATCTTAAAATGGTTTGGAATATAGTAAAGGTTTCGATTGTCAAGATCATGATCTTAAGTGCTATGGATTTGTTTAAAGAAGTACAGACGTCTAATGCTCAATTGAAGGGAAGGAGAAGGGGATATTAGGTATATCTGTATGAAAATTTGAATCATTTTTACTTTGTTCAAAAATTTTCATCCAATGCCCATAAATACATTTATTTTAGAAGATAGAGCACCTATACTCCACCATACTTTCTCCCTATCTATCACACACTCCTCATTTCACTTGTGAATTTAATGTTGAAAAAGCATGTTTTATCCAATTCATTGAAAGATAAATATTTCTTTTTGAAGCCCACTCTTTTCAAAATAGAATCCAGAAACATGTCCCAAGAGTTTTCAAGAACAATCTGAATCAAAATGAACACAAAACATTGCCACCTACTTTTTCTCCTGGCCTGAGTTTCTATGGTAACCAAAGTTATAATAAATAGAACAGATAAAATACAATGAAATGATGCCATGGTGATGATTTTTAAATTTAACTTTCCACTAGAAATCCACCATTACTTTCAATCTGAAATTAGACAAAAAAATAAGAATTTACATTGTGATTCAAAAAGGAAAGTAGAGACACCAATAACACCCACACAGATGAATATTTCATCATGAAAAGGTTTTCATTCAGAATTACCTGGCTCTGTCTATGTTTGTAGTTCCTGTAAGTCCAGAAAAATTAACCAGATAATGATGCCACTATCTCAAATCTGAGAAAAAAACTAACACCCTGGCTTTTATCAGTCACAGTTTAAAATTGACACATTTTTGTTAATCAAGGGTATTAACTTATTTATTCATCAAAATTTCAAAATTTGTCCAAAAGTCCATACAATTCAGTCCATTTTTGAGACGAGTAAAAACCAATAATTCTAAATCCATTCCTCAAATAATTCAGAACTTGTGAAAGAGTCTATAAATTTAAGAATGAAGTATCCTGTAAGGTTATAAATAAATGATTGACCTGTTATGGGTATTTGACAAAGTCAATACAATAATTGACATGCCTTATTGTAGGGTCTGACCCATTACTTATATACTGAGCCCTCAATTAAACAAACAAGAGTACACATAGTTTAGTTGACAACAATTATCACAAAGAATATAGGAATATTTTTATATATCAATGTTAAGACTAGATGAATAAATGAATGTATAACAAGAAATATGGAAAGAATGTAAATGGAACATAAGTGACAGAAGAAAAATGAATAAATGTGTGAAAAAATTAGCATTTATGACTAAAAGAATGAATTGCAAATAAAATGGCCTTAATGAATGAATGAAAGTATGTGTGTATATTCAAATGAATGAATAACAAGGAATATGGAAATATTGCCAATAAAAAAGCCTTGTTGAATGAATGAATAAATGAAATAAATTGAGTTTTCTGCACCATGTGGGGTAATGAAAACGGAAATGAATGAATGAAGCACAAGAAATGCAGAAAGAATGTTAAGATAGCTTGTGTTGCAAGGTAACATACGCCCACTGGCAGCTGTCAGAAATAATAAAACAGTCTTTAGGGACTAAAGTACGAATTTTCTCATATTGAAGACATTATTCATGCTGAATAATTCCACAAATTTTTTTAAAATCAATATCAATAACCCAAATACAACAAACAATTAAATCACACAGCTCTAATCAAGGGTAAAAAACAACTTTTGACGCGTGTTTACAAAGTCAAGGGCAATAACTCAAAAAATGTTCATCAAAAATATCTCTCGTTAGAACTTGTCCGAGATCTTATCAATTCCAATGATCACACCAAGTTTCATCAGAATCGGTTGAAAACTGTAGCTTCAATCCTGCTCACGAACTATTTTTAACAAATTTCGGCGCGTTTTAACAAAGTCAAGGGCAATAACTCAAAAACCGTTCATCGAAAATGCTTCAAGTTAGAACTTGTCCGAGATCTTATCAATTCCAATGATCACACCAAGTTTCATCAGAATCGGTTGAAAACTGTAGCTTCAATCCTGCTCACGAACTATTTTTAACAAATTTCAAGGCGTTCTAAGTCAATGGCAATATCTCAAAAACCATTCTTCGAAAATATGTCAAATTCGAACTTGACCGAGATCTTATCAATCTAAAGCATCACACCAAGTTTCATCAAAATCAGATAAAAACTGTAGTCTCTTTAGTGCTCACAAGAAATGTTGACGGACGGACCGATGGACTGACGGACCGACGGACAGGTGTTACGACAATATACGACCACATTTTCATGTGGGCATATAATAAAAGTCATAATATAAGTCAATTGATAGCAACCACCCCTAACAATTGGTTAATTATGAATTCCGTTAAACAATATCTATATCCTTCCCTTTGTTACTATATATAGTAAGTACTTGACGACTACTTTCAAACTCGTTAAGGAAATTAAATAAATTACTGTTGAAAATTAATCGAATGCAAATTACTCGTGGTTTACTGTAAAATAATCTTTTAAAATTTTAGAAAAATATTAAAAGAAATTATTCTTTTAAAATAGATGTTAAAAAAATGTTCCCCGTCACTTTTCCAAAAGCAATTATGACCTTCTACAATTAAGTAAAAATAGCTGTAATCAACAGAAATAATGTTACTTAATATCAGGGAAAGTATGATAAATACACATCATATAAAGCTCTATTAAGATGTAGATGTAAACTCAGATGTAAAACTTCATTTCATTACACTCATTTTACTAACAGGGTACCGGTACAAATAGAAAAATTAAGGCAATCTGAAAGATATAAAGAAACAGACAGAACTATTACATAATGACTGCAAAAAGAAATTCAATTTCTGTCCCATGAGGTGAAAACTTCATTAAAATGTGTGTGTGATAATAATAATGTTGTTTGAAACTGTATATTACCAGTGTAAAACTTTCACAGCGCAGGAAATTACATTACTCATAGGAGGTCACATGAAATAGAACCCAGAAATTGAAATATGAAGACATTTTTATATTTTGATTGGTGTGGCATATTTCTTACTGTTTCAACGCCTTATTTCAAATAGTACTGTAAAATCATTCTTTTATGTGTTCACCAAATTTTCTTGAATGTCACCAAAATAATATTACTTGAGACAAAAATTTGTGTTTTTTTTCAAGTATTCAAATCTTTTTCCTTGTATTTTAGGACTTACTATATTGTTTTTCTAATCTATAGCTTATTGTTTTTATATAACAAGATAACACATTTTTTTTCATAAGAATTTATTCTAAATAAATTTCTTGGCACAGTGGAACACAGTCCCTATTTCCAAACCAAACAAAATAAGTTAGGTTGGGAAACTAATAGGGTCTAGAACAGTAGTTATCAATAAATCAGGAAGAATGAAGAGCTACAAGGTACACCACAGTAAAGTATATGAAAAATGTCCATTAATGTTTACACCTGCTGGTGAAAACTACAGTTGCCATGGTAACATAGAGAAATATAATCCTCAAAGTTGAGATAGTTCAGCCCTCCTTCCTACTTAACTATAGATAACATCAAATTCTACCTGAGTTTTTCACTACTGTAGTATTTTAGCTTTGCCTTGGCCTGTATTTTTATTCTAGGGTCATAAAATCCTTATTATTTCTCATTGCACACTGCATAGCATTGCTGTAGTTATTAGACCTCTATCATGACACAATTAGAAAGTGACGTAAAATCGGAATTTTCATTTAACTTTATAGATTTCAGGAATTTTTCCACCCTTTTCTATGCATCAGAGATAGCCTACTTCTATTTTCCCTATTCTGATTTTTTAGCTTTTGTATGAGTTTCAGGGACACTTTAACTTTTATTGGCGCTATTCTGAATTTCCAGACTTTGTATGTATATCTGAGACACTTAATGCTTCTACTTAAACCATTCTCATTTCATGTCTGACCTATCTACTTACTTACTTGAATCCAGAACAACTGGACCGGACCAGCTATACCATACATAATCAAATATTTTGATAAAATCTAAAATTCATGAAGATCTTGGGGTAATAAAAGAAAATAAACTTTCATCATCAAGTTTCTAGCCAGTCTGTTACCAGTGAATACATAAAGGTTAATGTGGAAATGTCAACACTAACTTGTCAAAATATACACACATCTTTTATTCCTCTTTCCTGAAAAATGGTGTAGGATTTATTCTCGCTACAAATAATCGAAAAAATATGGAGCATCAAACTAGACTATTTGATTTGTTTCAAGTCACACTGTTACAGTGCAAAACTAAAAGACTTCTCTAAAAATGTCCAGTTTTCTTTCCCTTAACCCCTTTTCTGAAGTGATTCATTTCATCATTGGTTTTTCATAAACTATATTCTTTTTAATTTAAAGGATGTAAAATTAAAATTCATTTCACTGAAAAACAAGACTAACTTACACAGGTTTCAATAACTATCTTAGTTTGTATAATATGTCAATTTTATACAGGCCAATTTGAGTTTTAATTTAACAGTTTTATCCAAGTTTTGTATCAGGATACATATTTAATGATATATTTCACTTCACACCAGGGAGATAGTTTATCAGTCAAACTCAATATTAACACTCTAGTCTTGTAATCAAAATCTAGTATCTTTTCTCATGTACAGTTGGTTGATTTATTCAGAAAGAATATTCAAAACTTGAGAATATTTTTTTTACCAGCTAAACTGCAGCTACCCATGCTGTGATCTAAATATTTGCACCATTTGCTGATAGAACTCAATTACTATGATATAAATATTTACTGTACATGACTAGTTGATATAGAGCTCAATTTCAGCTATCTGTAAGCTTATGTCTACTTTACCAAATATGAGCTGAATCTCAGCTATCTGTATGGTCAATATAGAGAAGATCAAACTTCAATACTCAATGATCCTGTCTACAAGCTGGACATTGCTCAAACATCCATATTTTAACCTCAATCTCAAAACCAACTTTCCTGATGAAGGAAGTTTATCCAAACCCTTGCCTAAAATTTCAATGTAAATCTATGTCTACAATGACGAAATTAAGAAATATCATTTAGTATGACCCTAGCAAATCTGATTAAGGGAATGACCTCCCAGTGAAGACAAACATCCTGAGTAAATATATGAAACAAACAATAGGTTATCTATTAAGGGAATTAAGGGTTATAACCCTTGCTCTACTTGTCAAATGTGACATCTTTACAAGGGGACACTTTAAACCCACACTTCACACATTTCCAAATTGTTGTAAAATAATTTTCTTAAATCTCTTTAGAAAATAGATTTGAGTGTTCCTTTTCGAAGTCAATGTCAACTCCATGAAAATGCAAATTTGGATGTGTCACATATCATAACATAACTTTAGAAACTATTGAATCAAAACTACACAGAATATGATTTACAAAAGAAGCACATCGGATCATGGATGAGTAGTATATTATGCATAGAAGAGTATGTACGTATACAAAAGTATGTGTTTATTCTGTGATCTTTTTATAAATTAATGTGTTTGTTTACATCAGTAGTACACCAGACATTAGCACAAACGCTCACCACAAAAACTAACACATGTGATAACTTATTTATCATAAACTAACTTCGTGATATCACACAGAACAGAATTTATATATTACACTCTTCAAAAGAGTTTTGAAAAGGTGCTTACAACAGTACCATTAAAATCTTGTATTTTTTCTGCAGGGATGCAAACAAATGTTATCTAGCCTTGATAGGTGTATTAAGGACACATATATCTTATATTTACTTCATTCTGATAATTTTTTAACTAACCAGTTAAAGTTAATCAATTTTCTAATTCTGGCTTCAGTTTTTCATCTCACTTTTAGTTAGGAACAGTGCATGTAGAGGATCTCTCAAAAGGGTATAATAACATGGCTTGCCTCAAAAATATCCCATATTGCAAAAAGCATTACTTGTCTTCATGAGCCCTAACCGAAGCAGAAAAAATCAGACATAAAACACTATTTCTTTTCCATTCATTTCTATATAGTGTATCATCTTGGTGAAGTTTGGTAAAATTATCGTTAGGTTTAAATTCTTTTTCTGCCACCCACAAGTCAGCCAGATGTGAAATGCAAGATTGAAGTAGGTTAAGGTAAACATACATAATTGGTTAAGTAAACAAGTAGGTTACTCTGTCTGATTTAAATGCTTAAACACTTAACTGTATTGTAAACTGGTTTTTAAGACATTTTTTGTTCTGTATTTGAGAGGAATGAGAAAGGTTTTGGCTATCCTACCCATTACTCCTTTTCTCAACCCAAACCTTGATAGATAATCCATTTCTTACCCCTAGCCTTTCTACTCTACCCCTAGTCTATGTATTATTATAGTCTATGTACTAGATGTAAGCTAGTAATTATAAGGTAATGTAAACAAGACAGTGGTCTGTGTCATATCACTCTCTGTTTGTCAGTTTACATTTCCTGTTCATACCCTACCTTGATTGAGAGTCTTTAGTGAACAGCTGGATAAAAATCAGAATGTTTCAATTTACCAGGTATAACATATTTTGAACTTTAGTAGCAATAAAAGTTGCAATGATATAAACCTATTCTAATGGTGCGTTCAGACAACAAGTTAAGGCAGCTTAACTATCAACCGTTCTTTGAGCCTGTTTTTTTTTAACCATGTGAACGTGACCGGTCAAACTAAGCTGCCTTGCACCTACTTCGGAGGTAGTTTTTAACCTGGTATAGAAAGTTTAGCCAGCTTAGTTTTGCCGTCTGAGCGCTACTAGCTAACATTCAGCAAGATATCTCATGTCTGCGTGAGGGCACTTGATTAAAAAAATCCTTATTATCCATAAGTAATGGATTATGACCTCTGAACTTTCGAGGAAAATGGAGAAGGTAGCTTAACTTTTATGTCCGTCTGAACGCGCATGAAAAAACATTAGACCTTACTTGAAGAATAGTTGATAGTTAATCTGCCTTAACTATTGTCGTCTGAACGCACTATAAGAAGCACAGATAAAAGTAAGCTGGTAAGCTAAAAAGAAAGGAAACATTTTTTACACTTCTTATATACTACATACCAGCTATTCCTTGGCCTAACCTCGTGGCATTGATTTTTCTTTGATAATCAGTACCCATTTAGAGCTAGAAAAATACATAACCCATTTATGGGATATATACATCCCAGATAGTCGTCTCTATCTCCCTAGGTTAACAATTCAAGAGAAACTAAACTTGCTGCCACCAACTGTCTGAAACTTCCTGGTCTACCCTACTGACCATTGATCTAAGGCTATAATAAGGACCTCCAGCTGTGCAGTAAGAATGGTGTGTAAACAATCTAGAGTGATGAAAGTCCTGATCTCCATGGGATGACAGACTGTAAACATCCTGTATATATTGGAGATCATAGGAATTCTATAGATCTAGAAATACCTGGAGAATAAACTGATATACTGGTCACATATCATAAAATCAAAAGAATATTTTAAAACAATCATATATCAATTACTCACTAATAGGACTGGGTATCGATTACCATATTGAGATTGATTATCGATGACAGACTACTGATCAATAATTGATTAATAATCAAAATAGTTTATTTGAGAATCCCTGTAAATACTGAATTAAATCTTTATTAAAGAAAAATACTAAAAAAATAATAGTCAAACACAGACTATCATGAATTATCCTTTATGGCTTGTAGATGAACCACGCTTTTTAATTTGATTTCTGAAGTGTGATAAAGGTAGTTTGTTGGTTATGTATAATGGCCCAGATGAATTAAAATGCAATGTTTAGTAGGACTTGGTATTGATTACCAAATTGAGATTGATTATCGATGACAGACTACTGATCAATAATTGATTAATGATCAAAATAGTTTATTTGAGAATCCCTGTAAATACTGAATTAAAAACGTGCCAAAATTCTTAATTTCTTGGTTAATTTTTCATAGAAGTATATTATTGTTTTGACCGGTTATTATACTTTATTGTCAGTATGTATAGGGAACCTATGTGGAAGAGATTTCTACTTGTTAATGGGTACAATGAAGAAAATGTAACTTTGATATATATATAATCAATTATGAAATTTGATAATCCATAATCAAAATTATAAATTCCTAGCAATGATAATCAATTATTAATCATTTTACTAATAATGCAATATACTTATAATTAATGAAGATTACTATTTAGGTTTATTTTTGTTTTCTAACAAGTTTTCAACCACAGTCCCCACACTAATAATGTTATTTTTATATATAATCAAAGCCTCTCATGTAAAACCTGTTCCTTGATAACACAATGAATTGTGAGATTGCAAATCCTAAAGAGGCTGTCATATTGGTTTACTCTGAGTTTGGCTATCCAACAATTCGGTGCTATTTAAGAGGATCTAATAATGATCATTATGTTTCCAGTTCAACTAACGAACCAAATTATCTCTCAACTTGTATTGATTTGTAATTTGATAGACCTTGATTTCATTTAATCTTTAAACTCTCTTGTTAATCAGAGTTTTTGACTAGGAAATTCAGTTTCATGGGTAAGAACTCCATCAAAACGTCAGTCAGGAGTCAGAGTGCGAGTCAAATGAGCACGTGTTTATGTGAGGACTTAAACACACAGTGCCAGATTTTCTAGGACTAGGAAGTTCACCCTGAAAAAAGCTTGGTTTGAAAATGAGTGTCAAAATTTTATTATTATGAAGTATTGAAACATTGTCAAGGCTCATCCAATCTGCATTCGAAAATGTCAGTTATTTGCATTGTAAAACACTATTACACCATTACTTTATCTTTGTTTAGCATTTCTTTTTCAAATCAGACGAGTGCTTAGAAACTCTGTTTTCACACCACAAACAAAATCGGAGCATGTCTGTAATTAACCTGAATCAAACAACAGTGCTAATTGAGCAAAATATTTCACTTCCAAGGACTTTTTCCTTCAGGACTCAATGTAACTCTGTGTACTAAATAGTTACTAATCAAGTCTCTGTATTTAAATCTGATCAAAATCAGCCATTGTTATCGAGCGAGACTACAATGATACCAAAACATGTTGTCAAGTACAGTATAGAATAACATAATAAAATAATTATTAAGCTTTTAACATCAAAAACCAATATACACTCTAGACTGATTACTTATCAATAATCAATATATTCCTTAATTGGAATGAATGCATGAATAAACAAAGGAACCAATGATGACATCAAAACCCAACACACTCTTGACACAATTATTATCAATAAGCAATATATTCCTCAGTTGGAGTGAATGAATGAATGCAGATAAGCATTAAGTTATACTGAAATAGAAATTAAAGTCAGATGAAACAAATTCAATTCTATAATTCCTGCCAACATCAGACTTGTCCTGTTTATTTAGAATGACAGAGAAACCAACAACCTGGTGAGATCCCATTTTCAAACTCTGCAAGACACCATTTTATCCTTCTAACATCTGGCATTACAACTTCATCCTTGAAATTAATACATTTGGTTGTCATGGTGACATGTTTTTTCACTAATATTCAATCTTTACGATTATTATTCTTTCTTCTTAACTGTATATAAGATTGTTTTTCAATTCTTAAGTCAGAAATTTTTGTTTTTACACAAAATAGAAGTTCTCTTTAACAGATATCGGCAACCCGTTTTCTTAACTAATACATATTCATATCATGAAAGCTATGCATTCAAAATAAATAAACATAATAGAGAAATTGAATTCAACACTCTTTACCAAATTTCCCTTATTGCACAATCATAGAATAGCACCCCTCATTGACCTTGCTAATTTACCAAAACCTATTCAGTGGCAAAAAAGTAGGACAATGTGCAAACAGCAAAAATTCAGAATAGTAGAAACAAAACTATGTGATATTCTACTTGCCAAATTCTTTCTAAATTCCTCTATGCACAACAACATCAATAAAGGCAGGGTCACCTCAATCCAAACTAAGAAATCTCTAGAGCTATCAAAGAGGGATTATATATTTTTTATGAGTTGATTGAATTCACAGACATGTTTGTCAGCTTTATGGCTGTATTGTGTATTAATAAACTTCTATTCTGGCGTTCATATACACAGTCACCAAAATAATTTACCTACCAATTGTACATTGAAAATACATTATTTATAAAATACTGGTATAAGCTTACATTATCTACCAAATATACAGTCACCAATTAACATTATCTACCAAATATAGTCACTAAATATACATTATCTACCAAATATAGTCACTAAATATACATTATCTACCAAATATACATCATCTGTCATATTTAGGTAGACTGGAGATGTAAAGAAACTCACCAAATCAGTAGTGAAATTTTTTAATCTAGGCCATAGTTCAATGTTGACAAATGCCTCACTTTTGAAATAGCGACCAAATGAAAAGCTGCTTTATATTTTAATTACATATCTTAAATCCATCCAGACTCCCCCTCTTTTGCTTTATTTAAACCTGGCAAGAAATCAACCAACTAAGCTAGCAAATAAATTAAATGGTGTATTCCTTAGAAGGACTTCAGAAACTTCAGAAACATACATTTGCACATTATGAAAGAAAAACAAATACCTTGATAATCACAGCACCTTTTTAGAGCTATACTATGTTTACAAGTTTTGTCAACTAGATTTTATCATATGATTATGAAATATCAAATATAATGGTCTAGTGTATAAACTCTTTGTATCCACTCTATAATTTTTAATAATGAATAATATCAAAGAGTCAGCCTTTATATAATAAATAATATTAAATTGGTTACAATGTATCATAAAATATCAAACAAGAAGGTTAAAACCTAAGGTTCTTTCACAATCTCAGCTTAAAGGGTAGTGTCATTTTAGCAATGTCCAAATTATAAAAACCAGTTGACAGAAAATCAAAATTATGAAAACAGAAGCCATAACCATTTTTTATATCAGTAACTGGTAAGTGTACAAGTCATAAATAACTAAGTATAAATCAATTGTTGAATCTTTGATGCTTAATCCCAAAAACATTTCACATTGTCCAAAAAAAACTGGGCAACACGACCAAAGATAAATGAGGTCTAAAAGCTTAACTTTTACATTGGTCAGTAAATCAAATTTCACTAATAATAATGTGAATTAGTATACCAGCTCTTAAATAGTAAATTGACATCATGTTGATATAAAAAAAAAAAGTAGTGCCTACCAGCCAGTACTGGAATCTTCATAATTTAATGGTTTAAACACTATGTAACACTATAAAATACTTTGCCCCATATAAATATATAGGATAGTTTCACTTTTATCTCTTTAAGATAACCCTCACTACCTTTCAGAAAGTATAAACTAGTAGGCCAATACTGAACTGAAATGTAGCATTACAATAAACAAGCACACTTTGTCATACTTTGTTGCACTAAGTTTGATAATTATGGTGTTCGGAAACTCATAGGCATCAATAACTTAACTCTATTTCATATCATTAAGAGTTTATTTTTTTAGTGGAGGTATCGAGACAAATACACTGTTTAAAGATCGTCACCTCTGACTTATAACACACGTTATTACCGTTATGTTTTTCACGCTTTGTTGCATGTGATACGAGCTTGAGTTTTCAATGCAAAGCACAAAGACATATAAAATCGCTTTGAGCTGTATGATGTGTGTGAAAAATTCAAACTTACGTGATTCCTTTTCGGTTATTCCAACGGTATGACCCTCAAGATTCGATAATCATGGCGAATGGGGGTCAAATTTCTTTTCTCACTCCCCTCAACTTTTCATCAACTCAGCTTTCAAGATGATAACAGCGGATACCAGATGTATAGAGAAATTGAAATATCCACGAAAAACCCACAGAAAAACACAACAATTTCCCACGAAATTGACAGAAAATTAGTCACAAATTCACAAAAACTGTTTAAATATTGAATTACGGTGTAGTTTCCGTTAAAAATCCAGTTATGAAAACATGATTTACTCCCAAAACCTTCTTTTGTCTGAGGCCGTGTTTACTGTAAACGCGTGAAGAGTGTAGTCACGTGATCTCAAGACCAAACGGCCTCGTTAGTTGCAGAAGGCGCCGTTATTTTCAGGCAGTGCGGCTTTCTGCTGATTTCTTTGAAGTTGAATGCAACAGATGGGTTGCGTGGCAGAAGAGAAGAATGTGTTTTTACTGGTTTTGAAATTGATAGCATGCTTTTTATTAACCCCGATTTTAATTAGTTCATTAGTAAATTAACTAGGCTAATGACGCAATGCAACAAAGAGAAATCCGAAATCCATATTTTAATAGTTATAGGGAGACGGGTAGGCCTATTGCCTGCTTTGTATTGTGCGTGCTTTCAAATTTTCACCTAAAATAGAAACATTTAGTGGCCTAGTCTTAACGTTAACAAGTGTTTTCATAGGATATTTTTTGAAGTGTAGAGGACTATGGGCCTATAGACAATATCAAGTGTAGTGAGTTACAATCTCATTAGGTAGCCTACCACTCCCTCATCCCCCCAATCTCCTCTCCTCAGTCTAGTTTAGTGTAGAGAATTCCACCAACAAAACAACTTAAAATTCTAACAAATCGATGAAATGGGAAACAAATGGAAGTTTTCTAACTTAATTCCGTCGTTTTCCTTGGAAAAAAAATTCGATTCTACGAACTTTAGCTGCGGAATTCCTGTAACATCAATTAAGTCAATTTTCCGTTTTCGTCCTTTTTTATGTTCAAATTCCAGATCAATGGCGTTTTCCACACTTTCCGCAATTTTTTTTATTTTTTTGGAACAGAATATTAGTTTCTAAATCAATCAGTCTACTGGGAACTTACAACTCTTAAGACCCATATACAATTTTTAGTTTTACATTCGTGTTTTGATGGTTGTAGGCTTCATTCCAGATCCTCGGCTGTTAAAAATTGAAAGAGATAGGCATATAGACTGATTCCGCTGTTTTAGCAAAATTTACCTCGGTGCACACTTCATGACGTTTCTTCATTAATCTTTTCTTATGGCATCAAAGTTGGGTACATTCATATCAATCATACGAATGCTATGATGGTCTGAATGCCAACGAAGTCGCACAATGCCACGAACTGTGCAATGAGGGAATTGTGTCAGGACATTTGAATTAGTTTCAACCTCTACGTTTTGTTAAATCAATAAGAAAGAGTGGAGATAATTAGCTGTAAAAGCTCCAAAATGGAGTTAACCAATAGGTTGCACAGTTTAACAGATCAGCTGTGGTGTTAACCGAACTTAAAGAGTAAAAATGTTTTTATGTTGCTATATATTTCCATATATTCCTTCGTGAATTAGGCCTACTGATAGATACAAATTAAGAATGTTACCAAATGGTCGCTGAGGGAGAAAAAGATTTTGATGTTTTTGCGCTTCTCTTATTTATTGTCCATATATTTTTACTATATCTTTATCATCAAAATATTTGAATTGGATATTCCAATTATTACAATAAAAGTGAAAAAGTAACACTCTAATATCATCAGCCCACCAACACACAGACACCCCCATTGTTCCCATTTCATATCCACCCTCAATCAAGGGGTTGGCCCGACCAATCTTGCCACCATACCCATTCATCTCGGCTATTCCTTCTCCAGTAAATAGAGAAATCAATTAGCGATCAGAGGCTGTAAATCAAAATGAATCTGTCTCAAGTCTCCGATACGATCGTTAAATATCGGAAAACGATACGTAATTTACTACGTTCCGAACTGTCTGTTTTTGTGTACCCAGAAAAGGCTTCCACTAATTCAATCTCTTCATAGGTCGGAGGGGGTGACATGGAAAAGGCGTCTAAACATTATTTACCAATGCCACGTTTGTCACAGCCTGTGCTTAAAGATCCTTCGACCAATAGAAATCGAAAAGCTAATGTCGTTGCTTAGGCAAAATTCTCTTCATAGCATACTGCATGGTGTGGTCTATATTCCTTAACCCAATCAAGTGAAGAAAGGTATGATTTCGTGTCGTTTTAAGACTATTATATAAGACTCCTAAATCCGATAGTTCCGATTGCCTCATCTGAGATTTATAGCGGATTGTTCAAGAATGAAATCGAAGCGATCGCTCATTAATCTAATTAGAACTCTAGGATCTATCTATCTGGAATTGTGATCCGTTAAGACGGAAGGGTAGGAGATGGGACCGGTTGAGGTGGGGCTCCTGTTAGGGTCTGGTGAAATAGAACTGACCTGGTGGTTGGAAGAGTATTGTGACAGGCAAGACATGTGCGGGGAGGGTCTGGTGACATAAGACTGAAATGTATGGGGCTTGTGGTAGGGTCTGGTGACATAAGATTGGCCTGGGTGGGGCTTAGGGTAGGAATTGGTGACGGAAGACGGTCTGGCGGAGCTTGTGGTAAGGTCTGGTGACATGAGACTGACCTGGGCGAGGTTTGTGGTATGGTTTAGTGGCAGGCTGGGTGGG
>NW_008707410.1:316958-372318 GCF_000327385.1 Lottia gigantea
GGAAGTAGTTTTATTATTTGATTAATTAACCAGAGAACAATCAGTGGTCGTACAGACTGGATAACCTCGGAAATTTCCAGGCATTTTACAATAACACGTGTTGCACCCGTCCTTGAGCTTCCAGAAATCCTGGACGTCATACCAGTCTCCTTCGGAATTACAATTCCATGCTCCGTGATTTGGTTTAGCTGGAAAATATGTCATAGTCAATCAAATTAGTATTCAAATCTTGATGTTGTGATCTGACGAAATTGTATTGAAACACTTGAAAGTCATTGAGATATTCACCCAATCAAATACTCTTTTCAAGCAAATTTAACTTCAACACCTTAACTTAAATTTCCTTTTTTCTCAGGTTTGCCATACGGTCAAGGGGACACAACCCGATATTCAAAAAGTGAACGTTAATTACTGTGGTCTGTAATCCTTCTTTTGTTCAATGAAATCTCCTATGAACCATTCGTGGATTGGATAAGCCCATGGTGTACGAAAACATTCGCTTTTAAATGCCAAAAGGTGAAAATATAGAACAGGTGCAACAAAGTTTAAGCAATTTTCCGACTATAACGTTAATAAATTAAAATACAACTATTTTACATTAAGTTTATGATGCAGGTTGGAAAATCAACCCCTTGATGCCACTGGTGGTTTTGGTTTGTGAAGTCAATTTCCCTTTTAGAAAGTCCACATATTGATCATGTTATTTTGATAACCTAATCATCGCTGTAGTGAAATGTGATAACTTACCAAATTTCTTAATGTTACATTCGTGAGCAGTACAGACCATGCCTTGTTCCGTACACCGACAGTAGTTACACCCCTCGATCGTCGTCCATTTTTCTCCTATCAGATATTGATGACGATCGTAGGTACACCTACCAGCGCTCGTTTCTGCCACATAAGCAGCCAGTCCTAGAAAAGAACGATTAAAAAAATGACGATTTAAGAAAAATTCGAGATCCCCCCATTTCTTGTCCTCCCTGTCAATTTAATTTCTCTTTTAAAACCAGCCCTGTCAGTGATGCAGGTAAGAGGGGCTGACATGGAAAAAGAGTCTAGTCGTTCGGATGGGACAATAAACCGAGGCCCCGTGTGCTATAGGCTGTGCACGTTAAAGATCCCTGGACAGTTGGAAATCGAAAAAGAGCAGGATAATGCCGCTGTCCTGGCAAAACTTTCCTCATTGCACCTTGAATGGCGTCGCCAGTCTTCATTAGCCCACATGGTGTAGAAAAATAAGTCGTAAAACTCCATTCATTTCATTTCATTTCTTTTAAAACCACACAAGTCCATTATTATATCAATTTTACAGTAATTTTAAGTAATTGTTTCAATTTACCAAAAAAAAAATTTTAAAATTTACAGAAAAGATTTACTGCGTAGCCTACCTGTAATTAGCAGTGCTACAGTTACTCCGTTCATCGTCTCTTCATGTATTAGAGTGTGGGTCTGAAGGTCAAATATACTTTTTAATGTCTTCTTGATAATAAATATGTTCCAAATTTCACTGATAAGGAATAAAATATGGCCTTGTCAATGGGTAAGGTAGAGATAAATTTAGCACAAACCCATATTTTTTAATTGGAGTGCTCATGGTATAGAGATGCATGTTAAAGATTCCCGGACATGGAAAAATATATCCTGTTTTTTTTCCCCCATTGCAAACAGTATGGTTTTATCTAAATCTAAATCTGGAAACGGTTATCAAATCTTATACACATAAGTCTTTAATTGGCTAAATCTTATCTCGTACCTACACGTTTATTTATTTACTTACATTTTACTTATCACCTAGTAGTTCTAAGTTTTTTACAAATCGAACGCCCCTGATTTGAATGGAGTTATTTATCGAACGCCTATGACTATTCAAGGGAAATAACTCACATTACAGGTCAAAGGTTGTAGTTAAAAACCACGCCATACAAATCAGAACACGTCGCTTGCGGACACCGGGAGCTTTTCTACTTGATCTTGGTTGTACTTTTCTACTTTGTCAAAATGTCGGCAGAAGTGAGTATGATCATCGGTTTAATATTTTGGAACTATTTTATAGTGTTGTCTGATTCTGTGTCAGCCATTTCCATTTCTTATTTTTGATTTCATTTTTATGATCGCACGATAATTTCAAATGTCTTTTTACCACCGAAAGAATTTAGATCTATTTTATTGTTATGATACTGATAGTTGTCAAAAGTTTCATTAAAGAAACTTGCCTAAAAATTCATCAAAGAACCTTTTACATTGGGAATCTGAAATGAGAAAAATATTCCCTCATTCATTGCACATTTGTAGTTATTGTAGCTCGTCTTCATTGGCTGTCCTGTGCAAAAACTTTTCAAATAATCTTCTTGCTTTTTACTTAGTTCACAACAGCAGCAGAAGAGGTGAAGAATTTAAAAGAAAAACCAGCAGATGCAGAAATGTTGGAAATTTATGCTCTATATAAACAGGCTACAGTAGGAGATGTTAATACCAGTAAGTAACAAGGTCCTCTAGTCTAGACATAATTATGATGCCATGACCAATGCCTTTGACAAAATGTTAACAAGATATTTGCTAATAGCCTAGTAGAACCACCATCATTAAATATATAGTAAGTGTGGTTGGATTGTTGTGAATCCACATTGCTTGATAAAAAGAAGCACTATAAAGGTAGTTGCTGTATCAAGGGTTAGAGACTCACCACCTGTTAGATATCAAGTTATATTGAGAGTGATCTATATAGGTTATTGTACTTAAAGGTTCAACATGACCTAATCTTCTCTATCAATTTATTAATGTGGGTCATTTTGATTTAATTTTGATAATATATGTCTACATTCTTTCTTCACCTAGCATTTCAAAGGAAAACTGTGTATGGGGCAAAGTCCATTGCAGTTGGTTAAATAGGTTCAAATTTTTTCTTTCTGTGCAGTGTATTTCTTTTACCCCGCAAAAAAATTAGATAAGGCCCCTTTTAAAAAAAAAAAAAAAAATGACTCTTTATGGCAAGTATGCAAAGAATATTGATGATGTTTGACAATTCTGGTTTATTTCAGCACGACCAGGCATGTTAGATTTCACTGGTAAAGCTAAATGGGATGCATGGGAGGCTAAAAAAGGTAAGGTTTATCTCAATTGGACTTTAGCAGTTAGGGTGACTCATAGAGTAAGACACTCCCTCTCTAATCTTGAGAACTAAGCTTTGAATTTGACATGGGTTGAAAAAGTTACTTAAGATTTTTGAACCAGGTTTACCCTGTCAGTGATTAAGGTCTAGGATTGACATGGAAAAAGTGTATGTGTTTATGTTATGCATATTATAGATCCATTTACAATTGGAAAATTAAAAATAGTAGGTTAATGTTATTGATGTGTCCAAATTTTGCACATTGCAAACTGTGATGATGTACATCTTCCTTGCCATGGAGAACAATACATATATTTTACTTCAAATCTAATATCTTGACTTGTTGACAGGAACAAGTAAAGAAGATGCAGAAAAGGCCTACATTGCCAAGGTAGCTGAATTAAAAGGAAAATATGGAATGAGTAAGTACAGTTTGCAAAAAGTTACAGGAATTCCGACTGAAGCATGGTTGTTACAACACATCCATGTAATTTTGTGCTGAAATAACAATTTTGTTTTCTATGCACATAAAGTTGTTTTAATCAGAAGAATACACTACAAAACAACAGGAAGGAAATTTAGAAGCACATCTTTTTTGCCTATCGTCTTGTCCTCTAAATAGTCTTCAGAAGTACTAAAAATGTACAAAAATTGCCTCAATCACAGATAAATCTTGAATACACTTGAATTTGAAGGCCCAAATTTCCACGTTGAGCTGTAAACTCTATTACTGATTATCTGTTTCTGAGACTAAAGTATGATTGCTCAAACAAATGGAAAACCTGTAATCAAAATATTTTTTTTAAATTTCAGAATAACTGAAGATCTTGGTTTAGTCAAGTTCAAATGATTTTTCCGCATGTCATCTTTTTTTTATTTCACCCTATTTATTTTTTGTTCATTTTTTTTTTAATCATAATCATAATGATCGATTAAAATATCAATTATATCATTACAAGGATGTAATTTTAAAAAGGTAAAAGGTTCATCCCAGTTTGAAAATTAAACAATGTATGTGGTACAGTCCCTTTAGTATTGTGATAGAGAAACATTTGTCCAAAAATTTGCGTAAAAAGCTGATAGAGCTGAATGTCAGCAATGCATAACGTCTAAACTTTGCCAGTACATGTTAAATTGTAGTCGAACATGATGCCCAAATTTAATTTTACAAAGTGACAGAGCTAACTGAAATTTACTCTGCAAGCTAATATAGTGAACAGACAATCGTTTCTCTTAAGGGCAAATCAGTCAATCATGATGTTGGAAATTTATTTTCTTTTTAAATGGTTAAAGTGCTTCTTGTTAATTTTTTTCATAATTTTTCATAAATTTGTTCATGATATAGATTTTGGTCTTATGAAAGCATACTTTTTTTTTTACTTTTTCTATGATGAAATAATAAATGTTATTAAATTCTTGAAAAGAGTAAAATATTTCTTAAATGTTTATCAGTCAACAGCTTTCTGTGTGGATTATATTGTTGGTACACTAGTCTGTCAGTAAATGTGGATAAAAAAGATCACTGTCTCTGTTCTTCTAATAGATTTCATGTACATGTATTATACTTTAGAAAGCATATTTCTTTACAAATTTTTAGAAACCCAATTTGAGTTGTGTCCCTTGGTCTGCCCAATACGTTTGTTGATTGGTAGATGACGGCCGCGTCCAGCAAATGCTGATCTCGCAGACATTCTTTGCTTTCATAGACACATCCATACATTGTGCTCTAAAGATCTGGCAATATTTCTCTCTGCACACTGAATGGCGTTCAAAATGTTTAGAAAACATAAGCCGAAGTTTAGGTTTGCTGAAAACTTAGTCAATCACAATTGTTTGTGTTCATATAGAAGATTTGATACATAATATACCTACAAGGGCCAATCTGGATCTGACTACAGAAATCACAAAGTTACGTGGATAAAATGCTAGAAAACATTCAAATCTCTTCAATGTTTTTTTTTTAGCCGCAGTGAGCTTTTAGGCGCTGGGTTCCAGGGTTCAACCCTGACATAGTTTGCGATAATATCTTTTTTCAATCCGATTTCCCCCTGTTAGTGGTGCAGGTCGGACGGGCTGACATGGAAAAAGCGTCTAGTCCTTCGGGTGGGACAATAAACCGAGACCCCGCGTGCCACAGGCTGTGCACGAAAAAAATCCCTATACAGTTGGAAATCCAAGATGTGTTGGCTGACACCACTGAAAGAGATTTCCTTCAATGCACATTGCATGACGTCATTAGTCTACGCTTTCATTTCATTTAAAACGTATTTAATCGTCCTATTCAAAGGGCACAGTTGAATGAACACATTGTTATTCACACAATAGAGCTCGACAGAGACTGCTATTGACTCCACTGACCTTCCATTCGGCAATCCTCGGCAGTTTTCGCAAAGCAGAGCGCTAGAAGAACTTCAACGGTAATCGTCGGCAGTTTCCATAAAGCTGAATCTGAACTTTTATGGTAAGCGTTTTGCTTTCACGCTAGGCTGTTTGCTATCCTGTATACATGATAACATACTGAAATTTGTTGTTATTCTTAACCGTGGGTGAAACTTTTGCATGCTTTAGTTTTTATATATTTCACTCATTGCACACTACGTGATGCCCGTTCATTCATTTTATGATTCTGATCGACTGTGTGGAATAATGTTCATACTCTCCTCAGCCTGCACAGACTATAGGCTCTAGATATAACATATATTCTATCCTGCAAAATTCTGCAAAACTGTGAACAAAAGACAAGAGGAAAATCCCCTACAGTAAAGGGGATAAAACTGTCCGTAGCTCAACGAGCCATCCGTTGCGCTTACGGAGATGTTAAGTCGTTTGAGGACATATGTAAGCAGACAATTGGATTTTATTTCATTTTCCACACACAATCATGTCTGGCTATGGGCCCTAGATATATTTCACGTTTCAAAAATAATTTTCATCTCTCACAAAGATGTTATTATCACGATAATATATACCATCATACATGTAAGACAAGAAAGACCGGTTTAAATAAGACACTCTCGTCACGCAATTCTTTGACTCGATATTCGCATTCTTCAACTCGGTTTCCCTGTCAAGTGATGTAGATCGGAGAGACTTACACAAAGGACAATGATCTGAGGCCCTGTGCACTTCAAGCTATGCAATGAAGTAGACTTTGACAGTCGGAAATCGAAAAAGATTAGGTTGATGCAGTCTAGGCGTAGAGCTCTTTTTCAGGTTGAAAATGGATGTATCAGAAGATCCAAATTTTAAGACATCATCGGATGGACTTACGCACTGTCGGGACCTCATTAAAGCTAGAGATGGTCTGACGAAAGAGGAAATAGCAAAAACTTTTGACGCTTGGGTTGTTAAAGGAACTTACGAATCGGTAAGGTTTCTCACTCCTGTTTCGAGAATTCATTTCTTGCTCTTTTAATTTTCTATTATTCTTTTTTTCTGGGGATCTGTAGCCGCCTTAGGGGTGGGGGCCCGTGGACCTGATCAACCAGTTTTAATGGTAGTTGAGCCACTATCGGTATAACAAGATAGTTAAATTTTGGGAATTCTTTCAATTGCTTTTTGTTTTAGCGCCAAACTAAATAGACAACTCTAGTTTATGTTTGTAACCGACTACGAACTATATTAATTTTTTCTTGTAGGACACATCAAGGCTGGGCTATGTCGGACCCCAGGTCACAGCCGAAACCGTCTCTAAACTTTATGACGATGTTCAGCGTGAACGTATTAAAATACTCGACGTTGCTGCTGGTACTGGCTTGCTATCGCGAGAGGTAGGTCAAAGCACGTGCATAATTAATGATGACCTATTGATATGCGTTACGCGGTCTTTATCTATATACAGTTAAATGGTTTTCAAATGTTTGATTTCTGTTGTCTGGATGTCAGTTATATCCAAATTTGATTTATCCGACGGATAGAGCTCATATGACATTCAGTTAATCAAAGTTGTCGAAGCGTACCAAGCTTTATATAATTGACTGATATTTTGGCTTTTATAGAGGATGAACATTGGGTTCACTTTTTCAGCTAAGAAAATATGGATTTAAGAATATTGACGGTGTTGATCCCAGCGAGAAATCAAAAGAATTGGCAATGAAAGATGGTCTATATGATAGATATGTGGTAGATTTTGTTGATGAGCATGATCTTGATATTCAATCAGGTAAAGGTCTAATTTTAGAAACTAAGTTAGTTAAATCGGTAGACGGCTGCGATATCAACCTACCGTTTTCTTTTAGTCTTACAACGCTACTGTCGGTACTTTGTCTGCACTTTGAAGAAAAAATTATGGTCAAATTGCTTTGAAATCGATCAAATTTACACGTCACTCAAAGAACAATACCTCCATTAAAATCCTTTAATATAAACACCTGTTTATTTATCAGCGAGTAGTGAACATTTTGGTATTTCCCCAGCCATGTTCTTATAGGCCATCAGTATTCCAATTGGCTGTCACAGTAGTTCATGAACACCGATTGTCTTTCTTTAAGGACTGGTGCAGGTCGTGTAAGAACTTGAATAGAATTTTGAACAAAATATATTGGAAGCATGATATTAAGTGTTGATTGGTTCTAGTATATTGACAGAGGTTATTTACGGCGCATCAGATGACTATTTTCAGCGATTCGGATCATTAAATTTTCTTCTGGATCTAAAATCTCGTCAAACTCCCGAGACTTGGGTACAACTAGGGGGCATACTGACTTTATGGGGGACAACTAAGTTGGTCGAGATTCAAACTCTGGCAGCTCATATTTTAGTGGAAACACATATAAATACGATATTTTCAGATTTTTTAGAAATCAAGAGGGGGTGCAAACCATTTTTCTAAGGGGCCAAATGCCGTGTGCCCGAATAGGAACTGAAAAGTATGGCGTAAAATATCTTCTACTTACCTTTTCGTTTTTTTTACAGAGTATTATGATTGTGTAACATCTTCAGGAGGATTTTCTATAGGATTAATGTCTTGTAGTTCAATAAAGGAATTCATCCGAGTTGCTAAAATAGGTAAAATTGGTCTTTTACCCAGTGGCGGAGCCAGGTTTGCGTCCGAGAGGTGCCGAAATATCTGAGATTGCCCGAATTTCTAACCTAGTTATGAGATTTTTGCCCCCCCCCCCCCCCCCTTTGGATCCGCCACTGCTTGTACCTTTTTCCAATACGGAATCTAAACTTAACAACGTTACTCGTCCAGTACTGGATTATTATCGCGTGAGGTAGGTCCATGCACACGCATATTGAAAGATTTCATTATTCCTTTATTCTATGTGGAATTAATTAGTTGAACGAATCCCATACCAATTAGAATAATAACACGCTGTTTAAAACTTGTACCTTTGTTTCAGGTGGTATAATATGTTTCAGTTTGACAAATTATGTTGTAACTGCTGGTGAAAAGTACATGGACAGGTTCGAACCTTGTCTGGTGCAGTATGAGGACTCGGGTGTTTGGCAAAGACTCAGTAAAACTCATGTGAAATCCTATTACGACAATGCTCCTGGAATAATTTATGTTTTTACTAAAATAAAATCTTTATAAATATGGTGTTTAATCTTTCCAACACACCTAGAGTCTTTATTTGTCTATTTCAACCGATATATTTATCCATTCTGACCAGGCCAAATTGTTTGGAAAAAGGAAAAACCCATTAAAAACAATTTTTGGCCCTTTGGCGCAGGCGACTTTAATTGTATACCTGTCATTGACTAGTATCTTTCGTCCAAGCTGTACGTAGACAAAGACGGACTGAGTGATAGAGGACATTTAAAACTAATGCAATGCATAAGAGGGCAGGAAGTTGAATTGTTGTCCGTTTTGGCATTTGGCAACATGCAGAGAAGATGCGGAAAGGGCCATCATTGCCAATGTGCTGAATTAAAAGGAAAAATCAATGTTTGATATGACAAGAGTCGTTCGGTGGAATACAACGAAAGAGTGAGAATCAGTTTGCTAATTCACGCAAGGTTGTTATTACACCTCGGAACCGAGTGGCTCAGTTAACCTGATGGTCAAGGGGTCATATGTCAATTTAAGATGATACCTTCGGATTTTTAAACCCAATTTCACCTTTGTCACTGATGCACATCGAAGTAGCTGACGTGGAAGAGACGTTTAGATGGGACAGTAGGCCTAAGTTGTAAATCCATAAAAAATTTAAAATAGATAAATAACCCACGGATTACTATGACTTATTTCATTTTATGATCTCTCAAGCGTAGTGACACATAATGAATTTTAAAGACCGGTAGATCTTGAGACCAAGAAATATATTTCCCCTTGTAATTTGATCCAGATGATCCACGTGATTTCTAATTTAAATCCTAAGATAACAAAAAGTAGAATCATCTGTGCGCTATGTTCTGTAAATCTAATTGGTCGGGAAACTTGTAATCCTTTACTTATCAAAATTTACTAAACAGGATTAAAAGCCTTGATTTTCGAGGCCGAAACTGACCTTGAAATTAAAGAGGAATAGGTTGTTGGTTGGAAATGAAGGTTTATTGAATTTAAAGGCTCCTATTTGCATCATTTTGATCTCCTGTCTTACATTTGTAACAAAAAAACAGATCATGACGTCACTCTCACAAATACCATTTGACCTAAAAAAAAAAAGAAGCTTGATATGATATGCATACAAAGGCCAATTGTACCATAGAAAATAACATTTTGCCAACACTTTCTGTCATGTAGTTTTTTATGATATTTCGTACGTTAGTGCAAAAAAATCTCTTTAAAACGTTAAATTAAGGCCGTCACTTAATGACTTGTAGACAGCTATTGACCCCAATAGCCTACAATATATATATATATAATGTAGCCTACTGAATAGTAACCTTCTCTACACTTAGTGTGAAGCTGTTACCATTATAACAAAAAACAGTTGTAATTGTAACGATATTCTTTACCCTTTAAACAACCAGGTATGTATGCTTTAGTTTTTATATACATTACATTTCCCTCATTGCACACTACAAGATGTTAGTTTGAACGTTGTGATGAACCATGAACAGAAAGGGGATTAGACTATATAGGTATATCACTTTTCACATTTAGTATGAGTAATATTCTAACCTTTGTTGTATTGGATTGTATTGTTGTATTAACACTGACAAGATACAACCAAATCACTGCATTTATAAGTATTCGTGATACAAAAAAGGTGGCTATTGCAGTCAAGGTATCAGACGAACTTCGTAATAGTTTTACATTGTGATTAGGGTATCGGGAACACGAAGTATATTATATTCGCACTTGACATCTGAATCTTAATAACTTTTACACAAACCGGATATGACGTTTGGCCATTTGAACTTAACCTATACATAAGCAATTTCTGTACAGCAAAACATGCTGTGTGTCTGTTGCATATAAGAAATACTAAACCATATCATTACAGCTGGAAATTATGTGACAGAATTTTAACTATTTATTCAGAGTTTTACTTGGAATAAACATGTAAAATTTTAAAAAAGATATTACTTCAAATAAACAAGATTAAACCTCTTCTATCTCCCAACCTATGAAATTTTATTAAGCTCATTTTCAATCCCACATTGACTACTGCTCCACCATTTGAGGTTGTTGGTTTATAAACATCCGTTATCCACAGACAGTTCTAGAAATACTTATATGGGACTACTTGTATGTTATCTATATCTATGCAATTTTATCCACATAATTAACATTTCAACCAATACCATATCATAACTGATACTCTTTATTTTTCGCTCTAATTAATATTATATTATTATTATTATTCATAAAATTGATAAGAATCCCATCTGACACCCAAACAATTTTACTCCTTGACGCTTTCTGTTTTCATCCCGACATAGGCCAAGATAATACCTTTCTTCAACCAGTGATGCAGATTGGATAGACTGACATTGAAAAATTCCCCAGTCTTTCGGATGGGACATGGATCTGAGGCTCTGCGCGCTACATGAAAAACAGGCTAATGCAGTTGTGCTTGTAAATTTTTCCTTATTGAACACTTCATTGTGATGTAATTATTGTGTAATATAGAACAATATGATGTATACTCAATTTCACTGCATACATAAGTTCTGTTATAAAGATATATCAGTCTATTTCAGATTAAAAATGGCATTATCCGAAGATAAAAATTTTAAGAAATTTTACAAAACATCGCCCGATGGACAACTGCACTATCAGGACGCCATTAAAGCTAGAGAAGGTCTGACGAAAGAGGAAATAGCAAAAACCTTTGACGCTTGGGTTGATAAAGGAAAGTACGAATCGGTAAGGTTCATCTCCTGTTTCTCCTGTTCAGTGAGTTCGCAAGCACTGTTCACCTATTACCTCCCTTTTCAAACCTACCCAAGCTTCTGATGGAACATTTTATATCCGAAATTATAAATGTCGGCAGCATTTTATGAGCTCTAGTCACTATCTAAACTGGAATTCAAGATGAGGATGTTATATCCGAAACCCCTGTCTGTAACATGAGGTGTAAATTGAGTCATAGCTTACTAGCATGTACTTTCAGTTGCTATTGTATGTTTCAAAAATCAAAAGGTCTGTTCTAGTTTATTCTTGAAACACACCGAACATGCAGTGACAGACTAACCTAATATTTCATTGTAGGACACATCAAGGCTGGGCTATGTCGGACCCCAGGTCACAGCCGAAACCGTCTCTAAACTTTATGACGATGTTCAGCGTGAACGTATTAAAATACTCGACGTTGCTGCTGGTACTGGCTTGCTATCGCGAGAGGTAGGTCAAAGCACGTGCATAATTAATGATGACCTATTGACATGCGTCACGTGGTCTTTATCTATATACAGTTAAATGGTTTTCAAATGTTTGTTTTCTGTTGTCTGGATGTCAGTTACATCCAAATTTGATCTATCCGACGGATAGAGCTCATATGACATTCAGTTAATCAAAGTTGTCGAAGCGTACCAAGCTTTATATAATTGACTGATATTTTGGTTTTTATAGAGGATGAACATTGGGTTCACTTTTTCAGCTAAGAAAATATGGATTTAAGAATATTGACGGTGTTGATCCCAGCGAGAAATCAAAAGAATTGGCAATGAAAGATGGTCTATATGATAGATATGTGGTAGATTTTGTTGATGAGCATGATCTTGATATTCAATCAGGTAAAGGTCTAATTTTAGAAACAAGGTCAATGCACAAGCAAACATTTTTGAACATAATATACTGGAAGCTTAATCTAAAAAGTAATGCAATATGGATGTGGGTGTGCTGTTTCTGTAGGATTATCCACCAGGGCTTGCCCCGGTCTCCCCTACATCGCATCTGAAGCCGAAGCCGAAGGCTGATTCCAACCTCGGATAGTCGAGGTGCGGTGTATAGCGTAGGGAATTAATGATATTGGCGTATTTAGGCGGTAATTTTGGGTCATGAAAATGGCGTAAAACTTAATTCATTTGCATTTTGTTTATTTATAGAGTCTTATGATTGTGTAGCATCTACAGGAGGATTTGCTGCAGGATTGATGCCTTGTAGTGCCATAAAGGAATTCATTAGAGTTGCTAAAATAGGTAAAAATGGACTTGTCAGTCTTAGCTACTGTGTCTTAAACAGGAAAGATTTTCTCTGTTTCTCTTGGAGCGCTATTGGTGTCCATTTGGATAGGAACAGCTTGTAGACTACGAAAAGACTATAGACACGGAGATTATTATGGATTATGACAATTTGCGTCGGTCAGAAGTATCGTATTCGTTTAAATATGAACTCTGTGTATAGTTTGACCTTTATTTCAGGTGGTATGATATGTTTCAGCGTACCAGATTATATATACACAGCGTGTGAAGAGTACAGGGACAGGTTCGAACCCCGTCTGGTGCAGTATGAAGACTCGGGTTTGTGGAAAAGACGCAGCAAAACACCTGTGAAATCTTACCTCGATAATGCTCCTGGGACAATTTATGTTTTTACTAAAATTAAATCTTTATAAATACCATACCATGCTTATTCTGTCCAACACAACTAAAGTCTGAATTTGTCTATTTGAGCTAATAGAACTCGACTATGGGTGAATGTCCAGTGTCGGCTCCAGACTCCAGGAACAAATAGGGGGAAATTCAGATCAGTACTAGACCTAATGTCATAAATCCAAAATGAACGTTTAGACGCCAATGTATATCACATTATCCAAAATGATATTTTAGACGATAATAATCCTTTGAAAGGTCAAGGCCATCAAAGGGAGGCTACTCGGAAAAATGATTGATTTTTTTTTATTAATTAGCCTACGAGTTTGTAGATATCCGTCTTTTTTTCATGCAATGGTTGTTGTTTCAAAACTTTCGACAGTTTAGGTTAAGTTAGTTTTCTAGAACAAGATTGTCATATAATTGGGTCCTGACAATGTTATAATTCGAAACAATGTGTGAAGTTAAAACTTTTGTGAAAGATTTTCACGATGAGGATTCTGTGAGGGACATGAAATATAATTCACTGGGGAACACTGGTATTCAAGTTTCAGATATAAGTTTTGGTGAGTTAAACAAAGCTGTTAGTATTGGATGATCTATCTGAAGAGTTGTAAGTCAGTTTTATAATGTAACCATTGATTCAGAAGCCTGTTACCCTTTTTGTATAACCTACCATTAGTACAGTCAAGTAACCTAATTTCGTGCTAACCTTTTTTTTTTCGTGCATTTCCGGAAAGGATTAATAATTTACCTGTGTGACCTCTGCATTTGCTTGTTTTGATAAACATGGGTTATCTGTACAATGTCAGCTAGTAAAATGAATCCAGTAGTTTCAAGCAAGGTAAAATGTATTAATGTATACAGTGGTGTAACCTATTTTCGTGGATATAAGGATTCCACACCGAATTTCGTCAAAGTTAAAAAAACGAATTTTTTTTTTCATGTCTTAGAAGTTTCCTCAGATATTCTACAAAATAATTAAAATTGGTTTATTTCGATTTTCTTTATGAATCCTTCACTTTGACCCATATTTCATGAGCAACCAACTCGGCAACGGCGGCAGAATGCGTCACCTATTTTCGTGTACAATGTTTGAACTATAAATAAGTCGAGAAAAACACGTTGTATGAATACCATGTGGTATAATTAACTTCTCTTAGTATTTGTCTTTAATATCAATTCATTATAACTAGTGACAATTCCTTCAAAGAACCACGATTTAAAAAAAAATAGTGACTGACAAAATAAGATACGTAGTGTGATTTATTGCTAAAAGTCACTGAAACAACATAAGAATATGGTCCACTTTGTGTTCCATAGAAATTTTCTGCTGACACGGAATCCGCTAGTTGATCGCTTGACTTCATTCGTTGGACTACATTCTAGCAGACGACACTTGGAATTCCGATTACAGCTAGGGATTATAAGGAAATTCGACCGATAGAAAATGGTGACGTTTGGTAATAAGTGTAATCCGCCATTTTGTATTTGTCAAAGTACACATTAATATATTTACCATGCTTGAAACTACTGAATTCATTCTACTAGCCGATATTGTACAGAAAACCCATGTCTATCAAAATAAACAAATGCGGAGGTCTCGCAAGGTCGCTCAAGGTCGCTCATGTAAATTATTAAACATTTCCGGAAATCCACGAATAATAGGTTTCCACGAAATTAGGTTACTTGACTGCAGTCGGGATGTCGAATTGTTATATGCACGAAAATAGGTTACACCACTGTACTAATCAAGGTTCACCTGCCACATATTAATCAAGTCAGATAATTGAGAAGATGCCAAGAGATGCCAGCTCAGAGATGGTTGAGAGGATCTTCTGTATTGTAAAATATAGATCTAAATTTAACCAGTTGTAAGTTAAAATTGTCTATCTGATATTATATTTCTGAATAGTCTTCCAAATATGGCCAATATGATGTCAGTTGGTAGGATTTCATGGTAAAATGCTAACCCTTTCAACAATAGTAATACCACCAACATAATTAAATGAGATGTACACCATGTTCAAAAATTTAATGAATGATAATTTTTTTGTATATTTCAGGTGCGTCTCCTTTGGCGGGAGTTTTTATGCCTACAGAGGAAGTGGAATCCATCAAAACAGTACGAGAGGCCTTGAAACATGGAATCAATTATATTGACACAGCACCTTGGTATGGTCAGGGCAAGTCTGAATCAGTGCTGGGAAAGGTATGAATGATATAACAAAATATACTTGACAGTCCAACTGCAGAATCAGAATCAAACATGATAGAGCTTGACATTGTTGGGTTTAATTGATAATCACAAAAACCTGATCAATTGGTATATATACAATACATAGAACAAGGCTGATCTAAATAATATACAGTGGTGTAACCTATTTTCGTGGATATAAGGATTCAACATCGAATTTCGTCAAAGTTAAAAAAACGAAAACAAATTTTTATGTCTTAGATGTTTCCTCAGATATTCTACAAAATAATTAAAATTGGTTTATTTCAATTTTCTTAATGAGTCCTTCACTTTGACCCATATTTCATGAGCAACCAACTCGGCAACGGCGGCAGAATGTGTCACCTATTTTCGTGTACAATGTTTGATCTATAAATAAGTCTAGAAAAACATGTTGTATGGATACCCAGTGGTATAATTAACTTCTCTTAGTATTTATCTTTAATATCAATTCATTATAACCAGTGACAATTCCTTCAAAGAACCACGACTTTTGTATTTGTCAAAGTATACATTAATACATTTTACCTTGCTTGAAATTACTGGATTCATTCTACTAGCTGATATTGTACAGAAAACCCATGTTTATTAAAACAAACTAATGCAAAGGTCGCTCACGTAAATTATTAATCATTTCCGAAAATCCATGAATAATAGGTTTCTACGAAATTAGGTTACTTGACTGTATAAATCACAATCCCAAGCCCAAAAGTTGACTAGATTGACATTGAAGCAACACACATGATAAACAAATTAGCAAGGTCTTCTGTTCTCTAATAAGCTCCAGTCTATTTTTTAGTTTTGATACATGAATTCTATTTTTCAAGGCACTACAAGATATACCTCGAGAATCCTATTACCTAGCAACGAAAGTCGGTCGCTATGAGTTACAGTGGGATAAAATGTTTGATTTTAGTGCTGAAAAAACTAGGAAGAGTTTCGATGATAGTTTACAACGACTTGGTTTAGATTATATTGATGTCATACAGGTATGTTACTGACTCTATTTTCCTCATTGCACACTGTATGTTATAATGTCATTATGTCATCGTAAATAATTTTATTAAATAATGTGTTTCAACAGTTGTTTCATTGTAAGGAAACAAGATGCATTATTTTAATTCTGAAAAGTAACACAGATAAATGAAATCTGCTGGTAAAACAAATTTTTGACTGTATCTCTCAATTCTTTCTTGATTTCAGGTCCATGATATGGAATTTGCGCCTGATTTAGATATTATTATTAATGAAACCTTGCCAGTGTTAGATGAAATCAGGAAAAGTGGTAAAGCCAAGTTTATTGGAATAACAGGCTATCCTCTTGGAAATTTTAAGTAAGTTTTGTCTAGACTAGAGAGTGAAAGACAACACTGCGCTGAGTGTCAGAAACCCTGGCCAGGGCATGGTATGAAAATTGTACTGTGAAGATTTTGGAAATTTGAAAAGAGTAGGCTATTGTTACTATTGCTGCTGATTGCAATTAAAATACAGAATATTATTAGTTTTCTGTCATGTTCGTGTATTTTGATATTGAATAACAAGCACACATCTACATGTTAAATATCCGAGGCTGTATTTTGGAAATTGTCTTCATGGCATGTATATTCCTCTTGTATTTGATTTTTGATTTAATTTGCAGGAAGGTTTTAGAGAGAAGTTCAGTCAAGATAGATATAGTATTAAGTTATTGTCATGGAGCAATGTATGATGATTCTATCACTGAGATTATACCTTATTTAAAGGTATGCTTACTCTTTTTAACTGGTGCTTGCAAACTTACCTGAAGGTCCAAAAATTAATTCCTGCATTTTTTTATAGAACTTATAATCTTATCTTTGCACTCTTGTCAGTACATTAAAGTTGCAGAATTTTTTTTATTTGAATTGGAATATCAGCTTTTAACAAAGGTGATAATTATATATTTACATTTCCTTGCTAATGTCCTACTCTCTTACTACTTTCATTAGTAAATCAGATTTTATAGATAAATTTCATGAAAACAGACATATCAGCTTCAATAGTACTGATAATCTTAGAATGAGATGCTTTGTTTTAGGAGCAGACTAAAGCCAGTGCCACCTGGCACACAGTTGGTAAAACGAATATTTAGACGACTATATTTCTTTATAGTTTTCCATTTCAGAGCAAGGGTGTTGGAATAATAAACGCTGCTCCAATTGGAATGGGATTATTGTCCAATCAAGGACCACCTAAATGGCACCCAGGCAAACCAGAAACCAAAGAGGCGTGTCAACAAGCAGCCCAATATTGTCAGGTAGTAGTAACAGGATTTATAATTCTTTCAAGTAACTATAATATTATACTCATATTAAAGCTCCCAATGCATATTTTGGATAAGCAACCAATCATCAGTAGCGCTGGTTGATAAAACCATCTTTATTCATTTATATTCCAAAGTTTTTACTTTGTGATGTAAGGTATTACACTGTAAAATTTTTATAGAGTGAAATGTTGAAATGTAGTCAACTAAAAATACGTTGCCAGCTCAAGAAGAGAGTGTCAAGATTTATCTTATGAAAAATTTTGATCAAAAGTAAAAGTTTAATTTTGATCAAAAGTAAAAGTTTCTTTCTTTCTTAATGATGGCAAACTATTTGATTAATTAGTGTTTCTAATGAATTATCATGTATTCTTAATCATGTAATGATGTTATTATTGCATATAATTAAGAGTTTTGACCAATCATAAATGTACATGTATGTACAGTCTGGATAAACAAAAAACGACGTTTCTTGATCGGTCACTCATTAGAATACTTCTGGTAAATCTCTTCTAATTTAACAAATTATGAATTAATTATGGACATGTGAGACAAGCTGGTATTTTTCCAAGTCATTAGAACACCTCTACTTTCTATTAATATAAGTATTAGCATTTTCATTTTCATAAAAGTAAGGGAACCCATCTTTAACACAAATTTGGATAACAAGTCCATCGGCATGCATTTTCATTTTAGTAGAGGTGGATTGTTTGAGTTTATATATATTTATTGGCAATTTTCTAGGATAATGAGGTAGATATATGTAGACTAGCTATGAAACATAGTTTAAACTTACAAGGTGTTGATACCACTATAGTGGGCATGGAAAGGTATGTGTCTTGCCTTTATGTTATGGCTGCAGAGAATCAGAGAAATCTCCTTCCAAACATGGCAGAGAGGGATGGAAAAATGTGTTAGAGTCCAGCGGGATTACTTAGAAAACTAGTAGTTATTAGTTATAGTCTCAAAATAAATATTGACACCAGTCCTGAAACATTTCTGACACTTCGTAAATAAATAATTAAAAATGTAAATAAATATATAGATACCGTACATAAATAAAAAAAATGATATTAAATACATAAATAATAAATAGTTATATTAAATATTTTCATTGTTAAAATAATTCTCAATACATGTAGAGTGATATAGAAATATTAAAACAGAACAGAGTTTCATGCTGTGTGGTCATCAGCCAACTGAGTTATTTCAGCCTGTGTTCAATGAATAATAATTAAATAAATGAATAAAAAATCAATTATAGATAATTTAGTTTGTAATTTTGAATTTTACTGTAGATGTGAAGTAGTAGAGAAGAATTTTATAATCAGAAAAACAGATTTAACAGAACATGAGAGACAGATTTATAATGATGTTATCAATAAGTAGGTCAACATTTTTATTTTATGTTCATTTATAATAGATTGTTTTTATTAAAATCTGCAGCTTCCACAAATGACTGTACATAGACAAAAACCATCATGGGGAGCATGATTATTACCAAAAAAAATAATTTAAATCTTGCCTTAAAAATCAAGAATTTTTTGTAGATTTATGAAAAGTCTGAAGATTTTTATACGTCCACACATAAAATGGGCGTATTTTGTACTTTTTTTTCTTTCTAATTTGTTCATGTAAAAAAGTTGTTAAAAATGTTTCTTGTTTTTTGTAGATTTATGAAGCCTCTGAATAATTTAAACTGGGAAGGAATTGAAGTTGAACATTATAATAAAAAAATAGCTGCACTTCAAAATCAGTAATGATTGACCAATGACAAGCTGGTATCCTTATTTGTTATCTTTTAAATGATTGACCAAGGACCAGCTAGTAGACAGAATTCCTTCTCGATCAATTAGATTCCTTCAAACAAAATATTGCGGGAAAATATTTGAATATCCAGATGCACACTTTTTAGTACAAAATACTTTTTCCTGATAATTGAGTCTTAAAGTTCACGGTTGAGTTCTTTTCATAAAATGCCCATTGCCAAACAGCTATTATATAGTTTTCAGAAAATGAAAGGGAAGAATTTCTTCTATAATCTTTAAACCTCATCAGAATATTCATATTTATTTGAAATGCTAAGGAGTGTTATTAGTAATGACAAGAATATGGGATCGTGAAAGCAACGGATAGATAGATGGAAAATATCTACTGTTGCTAAATGAACATGCTGGTAGAAGGGATCTTTGGAGAACCTTAGTTGTTATCCTGATAAAATGTTTGTTCCTCATTATTCTAGTCAATCTAGTAATAAATAGATATGGATCATCTAAAAAAAAAAAGACTGTAGTTCAGAATGATATTTTTTTTTATTCAGTATTTGAAAAAAGTTCATCTCATGCTGTAGAGTGTCAGTAATTGTAAAGTCTGTGGATTATTGTTGTTGAATAATATTTGATAGTTATATTTTGTCTTTATATAGAGTTTTCGTGTTTTTTTATTGTGATTTGTTTTTTGTATATTTTCCTCCACAAGTTTGAATTTTTTATTACGAAGTTTTATTGTTGAAAATTTGTTTTTTTATTATGGTTGTAGTGAATTTGGGAAGTTTTTATATCTTCTGTAGAAACTATATTTTAAAATGGTAAAATTAATGGAAGTGATTTGAAAAACTGAATGGTAAAACTTCGTAACTACTAATCTGGTACTCTATAAACTAGCCTTATTATATGTTTTAAAAGATTTTTTATAATGACTGTTTGGTAAGACCTAGAGTGCCTTACTGTTAAATTCTAGAAAGATTTGGTCAACAAACTAAGTTGTACAGAAAAGAGTCCATGGAACCTAAGTATCCTTATAAAATATGGAGGTTAGACCAAGAATCAGCTGTTGGAACCTTAGTTTTGTAATCTTTGTAAAATGTGTACGTTTGACCAAGCACCAGCTGGTTGACAAGATCCCTAAACCCCAAGATGTTATCCTTGTAAAATGGATGTAGACAAGATTTTTGAGAACCTAAGTTGTTATCCTTGATTACCGAAACACCAGCTGATAAAATGAATCCTCCAGAATGGGTGTGTAGACTATGGAATTTAAAAACCCAAGGGTTAAAGAAATAGATCTTTAAGCATTATGATATTATATTTACTCTTGTGTTTATTATAAATTTTATGGAGTTTTAATAAATTATATATCTTTTGAGACAGATGTCTTTTTCTTGACCTGTTAAGAAAAAAAAGAAAATGCTGGTCTTTAATGGAACAAGTAGCACATTGCTTTTCTACCATCTGATGCACAGTCTTTACACGATGCCATTTACTTAGTTATCTTGTATTCATTATATTTACTAAACCAGAGTACTCAAATAACTCTTGGCTATATAATAACTGGGCGAGTCAATATTTTACTTAACCATGTACCTTTATCTTTCAAAAACTAGCGGTTGCTCTACTGGCCACATTATTACAAGGTGCCTGTAAATGTCCCTTACCAAAAATGGTTGCTAGAATACTAAAATAATATTAGTAACCATAATCAAACTTCAAAAATAACAAAATAAGTAAATAAAATTTTTATTTCTAATATATAATCCCACAATGTATAATTCAGAGTCCTAAAAGACAAAATATTCTGTGGTTGAATGAAATATTGCATAGTAAAAATGGACAAAAAAAATTTCAATTTAGAAATTCATTAAAACCCCCAAATATACAAGTTTGTTCTTTATATATTACAAAATTTGTTCAATTTTTTTTGCATCACATAAAATATTGAAATGAAAAAAATTCATAAAATGAAATTCTACATTATTTTTTTTTTTTTTATCACAGTAATATATAGGCATAATAGATGCCAAAAGTTAAACATATTTAAAGTCATTGTTTGCACATTTGATACACTTAATGGCTTCACTCTCTTTGTTTTAAAGATTAAAATGATAATTTGTGCTAGTGAATAGGAAATGAAACTATATAATTTAGAGAAATTGGAGAAAGATTTTCTGCAAGCATGTTTCAGTTAGTTCTATATGAATAAAAGCATGATTGGATTTCTTATAATTAACATAATTTTCAGATGAAATAAACTAAAATAATATATAGATTGCACCATCATTGTAATAATTAAATGAAGTTAAGTTATAATCCTATGCAGTAGAGATGATTAAAGATATATGTACATACAGGGTCAAACACTATATAAATTTAGTCTTCATAGTTTTTCAATGCTGTTTTCATCCTAAATGTGCACAATATCCTTGCTTGACTCAAACTGTTACATGGCTTATTGTCTGAGCACATCAAAAATTTTCTCGAATTTTTTCAATATTTTTCAAGAGAATCAGAATATCAGTCTCAAAATAGTACTAATAGTCTTAGAATGTCTTTGCATTAATAAAAATGTAATTTTTTGTAAGTTTACATTGAAAAGAAACACATTTCCTTCCTAGAAATTTCAACCTGAAAAAGTGACAAAATTTAGGCTGTTAATTTTCTTCTGCAAAAACAAATTTTGAAGACATAATTGCAAAGACATTTTGAGACTATCAGTACTGTTTTGAGGCCAATATCTAATTCTCATAAAAATAATAGTAAAAATTTAAAAAACTTTGCTCAGAGTGACAGTGACAGTGCTTATAAATCAACATTTAGCACTCTGGTAGAAAACACACATGACTATGCCCAATGACAAAAACTACAAGGAAAGGTTTGTTAGTTAAGACAAAACAAAATAATGTTAGTTTTATATATGAAAAACCCACAAAAGGTAAAAAATGAAAATGGCTACATGTAAAAAATGATATTAGTACCCTGGTATACATGAAATGAAGACCTAAATAATAAATAAAACACAGGAATAAAATAACATTAACTTCCAGTGTACAGAATGAAAATTTCGTACTGTGACAAATTTTGCTAAAATGAATAAATTTTTGTCTTGACAAAGTATAAACTTGAATAAGATGTGCTTTGTTTCTTTTTCAAACTAAAATTGTCAGAATTGTATTCGAAGTATAAAAAGTGAAAATTAATGACATTGGTAGTCTAAAATACAGAGAAAAAATAAAATAGATTCTGGCAATATGAATTGAGAAATGGAATAAAAATTTGACTATGAAAATAATTTACATAATATGTTGTAAAAGCACAAGTTATGAAATTAATTGAAATTGGATGAATGAAAATGCAAAGCAAAAAGCAAGCTACCATACCCATAAATATATTGTTTTGAAACCTTTACCAATACTTTAGTGGCCATGTTGATGGCTTCAACCAATAAATATACTACTAATAGTTTAGCAAAGTGGCAGCAGGGGTTTTAGACAGACTAATTAATATTTTTCAGGATTTCAATTCTACCAGCATCTGATTGTGAATTAGCCCCTAACTTTTCCATGTGTTCATATACTAATTTAGCAAGCTGTCCACGATTGGCTAATCCTAACGACCTTCGGGTCAAACAGCGTTGAAATTTTTTTGATGGAGCAGATGAAGGACAAGAGAAACTCTTGTATCTATGTTTAAAGGCAGGTTCGATGGCTCGGAAAACATGAAGTTTTTGAGTTTTGATAAACATATCGTAAATGTCGTATTCTTGCGCTTCCTCTGCTGTAATTTGTTTACGCATTTCGTTAAAATCAGAAACATAGAAACTACTATGTTCGTAAGAATTTGGGTCATAGTGTCCTGTTCGGCTATTAATATCAATGGTATTAGGGTAAGGCTTTTTATCGTAAATCAAATTTGGTTTGTATTGCCAAAATCCAATGGGAAAAAATACTTGCCAACCTTCAATTGTATTCATACGCACTCGGTTAAAGTAGTCTGAAGCCAGTTCCATACCTACACTACACAATAGCATGAGTGAACTGGTAGAAAATCGACCAATGACTTCGTCCATGACAAAAAGATCTGATATGTATGCCTCTTGATGTAGCAGGCTTACCCAGGAGATTTTTCCGCCATTGTGGTATTTCTTTTCATAATATGCTACTAAACTTTTTAATACGTTGTAAATGTCATCTGGTCCATCCTGGACTTGATGTTTATAAATAAACACAATTAATAAATAAGTATCTTCACCTGAATCCAAACAAGTTTTAGCGTAAGCATCTAGAAAATTTGCAACACCATCTATTTCATCTTCTGTTACTGGCAACACCATGTTGACGCGGGTATTTTCAGTGACGTATGGCATCGGAACGATTTCTACACGACCTAAAGGTCGTACCAGATGAACTCTCTTCTCTACCTCAGTATTTTGATGGGATATATCCCGTAGTATCAAATCCATGGTGTACTCCATTCCTCGTTGAGGGTCAAACCGACGATATCCATTCAATAATTTAGAATATAGATAGATGTTTCCGTATTTTTGGTTCAGACGATCTACTGAGATCTTTATCACATCTTGAACATCTAGTTTATCTTCTCCTACAATAGAACACAATATGTCCAATAATCTGGACTTTTGGGGTTTTTCGATTTCGATTCAGACATTCGATCCCAGCATAGGTTGAGCTGGTACCTTTCCTTAATTGCACATCGCATAGCAATGAAAAAACTTAGCTCATTCATATGCAGAAAGTAGGACATGAATTCCATTCATTTCATTTTTCAATTCCAAAGTTCTTACCTTTCAGTTCAACCAGATTTGTAAAGTCATCTTTAAAATAAATATGTGTCTCAGTGAAATAGTCCCAGCGGATGACGTCAAATCTACTTTTAGGTTTATATGGCTCAGGTACACCTGAAATAAAATTAAAAAGTTTAACCACTAGTTATCATGAAATATGAAATGCCCGATATTCCTTCCCCAAATAACTAGTACCATGTAGAGAGTTTAGGGCAGGCAATATAGGTTCAAGTGGATATCACAATATTTAGCATTAATATACAGTATAGGTGTATAAATAGAGATATTTTCTAAGAATGGCTTTTACTGGTTTTTAAAATACAATATTGTTTCGTTCAATCAAAAACATTTAATGTAAAAGGAAACCACAAATGTCTATCAAAAAACAACCCAGCCATTAATACCATGAAAAAAAACCATGTTTCAAATATTACGTTATTTGTTAAAATTGTAGATTATCTGATAATTACTGTATATTGAAATATGATATTTTAGATATTTAAATGAGGTGAAATTATTGATATGAATTGCTAAACCACTATTTATCATGATACTGGTATATCACTTAGCCCTATCAGATAAACTAGTCCACTATTCTATCTAGCTCTAGTTTACCCTAAGAGAGTGAATTAACTTTTACTCTTACCTATAGGCCAACTAACACTTTCTCGACCACCAGGGGCAAACTGACTCATATACATAATATTATCCTTGGTCTTCTCAATTTCCTGTCTAGTTTGATTTAGTTCATACTGGCAATAATATCTACAATTATAAACAGATCAATTTATAACATACTTATTAGAACTTGAGTATTGTTCAGTTTAATATTCAAACACAGTCCAATACCTTGATTCTTCTATAGCTACGATACAGAGTTGACTTTCTCAATCACAGAGTAGGATAGCATACCTGTGAAGTTTGTAATGGTTGATGTCATCTGGCATGGGAAAAACTGTAATAGAATTGTTGAATTCTTCTTTAATTTTCAACTTGGCGATTTCATCATCAAAATCAAAATCTGTCACTTTATGAGTTGTATAAACTTTATTCTGAAATGATAAAAAACATATAATTTTATCCATTTTCACATTGTTGTGCATAATATTACCTTTCATTCTAAACCTTATAAAGTCCATGAATTTCCCTTTCTCATTGGCCTATTCACAACTTTCCCAATTTCACATATTATTTGGCTGTTGAAGTTGAATCTCCATTTCTGTCTTATACATGGTTAGAAATACAGAATAGGAGATAAGAAATGGTAAACCATTATCGTATTTTATACGTACCCCAGTATGATCTTGACAACTAAGTTCAGTAGAATGTTGAATACATTTGCCCAGATTTAAGCTAGGATCTGATGAGTGACAATTAGTGTTACACCAATCTAATTCATTTAATATCCTTGACAATATAGACTGAAATATATAATTCATTTAAATTATTCAATTGAATTGAATTGAATTAAATAAATTATTCAAAACTACTACTATAAAAGTTATGCTTGTGATCTGCAGCATATTCATATTCAGTTTGTTATAATTATCATCACAGCCAGGTTGTTAATTCCCTTTTAATCAATTAAATCAAAATCAAATTTTGGATTGATAGGCTGTGAGTTTGAATAATGGAAAGTTAATCCCCATTTCCAAACTAGCTGTCCTGATTAGGATTTTATATCTGAAACATGGGTTCAGCATATGATGATATAAACTACATTAACATACCTGAGAGAGTAGGACACCTCCTTCAAGAGGGCAGTAGTTACCACTAGCTCCATTTAAAGCTTGAGGGAATCCCATATAAACATGTTGACTCACACTAATATGGTTGATGAGATCTGCCAACTTTTCTCCACGGATGTATGCACGGTCAGACACAAATAGATAATAATCATAGGTCTCTGGATAATGTTCAGAAACATACTTCAATACATGGATAGGCACAAGATGTGGATATTTGTCAGAAAAACTCACAACGGACATCCCTGGAGGTAGGGTCTGACCTTTTTCTTCCATAAAAAATACAATTTTTGTTGCATGTTGATGGACGGTTTTGTTAATAGCCACTCCCAGAGTGTCAATAGTATTTTTTGACGTTATCACACCAATGAATAAACGTTCTCTGATACCTAACTCAGTAGAAGCATACCTTGGACGTATTAATTTTTTCACAGGTCCACCTTTTGGCTCAATGTGATTATTTTGAGTTCTGATTCTTGGTTCGAATTTTTCTTCATGATTTAGAGATTTCGTTTCGCGAATGTTTATCATTTCTTGTGGGTCCTGTCTAGCGACAAATGTCTCACAACTGTCTTCGCTGAATGGAACATACATCATACTCATAGCGATACCTAAACTGACTCCAATAATAGCGGGAAGAAGCAGACGGCAACATTTCGGGTCAATGATAACGTTTATGGTGTTGTAACACTGAAGAAGGGTTATATTGTGACGACCCATCTTTAAAATCTTTTAAAAACTTTTAAGAATCTCAATTCATAGGTGGTCATAAATAATATTCCAAATTCCAATTAGTCGACTCTATGAAATTGATACCATTGATTTCAAACTAGGTAGAAACAATCTGAAAAAAACATTTATTTAATTAAGTACACTTTTCATTATGATTCAAAAATTTGTGAAATAGTGGAATAGTGGATAGTATGGTCTCTAAAAAATCAAAGAATGTACATAATTATTTTAAACCTTAAAAGGATTATTAAGAGGTTTTCTACATTTTCTATGTGAATTGGGGACACTGATATCAATTTGCACCATTATAATTTTCAATCAGATGTCTGTTTTTCCTGCGATTCCACTAAACATAAGTGTTTGATGACATCAAGATCACTAATCGCAATATATCCTTTTAATTTGTTACACAAGACCCTTGGCATTATATGATTACAATCTATTTAAATACATTTAGTTGACTAAAACAATGTCTGAAATAGATATAATTAACTGAATATTTTTATCTGTATGGTAATTGAAACGTTATTTTCTATTTGAACCACGAACTGTACAAAAAGAACTGGTATAACAAGACTAAAGCGTGGTTGAAATTCTCATCACTGTTGTATGCAGTATGGATATTATAAAATACCCGCAGAATAGATTTAGTCACACTCTAGTTTTGATCAAGTTGGGACACACTCCACTTGATGTAGCTAAAAGCACTCCATTTTTCAAACTGTAAAACATTGTCATTCGTATCAATAAATTTATCAAATAATTTTCGAACTTATGTAAAAGCATACAACCAATATCTTATTAATTCAAAGTTAAAAACTGTGACATGTACACCATCTCTAGTCAATAATACACTTTATAATATGAGAACAGCGTATTGTATTTTTATCTCACAGAAGATTGCCATAAAAGCCTAAAATTTTTATTAGAGAATTGTTTGGCTGTGGAAAAAATCACATTTATATCAAGAGAGCCAAAAATACCTGTGCGTTCCCTGAAATTTAGTTTACTGCTGCCCAAAATATGATCATAATCAAACTCCTTGTCTGCATAAAACATCTTTTACGACTTTTAAATTCAAAGTAGCCTAAGGACCATCTAGCCAAGGACAAGCTTGTAACTCTTTTACAAGCTTTCACTATCAAATGTTAATTCTTTCACAAATAATGTTGTAAAATTGATGATAGTAATAGTAAAAAGATAGTGATACCCAAATAACTCAGAGGAAGTAGAAATCAAATGAAATCTAGGCTACTTACACTTACTGGTCTTTTACTAACCTATACCTATATTAAGAACACAAGATATATGGAAATACAACCTATTAAGTTTATTACATACTACGTTTTGATTTTGAAACACATACATGTAACGTTATCAAGTAACATTTTACCTTCCTACTTTTATGTCATACAAAGATTATACTAATAGTTTTAAATAGTTATATAGCTAATGTAATGAATATCAAATTCAGTTAAATTATACCAAAAGTGTAAGTGACCATGATTAAGTAGAATGAAGGGTGTTAGGGTGTATGTGACCAACATTTACGTAATACGATAATCTGTGTTATTAATTTGGGTAGGGCTGGTTTTGTTTTAACAAGGCTAACTGCTTAGACTTAAGGTCAAGTGCTTAGCTGATTGGCAGTAATTTACTGTTTAACATTTATTTCCTTTCCCATATTTTTAAGTGATAACTAGATATTAACTTTGGGAAAGAAATATTTCGATAAAATACCTCTTTTCTGCCATTTTGGTGACATTTTGTCCAAACAATGTATTGAACAATGTCTTGCTGGATATGGCCTAATTCTTTTATTTATTTTTCTTAGAATCAAGCTGCATTCGATCAAGTACTTAGCCACGAATTTTCATTTTCTTTATCGTACGTCGACAAAAATTTGCAAATCTTTTTTAATTTTGTAAAGATTGTACTTAATTTAAGAACTTATTTTAATGGAGAGTCATCGATAGCTGACAATTATTCAACTGGATCATACAGTTCTATGACTGGATGGAGAGAGATGTAGTTGAAATAATTTATAACTCCATGAAGAGTACCCATCACGAACGCAGCCTACAGGAAAACGCGAGATATCACGTTATTTAAATTCAAGATGGCAGAACAGGTAAATCTGAAAAGTCACTCTTCTCATTTTATCAGTTTTGTTAAATAAAATCTTTTAATAAGCTTTCTCTTGATTGACGAGTCGTCTATTAGCATTTCCAATAATCCTTAAAGAGTTTGGCATTGCTATTCTGTGTAGATCTAGTCTCTTTGTTATCACCATGAGCCAAATAATCAAATTCATTCGTTCCTAAATTCCTAATAAAATCTACTTATGAACGATAATGAATGAACTTGCGATTCTACCCACTCCCCCCAAACTCACCCTAATCCTAACCCTAACCCTTTTTCAGTTATCAGTCAAATGATGGTGTCAAAATAGTGGGTAGCTCACTGTTGAAACATATTAGGCTCAGTAGTACAGTCAAGTAACCTAATTTCGTGGAAACCTATTATTCGTGGATTTCCGGAAACGATTGATAATTTACATGAGTGACCTTGCGCGACCTCTGCATTAGTTTGTTTTGATAAACATGGGTTTTCCCTACAATATCAGCTAGTAGAATAAATCCAGTAGTTTCAATCAAGGTAAAATGTATTAATGTATACTTTGACAAATACACAATGGCGGATTTCAGTTATTACCAAACGTCTAAATTTTTTATCGGCCAAATTTCATTATAATCCTACGCTGTAATCGGAATTCCAAGTGTCATCTGCTAGAATGTAGTCCAACAAATGAAGTCACGTGATCAACTAGTGGATTCCGTGTCAGCAGAAAATTTCAATGGAACACAAAGTGGACCATATTCTTATGTTGTTTCAGTGACTTTTAGCAATAAATCACGCTACATATCTTATTTTGTCAGTCACTATTTTTTTTTAAAATCGTGGTTCTTTGAAGGATTTGTCACTAGTTATAATGAATTGATATTGAAGATAAATACTAAGAGAAGTTAATTATACCACCCGGTATCTATACAACGTGTTTTTCTAGACTTATTTATAGATCAAACATTGTAAACGAAAATAGGTGACACATTCTGTCGCCGTTGCCAAGTTGGTTTGTCATGAAATATGGGTCAAAGTGAAGGATTCATTAAGAAAATCGAAATAAACTAATTTTAATTATTTTGTAGAATATCTGAGGAAAAATCTAAGACATAAAAAACACTTTTTTCATTTTTTTAACTTTGACGAAATTTGAAGTTGAATCCTTATATCCACGAAAATAGGTTACACCACTGTATAAAAGCAAAATGTACGGGCATTCAAAGACAAATAAAATACTTAAACTTACCTTTGTGAAGTCCATAAGTACTGGACATTATGTGAGCCAGACATATCTTTTATCTTTAAATACATAAATACATTATTTTAAATCTGAACTGAAGTTACTGAAGACTATCTTTGTAGTAAATTTTTAGTTATGACATAGATATTTATTCACTGTTCCAGGATAGGAAAATGGAGGTAGATGAAAGTAACCATGAAGGAATTAAACAATATTATGTCAGTAAAATAGAAGAACAACAACTTATAGTCACAGAAAAAACACAGAATTTACGCCGTTTAGAAGCTCAGCGAAATGAATTAAATGCCAAAGGTACGTTATATTATAGTCTTTTTACAGTTGCATTAATTGGACCTAATGAGATATCTTTTCCCATCAAAATGTTTACATACGTTAAACATTTTTTAAGTTGAACATTGATAGGAAAGTTAATTTTGAAAATTGCATAGCTTACCATATTTCATAGTATTTTTTCAGATTATTAAGACCAGGTACAATTTTATGGTACTTGAATACTTTTGTTGAAATTATTAACAAACAAAAAAACTACTAATTAAAAGATTATGCTCATGTACTAAATGTTGCTTGCAATACCACATTTTTAAACCAAATTGGAGATATATTTTGACTTTATATTTCAGTACGCATGTTACGCGAAGAACTTCAGCTACTACAGGAACAAGGCTCCTATGTTGGAGAGGTCGTAAAGCCCATGGATAAAAAGAAAGTGCTTGTTAAGGTTTGTACAAGTAACATCTTCTTGTTACTTGGCTAACATAAATAATTTCATTGTTATTCGTTAAAAAGATGTTTTAAATGCTAACTAAGTGGGGCGTGCTTACACTTTTATACCACTTGATGCAACTAAATATGTTAATTTCACTTTAAAGTTAGCTAAGTTTTTTTTTTGATTAGTAGTTGTGTTGGTTACTTGGCAGTCATAATGTTATAACACCATTTTTTTTTCCAATTCCAGGTTCATCCAGAAGGAAAGTTTGTAGTTGATATAGATAAGAATATAGATATAAATTCTGTGACACCTAATTGTCGAGTAGCTCTACGCAATGATAGTTATGTTTTACACAAAATATTACCTAATAAAGTAAGTAGACAAACTTCACCTTGATCACATTGTGACCTTGACAAATTCACCAGTTCTAAATGTGCATTAGCCACCGTATAGAAGAGTAACTTGATCTTAAAATACATTAACAATTCAACTTTTCCACTATTTGGGTGGCAACAAACTAATTAAGAAAAATTGTTGAGAACAAATTGACTGCATGGTGAAAAGAAAGAAAAAAAGAGTCATGTTTGACAAAAATACTGCTTTCAGATTTTGCTTCAATTTGTTGTCTAATGAATTACATAGTGTCAGTAGCCTTTTAGGATCTCCATTCATTTTTAAATCTATCTAAAACCTCATTTATAAAATATTGAACTGTAGGTGGACCCTCTAGTTAGTTTAATGATGGTGGAAAAGGTCCCTGATTCTACATATGAAATGGTGGGAGGTCTAGACAAACAAATTAAAGAAATTAAAGAAGTTATTGAATTGCCAGTCAAACATCCAGAGTTATTCGAAGCTCTAGGTATTGCACAACCTAAGGTAAGATATCTTGATCGGAGGGATTATTTTGAATATGTCTCGGAGATGTCTAAAGTTCTCTGAAACTAGCTGTCTTGATGAGGATTTTAAATCCCAAACACATGTTTTCAGGATGATGAGAAACATGTCCTTATAACTTTAAACTGATAAAATCAAATGGTATTTGCAATGGTATTTCATAATCTGGTCAAGACCAGAGAACTTCTTTCAAATTAATTGAATAATCTTGTGAACATTTTTAGGGTGTGCTACTCTATGGACCACCTGGTACTGGTAAAACTCTGCTAGCTCGTGCTGTAGCTCACCATACAGAATGTACCTTTATCAGAGTTTCTGGTTCAGAATTGGTACAGAAATTTATTGGTGAAGGTTCGAGAATGGTTAGAGAACTCTTTGTAATGGCCAGGTAACTTCAATTTTAATTTGATTCACTTTAAGTATTTGTTGTCTGTTTTCTCTTTGATATGTTTCTTTAACTTTTAGAACTGCATTTTATGTGACTTTTTTTGACATCCCTATATTTCTTTATGTCTTTAACAGAAGTCAGTTTAGATGGGCTAATCTTTACATAAACTAATACATTTGATTCTAAAATGATGAATTTCATGATTTTATTATATATGATGTCTTCTACAAAATTAATATTTCTTTATATTCCAGAGAACACGCCCCCTCTATTATATTTATGGATGAAATTGATTCTATTGGATCATCACGATTAGAAAGTGGGTCTGGAGGTAAACTATATTTAATATAGATGGTGTGCTTGAATAATCTGAGCAATTTTTCCATTGTTATGATACATTTTTGCAGTCTATAAAGTTGTTACTCATCTCAAAATACAAATCTAACTTTTGTTTTGGCTACAATCAAATAAAATTGTGGTAGTTGAAGTATAAAGTGGCCATCAAATTTAGACTGTAGTCACTTCTACTGATGCATTTTCATTAAATTGTAGATAAACCTAACACTCTGTGACCTAGGCTAGTGCTTTCAATGAGAATCATCTCAATACACACTAACACAAGGCCTTCATTCTGAATAGCTATCTAAATAGCTAATGGAAAGATATCTTGATATGTTGGTACTTTATTTACAGGTGATAGTGAGGTACAAAGAACTATGTTAGAATTATTAAATCAATTGGATGGATTTGAACCCAAACAGAATATCAAGGTAAGACATCAGCTTTGTTTTTTTCAAGCGTTAAGATTGGAAATAAACGGAGGTCCTTTGTGCTAAAGGCTGTGCAGATGAAAGATCTCTCGACGGACATTGGAAAACATTAAAGAGTAGGCTAATACTACTGTCTTGGCAAAATTTCCCTCATCGGCACCAAATGGCATCTTCATGCAATTGTTCAAAAAGTAGGACATAGAACTCATTTCATTTCATTTTGACCAATATGATGACACATCAAAATAAAAACAAATGGCCGATACAAGTAGAAATGTCATAAAAGCTAACATGTCAACAGTACTTTTTGATCTTTATCAGACGTGACTGGCAAAACACAGTAATATCAATAGCCATGAAATATATTTGGTTTATAAAATGAATGTAGATATTAAAATGGATTGATATTTTTCATTTTTCAGGTTATCATGGCAACCAATCGTATTGATATTTTAGATTCTGCTCTACTCCGTCCAGGACGTATAGATAGAAAAATAGAATTCCCTCCCCCTAATGAGGAGGCTCGACAAGACATCCTGAAAATCCATTCTAGAAAAATGAATTTAACACGAGGTATAAATCTACGTAAAATTGCAGAAATGATGCCAGGTGCTTCTGGTGCCGAGGTGAAGGTAAGAAATTTCATGCAGAAATTTTAGGTAGCGTTTCTTTTGTACTGTTAAGATTATTATTTCTTCAACATGTATGTAAGTATTATAATAATGAGCTAATATATATTCATGATGTCACTTGATTTTCAAACCAAACTATGTTTCAACATAGTCATTATTATGTTTTGTTTTGTGAATAGGAACACACATACACACACACACCCTACCTCATTATAATCTTGAACATTTGATAAGTATTCATTTTTAATTCATATTTTCAACAACAAAATTTTCACACTTGACACATCTGGTGGCTGATGGTAATGTGGAGGGTAATCAGAACTCCTGATTTTAAATGGTAATTGTTCTTGCAGGGAGTATGTACAGAAGCTGGAATGTACGCTTTACGAGAACGAAGAGTTCATGTTACACAGGAAGATTTCGAATTAGCTGTTGCCAAGGTAGGTTTAAAGGTGATGGACTAGTAAAGTTCATACTCTCAGTCTGTTTAGAATATATGATCCTTATCAGGTCGACTGATTTGAAACTTCAAATATTGAAGCGATAATTATGTCCACATGATTTCATGATTTGGTAACACAACCCTTATCTGAACACTTACTGAACAATTTTTTCATGAAAACATCTTCTCCATCAACTTATCAATATATCTGATGCAGAAAAGTACATATTACTTTCATTTCAGCCCTGAATATTAAACTTATTTTCATTTAATATTTGTTTTTTATAGATTATGTTGAAAGACTCTGAGAAGAATATGTCCATCAAGAAACAGTGGAAATAATGGAAAGAGAAGATATTATGATTATTGTGTATATTTATTACATCAACAACTGTTCTCATTGTCACTTCATAGACATACTTTTACACCAAAACTAACACTGGAATTGTTAAGTGTTATTGTTAGCTGAAGTAGCAAAATATTCTCAAATTTGAACGTATCCCAGAAAAAGACCCATAAATTTTGACAATACGTTAGAATATATGGTTTGCCACAATCTTTAAATTATTTGTTAATAATCAAGCAACTTCATGATCCTCATGAACAACTCTGTGCATACACATTGAATTTTTTTCTAGTAATAGTTTTGGTTTGAAAGTTAAAGTTTCATGTTTGCCATTTATAAAAGTCAATGTATGTTTTTGTCACTAAAGCATTTTTCATCTGATGACTGCATTTCCATTCTGTTGATTATGAATCTGATGAAAACCGAGTGAAGTTTGATAGATGGATGTAAAAAGGAAAATAAAATTGAATAATTGTTTTCAGATATTGTATGTCAATTTTAGAGTGGTATCAGGGTTATTAAGGTTTTGTTATATAATATAACCAACACTGGGTTTTAATCTCCCACATCCTGTCAATCTGTCTGTCATTATTTCTAGTTGGTATTTCAGGACCTACATTGGTCTTATACTTAAGCTTAGAGTTGAATTGAAAATGTAGAATAATGAGATGTCAAAGTGTCTTGAGTTAAATCCTGTTCAGAGTGTGACCACAATTTACTAGTCATCTAAATTGTAGACCCTTTGAATTATTTGTAGTCTGGCTTGGTTGTAGTCTACATCGGGACCATTGACGAGTTGTTTGCATTCCCTCTGTTAAAAAAAACTTCTTGTGCTCACATAGTCTATTGGAGAAATTAGTTGTTGTCTGAAATGACCAAATGTAGTAGTCTCCCTTTTACCGTTTTTTTGTTAACACAACTCCAAACGACGTCTGCACTTTGTTTAGTAATTTTTCTCTGAAGCAGTTACAGAAAAGATGTTTTTGCTGTCAAAGAAACAAACAGAAATTATTCACAGATAAGTAAGTTGGTATATTTATTTTTCTGCTTTTCAACAAAAATCTTGCCAGCCACAATCAATGAAGCAAATGCAAAATGGTGAGGGTGCAAACATAAACTTAAAAATAAAAATATAATTCATACTTTTTCTATTGATCATAAATAAGCTTGACATTTGAACACTGAAATGTTAAGTCAAATATAATTCAACAATAAAAACATAATAAGGTGCTTCAAAAAACAGATTATCGCCTGCCAGTGATAAATTATTATCACCATTTTTGATGAGATTGGAATATTGATAATAAAATGTTATGAATTTATCTGAATTTCAAAATCCAAATTCTCTGTATGTCCATTATCAATGCTGTTATCATCAGCATAATTTTCAGCATCATCAATGCCATCAACATTTTTATTCTTGGTATTATCATAAGCAATAGAAATCTTGGCATCATTATCAGCTCCATTTTCAATATCATTATCAGCAGTAGAAATCATGACATCAGTATTCACTTCATTTTTGGTATCATCATCATTATCATCTGAATATAAATAATCAGCCATACTTGAGAGTTTTAAAGACTTCCTTCTAGATGATCTGCGAGTTGGTTCCACAGGAGTGGCTGAACGTTTCTTAGAATTGGAACTCGTTTCAGATTCAGACATTTCTGTTTCATTTTTAGCTTTTTTGATTTCTTCATTGATTTTGATGTTGCTTTTCACAGACTCCATTTTGTGTACAGAAGTTATGTGCCTCTTTATGTGACTAGTATTACTAAATGATTTATCACAAATGCCACATTTATATGGTTTATCACCAGAATGTATTTTCACATGCCTGTTGAAGTCTCCTCGAGTTTTGCAACCATGTTTGCAGATGTCACAATTAAAAGGACGTTCTTCATTGTGGGTAATGACATGGCGCTTTAAACTGGAAACATGAACAAAACTCTTCCCACAAACATCACATTTGTTATTTTTTTCTCCGAAATGAACACGTTTGTGCGACCATAATTGACTGCTTTGAATAAAGGTAGCATCACATACGTCACATTTATAATTTTTCTCACCTGTATGCCATTTCAAATGGGCATTAACTGCACTTTGAACAGTAAATGATTTATCACAATAGTTACATTTGTAAGGTTTCTCGCCACTATGTGTTCGCAGATGTAAATCTAGTCCTTCAATACGAGCGAAAGATTTTGGGCATTCTGAACATTTAAAAGGCTTCTCACCAGTATGTGTAGTCATATGTTTCACCAGGGCATAAGATAAGAAAAAGGATTTTCCACAAACATCACAACTGTAGGCTTTATGTTTTTCATGTACTCGCTTTTTGTGAGTCTGTAATCGACTCATACTTGTAAAACATTCTTCACAATCATCACATTTATATGGTTTCTCTCCTGTATGGGAACGTATATGAATTGCCAAATGGTTATTACTATTAAAAGCTTTGTCACAAAGTCTACATTTGTATGGTAGATCGCCTACGTGGAGACGAACATGAACTTTCAATTGACCTAGGCGAGTAAATTTTTTATCACAAACGTTGCACTCTAGCTTGCCCTCTTGTTCATGCTGTGGAATATGAGATTTGAGATTTTGAACGTTACTAAACGTCCTAGAACAAAACTCACATTTGAATGTCTCGTGCCTCTGAGTTCTTCTATGCTTGTCAAGTTCAGCCTTACTTAAAAATTGCATCTGACAATTATTACAGACATAAGGCAAATTACCAGAATGGGTCATCAGGTGTATCTGAAATTCTCTTTCATCTGCTATCATGTCATAACAAAACATACATTTTATTCCAGAGGGTTTATCTGGGCGTTCTTCATGAGATTTCACATGTTCTGTTAACAGTTTGCCTTCATTAAAAATCTGCCAACAAACACCGCAACGGAATGGGTTTTCTAGCATCTCTGGTGTAGCCTTAGGAGCCATCTTTTTCCTCAGACTTCCAATTGTTTCTGCTCGGGAATAGCCTTTTCCAGTGTTTACCTTAGAAGTGTCTGTTTTTTGCTCTGGACTGATTTTTGGGAGGGGAAAAACTTTAGCCAAAGTTTCCACATAATTTTTGTCGCCATTGATATTAATTTCGTGTGGATCTTTGTGATGATGAACTTGCTTGACATCAAAGTTGCCATTGCTTTCACATTTCCCTATGGTGACTTCCTTAGGTTCTTCTTTAATGATTTGAGTTGCTACAGCTGTTCCAATTATGACAGAAACTTGGTCTGGAGAGCTTTTAAAACTGTTCTCACCATTCCTATTTAGTTCCGTACTTTGAATAGCATCTAGAAGAAAAAAGACAAATTTAACTTGACACAGGACATTTAATATTTAATCAAACATAATTAATTAACAAGTTTTCATCATCAAGCTTATCTTGCAGTCCTAGTTCTGGTAAACAAAATTTGGTACTAGGGTGGGCGTAAACTGAAACTCCACATTGTTGAAGAAAATGGGTATATGATCCTCATGACAGACACCGATTCCCAAACACACAAATCAAAATCTATGCAATAAAACTGATTTTTTAATTAAATACAAAACCAATGATTTACTGTTGTTCAATCTTATCGTAGGAATGTTTGGACTAACCTAAACTTGAACAGTGTATTTTGGAATGAATCTCAAGACCAGAATAAGTTGGGAATCTTTCATCACAAATTCTACATTCGTGATAAACATCTTCTTGTTTGATTTCGAATTCTAATTCCATTTTTATTTTCCTTTCTTCATTATGGAGAGACCTTGACATTGATTAGATGTGACTATTAACTCAAATAAACTCAAAAAATTTAAAATGTACCTAAATTTGTCAATATATAACCTTTAGTTTGACTCGAAATTCTCATCATTAGAATTATATTCAGGAATTCTAGTACATGTTATTTCAAAGACAGATTTTTGTATGTTAAAAGGCCTAATATATTAATTTGAGTGGAATCCAGATTAGTCGCACCTGCTTCAAGGTGAAGGCCCTGTCAACAAGGGCAGATAATTGGAGGTCATTTAAACAAACATGGCTTCCCTCCTGGCATTATCCTTACCGGCAAGGTGTTCTTCTTTGCGAACTGGTCGCAGTTGGAAGATTTTAACAGATTCGTTGCCCATTACCAGAAGTTTTTATACTACAGCACATGTTGCCAGCAAAGATTTGTATTGGAACGATCGTTTCAATGAAGGGGAGCAACAATTTGAAAAAATTCTGATTGCAAATCGAGGTGAAATTGCTTGTCGTGTTATCAAAACCTGCCAGCGGTTAGGAATTAAAACTGTAGCAGTGCACAGCGATGTTGATTCCCTGTCAGTACATGCTAGAATGGCAGATGAAAGAATCTGTATTGGTCCAGCACCTACTAGTCAGAGCTATCTGCAAATGGAAAAGATTTTAGATGCTGTGAAGCAGACAGGATCTCAAGCTGTACATCCAGGGTATGGATTTTTGTCTGAAAATACCAAGTTTGCTGGTGAGCTGGAAAAGATGGGGGTTCAGTTTATTGGGCCTAACAGTAAAAGTATTTATGACATGGGTGATAAGATAGAGAGTAAACGAATTGCAACCAAAGCAGGCGTGAACATGATCCCAGGGTTTGATGGTGTCGTTCAAGATGGTGACCATTGTGTGAAGCTAGCCAATGAAATTGGTTATCCGGTAATGATCAAAGCCTCTGCCGGTGGAGGAGGAAAGGGAATGAGGATTGCATGGAATGACAAAGAAGCCAAACAAGCTTTCAGATTATCTTCTCAAGAAGCAAAGTCAAGTTTTGGTGATGATCGAATGCTAATTGAGAAATTTATCGACAATCCACGACATATTGAAGTTCAAGTTCTCTGTGACAAGCATGGTAATGCCCTGTGGTTAAACGAACGAGAATGTTCGATCCAGAGACGAAATCAGAAAGTTATAGAAGAAGCTCCAAGCACCTTTGTTGATCCTGAAATGAGAAAAGCAATGGGTGATCAGGCTTGTATGATGGCGAAGGCTGTAGGGTATGATTCTGCAGGAACTGTGGAGTTTCTTGTGGATTCCAAGAAAAATTTCTTCTTTTTGGAGATGAACACTAGATTGCAGGTTGAACATCCAATTACAGAATGTATCACTGGAATCGACATTGTGCATCAAATGATACGATCAGCGAAAGGACATAAACTTTTACATGAACAAAAAGACATCCCTGTTGATGGCTGGGCATTGGAGTGTCGTGTCTATGCAGAAGATCCTTACAAAAATTTTGGCATGCCTTCAATTGGGCGTCTATCTCGATATCAAGAACCGTTGCATCTGGAGAATGTTCGATGTGACAGTGGCATTCAGGAGGGAAGTGAAATCAGCATTTACTATGATCCTATGATTTGTAAACTTGTAACTTATGGAAAAAACAGAACGGATGCATTAGAGACAATGAAACATGCATTGGATTCGTATGTTATAAGAGGGGTAACCCATAATATTCCTTTATTGCGAGATATCATCACAGAATCTAAATTCGTATCTGGTGACATCACAACCAAGTATCTTCAGGAAGTTTATCCAGATGGATTCCAAGGCAAGAAATTGTCAGAAAAGGAAACAAATGAACTAGTGGCATTATCAAGTGCTCTCTATGTCTCTGATGAGCTACGTAGTAACGATTTTGAAAATGGTACTAAGAATATGGATATGCCAGCAAAATTTGAATTGGTGGTGAAAGCTATGAATAATATCTACAACACCACAGTAGAAAAAGTTGCTGAGGGTTTCCGAGTTCATCTTAATGGTGACACATTGGATATTAATGGACAAATTCAATTTCATTCTCAATTAATAAATACAACCTTAAATGGTGTTGACAGTCAATTTCAACTGAGCAAACGACAAGGGGCTGGTAGTTATAGTTTACGATTCCTTGGTACTGTTTTTCCAGTCCAAGTTCTGACCACTTTCGCAGCTGAAATGATGAAATTGATGCCAGAAAAGAAGGAAATTGACATCAGCACTATGATTTTGGCACCTATGCCTGGAATGCTTAAGTCTGTAAATGTAGAACCTGGACAGAAAGTGGGAGAAGGCCAAGAAGTTTGTGTCCTGGAAGCCATGAAGATGCAGAACAGTCTTGTCGCAGGCAAAAGTGGTGTCGTAAAGAAGGTAAATTTTAAAACTGGGGAAACTGTCAGTGAAGATGATGTTATAGTGGAATTAGAGTAAGAGTTTAACTTAGCAAATTTTTATACAATACAATCAGGAAACTTTTTTCTAGGCATTAATTTGTGTTCTTATCCTTTTCACTGATCTGATTCAATTTTTGTTTCTGTTATATTTTAACATATTACATTTAGTTGTAATTTAGACATGGTCTGCATAAATTAAGAATACGATTATGATTATTTATGTGCATATGAATAGGTTATAAGAATCTGTTATGTTCTATTATAGACTAATATGTTGTATATGTGCATATTAATTATGTATGGAATCAATTACAAAGTTCCAATAAATTCTCATTTGTCCAGATGTTAAATAATCTTATGATAAATAATTCTGCTGTATATAGAAATGTTTGATATAATGTATGTACATATTAATAATGTAATGGAGTTTTCTATCATGTGCTCATGTTTAATTTTACAGAAGAATTTTCTTTGCCTATGTAAGATAAATGAGATTATAATTATGTGCATTTCACTGTATTTGTGTCGAATATCTAAACATTAATATTCAGAATTTACTATTTTCATAGTGAAACTGAAAAAATTGGTGCATTTTTTTGTTGTTTTTCATTACACTATAGATTATTTGTTATGTTTTGTTATCTGCTATACCGGTACTAAGTATTGTTACTCCAAAAGAGCTGAGTGTTTTATTTGATATATTATTTGATGAATATTATTTGTGATATTAGTAAAATTGTTTGGAACTTTTGAATGTTAATTTCCAAATTGAAAAGTATTAGAATGTCTCTGTCAGTGGCTTAAGTTATGAGTTGAGCAAAACTCTATGTTCTATGACGTGATCTAACTGGACCAAGAAAATTGGAAATTTTTATAAGATTTTTCAGGTTTATATAGGAGCCCTTATTCAAATTTTCTTTTAGGGTTTTTTGAGGTTAATAGAAATGTATTCATTTATTAACTACTGTACCTATTATTATGATGTATCATGTAGTGTTTTGTTTTATAAACATATTTTTTTATATAATGTCTTTTTTTTTATGGCTCTAGACAGAAGCTGTTGCAGGCAGCAGGATACATGTTTTCTCACTTAGCTTGATGATCAACACTTGTTTTCATATGGTTTTTCTCCATATGTGATACAGGTTCATTAGTGATACAGATTGTTGGGACCAACATGAAAAAAAAGTGGTTTGACATTTTCATTCAGATGAGACATGAATTTCCTTCCTTTCACCTATTGCATATACTCAAAACCCTATCTTTTTTTTTCTCTCATTATCACCATACCATTATCATTATACTTCAGTAGATAATCCAGTATTATGAAAAACTCTATGCAGGTAAGACTAACTTGTCTGCCTTCATGACCCATTTCTAGACTTTGACACTAATTCTTTGTCTTTGATCCTGATATGTGACCTCAATGTTCTGAAAGAGTGAGTATAACTTGTAATGTACAAATAGTGATTTCAAGTGTGAACTCTTTTGTCTTAATGATCTTCATGCTCCTATAAATTATAGCAATAAGACCCAAGACTTAGGGAAAAGGGTTCTCAACTATGAACTCTCTTGTGTTTATGATTTCAATGCTTTTATATATATAGTAATGAACAGATATAGTTACAGCAATAAGCAGACCCGCTCGTAGACTTGTCAATAAGGTATTGAGGTAATATGTCTTGATTATCAAGTAGCTCTGGTCAATCGTGTATTATTTAATATTAATGTTAAATACCTAATAATTTTTTAGTGGGTATCCCCGTCGTTCAGAAAACAACTCTCAAACAATATTGAAAAAGTAATAGAGTCATTTATGAAAAGACTGCTGAAGTAGACAGGATCTCAAGCTGTACAGGCAGGGTATGGATTTTTGACTGAAAATAACAAGTTTGCTGGTGACCATACACACTATTGGGCTTCCCCCTGTTCTTCACACCCCTATTTATCCACACACAAACACTTTCTCAATCCCGACAGGTCTACTCTTCTGATTTTATTTACCAGTTCATTCGACTTGAGAGTTCCCTTTCAACCCCCACATGCGTGTCTTTCAGATCACACAGTTAAACCAGTTCATTTCCGTGTTCTTCCATCCAAATCACCCCATCTCCTCTAAACACTCATACATTTGTTGATATTCACTTTTAGACCAGCCAAAGTATTAACATTGTTTCTCTAATCTTTAATCTCACAAAATGATTATCCGAGATTTTGGAAAACGGCCAAAATATATATAAAAAAAACCTATTGGACAATACTTACCAAGGGTATAAAATTTTCATTTTGAAAAGTGATAAGGATAATTTTAAGACGACTATTAAGGCCTCGAAGGTATGTCACAGTAATATTTTTTTAATTAAATTACATTTACTATATTATGCTGAAATTGGTTTTCAGTTAACCATATATTTAAATGAATTTATCTGTTTAAATATGAACACCCTATATTTTGAAATCTGACACGGAGCTCTGTAGCGCAGTATAGTCAATATTTAGACGGATGTATGCCTTATATGTGTGATGTAAAACAGCGTTATAAAGGCTTATTAGATGACCTCTCTACTCCATTATATCTAAGTTGATTTCATTGCTTTCTCCACGAGAAGTTCCTGGGGCTTTGTATACACGAGGACGGAACTAAATACTCAGGGATAAGTGAAAGAAAGCGAGTATTTTGTTGTGAATGCATTGCTCTATGTGTTTGGAACCTTCCTGCAAATTTGCAGACTATTCCAACTATTGAGCCCATATACAACTTATACGGAACAATAATTGTCTTCATGTAATGTAATTTTAGAACTAGCGATTAGTTTTTTTTATCGTGAATGGATTGCTCTCTAGTCTTGGAAACTACAATAGTTTGTGTTGGAATTTAGTATCCTTGGCAATCTGATTGCCACTCTGCCACCCACTGCGTCAAGTTACCGTATAATATACTGTATGTGAACATTAATATTTGGAGAGTATTCGCTTTAAGGTAAATATAATATAAAACTATATTTGCCGGTAATTATAATATAAAACTATATTTGCCGCAATCGGTCTCTAAACAGTTTTTTTTTAGTTTTGAATAACCCGACAATAAAAAAGAGAGGGTTTTCCTAGCAAAATTTCCCTCAATGCACACTGCGTGGCGATGATTATAATAGGTCCAATCACACAAAAAGAATAGTGTGTAAAACTACATTTCAATTCATTAGTTTCATTAAATACGGTAGAAAAGTAAGATCTAAAAAACTCCATTGCACGAGCCCAATTGGTACAGAACAGTAGGTCATAAAACTACATTTCAAGTCATTAGTCCAATTATGTACAGAAAAGTATGATATTAGCTCAATAAGGTACAGAATAGCAGGACATTAATCCCCATTCCGTTTCATTAACTTACTAAGGTAGGCTACTGATCAATAGTAAATAATTAAAAATCCATTTCATTAAAGATACTGAACAGTAGGATATAAAACTCAATTTCAATTCATTGACTAATTAAGGTACTGAGCTATAGTAAATAATTCAAAATTTCATTTCATTTTCAGAACAGTAGGATATAAAACTCAATTTCATTGACTGAGTAAGGTAAGTTCGTTATATCATTAGTTTAATAAATTTAAAGAAGAGTAGGATATAAAACTCCATTTCATTTCATTAATCTAGTAAGGTACAAAGCCGCAGGATATAAAACTCCATTTTATTTCATAAGCTGTAGGACATAAATCAAAATTTCATCTCGTTTCATTAAGGGTAGAGAACAGAAGTATATAAAACCCCATTCATTTCTTTACTCCAGTAAAGTACTGACCAGTAGGATATAAAACTCTATTTCATTCCAGTATCCCATCAGAAATATAAGACGTATAACAAAAGAAGTAGTCAAAACAGGAGCAGAAAAGTAGGACGGACTGTTTTTATGTTTCCCGTCGTTGTAAGCTGTCTATAAGAGATGTTAAAAGCCATGGCAATTCAATTTACGACATACTAATCTGATTACCAGGGCAAAGATACTTTTAATGTTTTTACTGACACTTTCAAATTATTTGGTGCACTATAAGTCCTAGTAATGATAGGAACTGGTTTAAGGGACAAGGACGTGCTGGATTTGAGACAAGAGCTCAAAAGAAGACATTTTCCGTGTGTTCATATTTACAAAACAAAACGTAGAAATGGCGACGTGTCGTGTTGATTGGCCGTTTTGAAAATCACTCGACCTCATGAATACTTAAATAAATTTGAGGTTTCCATGTGGCAGTAACAATAGTTTTAGACGTGTTAAAGCTGGGTGTGTTTAACTGGACAATTTCGAAATCATCGATGTATCATCGGTTTGGGGTATTGGCATAGGGCACCAATCGAGCACGGACTTGCAAGAGCGTGGAGTTTCACATGTATATCCCTTATACCGACCGTGTCTTACAGAGACCTTTTAGTTTATTTTTTATGGCCTATATTCAATTTAGTGTTATTTCCACACGAAAACTGAGATCTAGAAAATGCAATTGACTAAAAACGGGGAAGTTGAAGGAATTGTAAAGCGGTAGGGTTTATAATACTTTTTTTATTTGGATAGGAGACACTGATATCATCAATTTGCACCATTACTATTTTCAATCAGACGTCTGTGGTTCCTATAATTCCACTAAAACTAAATATTTGATATCACTTTAATCGCAAAGGGCCTTATGTGATAAAACATTTTTTGTGATTTGTGACGTCATCATACACATAGTTGGAATTGCAAGAACCACAGACGTCTGATCAAAAATCGGAATAGTGCCAATTGATGCCACTTTACAATCCCTTTAAGTTGCGATATCAAGAGTTACGCCCCATACGAGGAATACACGATTACCTTTGTCAGACCAATTTGTCATAGCACCGTCATAGGACATCAAATCTTATTATCAAATACAAACGTATTCGTAAGCTTTATGATGACAAAAAGGAGAGCTCGGCCTATGATAGCCTATGATACGTGGATTACTCTCACTACCTCTGAGAGTATCATTCTGAGGCACCGTCATAACAATCATGTTAAAAATAGAGCAAATTATAGAAATTGAGGAAAATGAGATCTAATTAGTGTATTATTGATTATCCTTTATATAATTCTATCATTGGCCTTCATTTGATTTGGATAGTTCTGCCAGGTAAGCACGAAACTGTTACTTTCTTTCTATCTTGGGATGAATGAATAAATGGATACGAGGGTATATCTGACTATTATGTAGCGGAATATGTTTATGTGGAGTTTGGTGATATTTGCTTTTACTCTTATTTGGTTTGGAATTTGTGTGAGATAAGTACGGTACCGACTCCTTCTCTCATTCAATGGACGAATAAAGGCCTCAGGGAAATGAATAAATGGATACTCTACAGTAAAGATGTAGTGTAGGGTGATTTTCACTTAATTCAGCCTGTTCTGCCAGATAAGCACGCTATTGTTTCTTTCTCTCTATCTTACGGGTGAATAAAAAAGTCGGAGAGAAGTAGGGGAGCAGATAGAAAAGTGGATTGGGATAGAACCCCATTATTATCGCCAGCTTAATTAACTGGTTATTTGGAAGAGAATCCTTATTATCAAAATTTAATAGCTGTAGGGAATAGAGGTTGTAACTTGTAACTTTGCATTTATATAAGCATGTTGCAACAAAACAGTCACAAAAACATGATATGAGTTTACTCACGTAGTTCCTGATATACTGTGGGGATAGACAGAGAGAAAGAATGGACTGATGAATGAATGAAGCTATTTTGATATATCGTAATATTACACTAGACATGATTGCATCAAAAATTCCATGTTTAATGTCATAAACAAACATAAATCATCGATAAACCTAGATTCCACACGGAATTGTCTTTGTTTAGCCGGTATTTGAACTTTCAGGAATCCTGCTAGTCCATTGTTCTGTAATAATCAGGAACAAAGGCTCCAGATTTCAATAATAAACCTACATGTAATTGGACAAGAAAGGCAGGTCCGTAGGGAGGATCTCCTTTCATTTTCAGTTGGGAGCATAATCTTATGTGCAGAGGCGTAATTAGTTTCAAACTTGGTCCGTAAAATACTTCCCTCATTGTGCACAGCATATTCATCAATCAACAAGATCTCAGATATTTGGTGGAAGGGTCGGGGAGAGATATTTGTCACGGATTTTTATATTGGCCGAAAAATACAATCTTTCATAACTACTCCAAAACCCATCCGCGACGGGTCGACGGGTCTTGTAGAACTACCTCCTAAAACATTGACTGGGAAAGCTAAAACTTGCTATCAACCTTCTGCCTTCATCTCAAGGACGTAGTCTGGTAATGAATTAAATAATATATTTCTTGTAGAACCAGAAAGGCGAAATATATTTTGAATTATTCAAATGAAAGTGGAGTAAAAAAAGTTGAGCAGAGTCTTTGTCTTTGAGTGTTTCAACGACCTCTATTTTAGCTTTCAACAAAGATAAAGGGGAAAAGATGTTCTCTGCAGTGAAACTTGTAACATTACTTTGATATAAATGAAATAAAAGTGTTAAGAAACTTTGGGAGTAAAAACTGAGCCTATCTGTTCATGATAGATTTGGTAATAAATAGATGAGTTCCAGTATACCAGTGGTGATCATTCTGTATATTGGAACTCAGAATCATCTTCCTGCATACGCCCTTATTAGTATTATGTCAGCTAGTTAAGTAATTTATCGTTTCCAGACAGAATACTGTCCATGTATAGAACAATAGAACAACAACAATTGGATATATCCGTAAGATGACAACGATAGACGATTAAAAACATGGAGCTAATTAATTTAATTAGATTTCAGATAAATCATGACTATGTTTGGTTTCTGTCGCTTGGTAATTATCGGTCCCCGCTTGTTTATTCGTCTACTCGCGATAATTTCAAATCGAATATATAACATGTAAATTCTATTTTGATCAATCTCTCAAATTTCAAATCGTTGAATAAAATTGTTTCTTGTCTTATATTTCCTTATTTCACCTGATGATAACAATGTATATTGTTGAAACGTTGTTTACTATATATTTCAGGATTTGTATACCATGAAACTGTGTTCGTTATTTAAATAGGTTCTCGTTTTAAATCGGAGAGAACAAACGCTATAGTTGCCAGGTTGGAAACGCATCATACGCTAGAGACTCGTGCGTCTGGTTTTGTTTCCCATGTTCTTTAGCTCAATAAGGTGAAAAAAGTAGGACAACAATTGTTCACATGCTTTGTTTCCTACTTCATGACCTAGGTCAGTGCTTATTTGAGAATACTATTCTCAAGTCATTTTGTCAACAGTACTAAGATATCGAAAAGAAATCCAGGTTTCTCTTGATTGAGCACATTCTCCCCTTTTTCTTTTCAGACGAGGTAAAAAGCTAAAATGGGGACGTGTGCCTCCAGCAACAACCTGACGGGGGCCACCAGTTCCAAATCGTCTGGTCACAACCCGATCATCACCATTTCCGAATCGTCCAAGAATGTTCCTAAACCTGTTTCTGGGACAACTAGCAGTCCAAGACTATCGGAAACCAAATTATCATCTAGGAACTGTGTTTCAAATTCTCCAGAACTGAATCAACTAAATCCCGCATCAGCGATTGTGAATTCCCCGGAGCCTTTTATAGGTTCTCCAGATTCCGGACTAGGACATACTGGGGGTACATCTGGGAACGGTGACACTCCCAACTATGTTTTGTTGCAAAACGCTGTACAGAAGGAAGACGATAATTTTGATCTGAAGCAGTTAGTTTGTGATGAGCGTGGCGATGATTATATTGAAGGTGAGTGCCTTTCATTCCTATACGCGTAAGGGCTAGAATGTTTTTTAAGAATTCACATCTGCCCTTCTTATCCAAGAAGAATGAATATATGCATGGGCGTATAAGCCAAACGTTTAGAGGGTCTGTCGTCCCTTTAAAAAGATTTTTCTCAACCGCTGCCCGTATTCATTTTGAGGACGGGAACTAGTTCCTGTATACTTTTCTGCGCCAAGGTTCATTCCCCATTCCACTGACTAAAATTTGTGCACACCCACCCGATCTCTCCTTTCCAGGTCTAATTTAATTAAATGTGTTCGTATGCTAGTAAATGTTGTGGAAAAAGAAGAGTTTCTTCCCTTCGGCTATTTCTGATAACTACTCACTGAATTGACCTTGAATTCACTGTCAAAGCATGCTCAGCAAAATTTCGAAATCACAATGAAATGTGAGTGATCTTGGACCACTGCATTTCAAAATGGCGGGAGAGAGTTTTTCTACATTCTCGCTCCATTCTACCTGCAGTAAAAAATAGATCTACTCCTTTGAGCAATTAAAAGTAAGTTAGGATTAGCCTACTCAACATTTTGAAAGTAAATCTTCCCAGTTCTGAAATCAGAATGTCAGCCGAAAAATCTAGAACTTTGAAAACCGCACTGAGTTCTACATCCCAAAGATTTTGCAAAATTAAAAATATAAATGAAGTAGGCTTATGTTATAATGAAAAGTAGAATGTAAAATTTCATTTCATTTTCCAGGTAAGTTTGATTCCATTATAAATTTCTACAGAAAAAGCTGGGATGATGTGTCTAGAACATGACTGATATGTTCTGAGAGAAAAGAGAGACAGACCTAGAATTATAAGTGAGTAGATTACTTTATGCGAGCCAAATATTTATAAAATCCTGAAACTTAGATTCTTTCAAATTAAAATCAAAAGCACCAATCCTCATCCACCTGCCCTTGTAAAACACTCTAGAATTAATAGTTTTTAAATGATTTTGACAGCAATGTATAGTACTAGCATATTCTTATCTAGAAAATGCCTGAGGGGAAGGGGGCAAAAAATGAGGAATCTCTCAAAAGTCCCACAGAATTCAGATGGCCTGAGAAAGACTTTGAGCATTGAGAGAGTTTAATTTTCACTAAATAATACACCACTGACTACATAATAATAATGAAAAGTATCATTTTCCACTGGAAATGAAAGATTGCCATTTTCCATGCAGGCAATTTAAGAGAGTAACCATTCTGTGTTAGTGAAGTTTCAAGTGAAGAAATTATTTTACAAGATAAAACTGAGCTTCCAGAGCCAATTTTATTGGACTGGAAGGTATTTGGGGTTAGTTGAATGCACTGTCAAAATTATCAAGTACTAAATAGCTCAAAATCGAAATATTGCGATTCAGACATGGCATTAGTCAGACAGTAGGTGATTAAATTTGCCAAGATAATATTTTAAAAAGACAGCACCCATACCCTTCCCCCTAATTAGTTGATGATCTGTGTAAAGTGGTATATAAGTTTAGAATATATCTGGAAGGTTTAGGTAATCAGATTTGCCAAGATATTATAACAATATTATTTTATTATATTGATTATTTTAAGAATAATTTGTCTCTCTTATATGGTGTCATTGATTGTCAATATTTATACACCTGCAGTAAATGTGGACTTTTTAACTGATACACACAAACAATAGTTAACATGGGGCAGAGGATAGACCATTTCTACAATCTCATTGAAATATAAATGTAGATCAGTTCAATAATCAATTCGATAGTCCAAAGCTAGTTCTACATGACTGTTAAATACAGTATATCCTGCTCACGCGACCACCTTTATTAAGCAATCACCTTCAATATGCGACTACAATAAAATCCCCCCTACGAGTTTTCAATATAATTAACGACTGATAAGCGACCACCTTCATTACACAACCAGCGACCATGTATTTACACTCCCGTGTAATCATATTGAGTCAATTAAGCGACCATGACACTTATTAACTCCCTTGATTAAACATCTCGTTCTTTCACACATTGGTGAGATGCTCCCAGAATGGTGTAGTAAATGGACCATTGTTAAAGGAATAACATTGTTTTTGGTGCTATGAGTGTTGAACGCGAGGATTTCTAATACATAGAATGAAATAGAGGAAATGAATGAAATTGTTTCAGCCGACTCAATTCTCCAGAGACCACCTCCAGTAAGAGTTAATACAGTTTTTACTGTACTATTAAATCAGGAGTTACCGGTAAGAGATCTAGTTAGACATGACTGGTAAATATAACCAAATCAAGAATCTAGAGCTCTAGTCAGATAGGACTGGTAAAATATAGTCATATCAACAGTATAGAGATTGTCATTCATGACTGGTGAAATAGGCAAATTAACAGTATAGAGCTCTTTCTCGCATGACTGGTACATACAACAAAATTAACAGTCTAGAGCTCTATTCAACCATGACTGGTTCATACAACAAAATTAACAGTCTAGAGCTCTATTAAAGCACGACTGGTAGATACAACAATATTATCAGTCTAGAGCTCTATTAAAACATGACTGTAGATACAACAAAATTAACAGTCTAGAGCTCTATTAAAACATGACTGTAGATACAACAAAGTTATGTGAGCTCTATTAAAGCATGGCTGGTATATACAACAAAATTAACAGTCTAGAGCTCTATTAAAGCATGACTGGTAGATACAACAAAGTTAAGTCTAGAGCTCTATTAAAGCATGGCTGGTAGATACAACAAAGTTAAGTCTAGAGCTCTATTAAAGCATGACTGGTAGATACAACAAAATAAGGTCTAGAGCTCTATTAAAACATGACTGTAGATACAACAAAATTAACAGTCTAGAGCTCTAATAAAGCATGACTGGTATATACAACATTAAAAGTCTAGAGCTATATTAAAGCATGACTGGTAGATACAACAAAATTAATTCTAGAGCTCTATTAAAGCATGACTGGTAGATACAACAAAATTAAGTCTAGAGCTCTATTCAACCATGACTGGTAGATACAACAAAATTAAGTCTAGAGCTCTATTCAACCATGAGTAGTAGATACAACAAATTAACAGTCTAGAGCTGAATTCGGATATGACTGACAAAATAATAGTGAAATGAACAAATAAAGGTAGACTAATTCCTATAGCTGAAGTCAAGCATGACTGGTAAATTCATCTTGATCAGAAGCCCTTGCTTGTATAATTGATGTAATTAATGAAATATTTGATAAATTGATTAATAATAGTGTAAACTAGACACTAGCCACCTGTTGCCTTGTAGATTTTCTGACAACTCTGATTTTCTTATTTACTTTTCATTTGTTAAAATGTCAATTTGAGATTCAAACAAAGGAAAATGTCAATATTTTAAACCTTAATTTCATTAGGAATCAAGGGGCCTAAGGTTGTCTCTGTGAGTGAGGTACTTTAAATTAAAGTAATTTACCTTACCAAAAATTCTTAAAATAATAATAACAAAATGATAAAAGATGTCCTAGAGACAAATTCATAGCCGGACATTCTCAAGGTTCTATGAGACAGGACTGGTAATAAAGTTCTTTATCCCTGGATCTGATACAGAATAATATTATATTGATAATGTCTATATGCAACTCAGACCTATAAATAGTCTAGCTTCTGTATTTGTCAATGGCTTTAGGTTATATTGTCATTTTGACATATAAATATAATTAAAGTAGTATTGCCAGGAATATATTTTAGACAAAACATATCAAGTCATGGAGGGAAAAATGACACTATATTAGTAACCTCTCCAAGGGAGTCCTTAAACGGTGTGGAAACATAAACCAGCCTGTGCCGCTTTAACTAGTGTTTTTGTCTGTTATTAAAACCAGTCATTGCTACTTTAACTAGATGGCAGTGATTATTTTTGTCTGTTATTAAAACCAATCATTGCTACTTTAACTAGATGCTGATGGCAGTGATTATTTTTGGCTGTTATTGAAACCTGTCAGTGCTACTTTAACTAGATGACAGTGATTATTTTTGGCTGTTATTGAAACCTGTCAGTGCTACTTTAACTAGATGGCAGTGATTATGTTTGTCTGTTATTAAAACCTGTGATTGCTACTTTAACTAGATGCTGATGGCAGTGATTATGTCTGTCTGTTATTAAAACCTGCGAGTGCTACTTTAACTAGATGACAGTGATTATTTTTGGCTGTTATTGAAACCTGTCAGTGCTACTTTAACTAGATGGCAGTGATTATGTTTGTCTGTTATTAAAACCTGTGATTGCTACTTTAACTAGATGCTGATGGCAGTGATTATGTCTGTCTGTTATTAAAACCTGCGAGTGCTACTTTAACTAGATGACAGTGATTATTTTTGGCTGTTATTGAAACCTGTCAGTGCTACTTTAACTAGATGGCAGTGATTATGTTTGTCTGTTATTAAAACCTGTGATTGCTACTTTAACTAGATGCTGATGGCAGTGATTATGTCTGTCTGTTATTAAAACCTGCGAGTGCTACTTTAACTAGATGCTGATGGCAGTGATTATTTTTGCCTGTTATTAAAACCAGTCAGTGCTACTTTAACTAGATACTGATGGCAGTGATTGTTTTTGTCTGTTATTAAAACCAGTCAGTGCTACTTTAACTAGATGCTGATGGCAGTGATTGTTTTTGTCTGTTATTAAAACCAGTCAGTGCTACTTTTACTAGATGCTGATGGCAGTGATTATTTTTGCCTGTTATTAAAACCAGTCAGTGCTACTTTAACTAGATACTGATGGCAGTGATTGTTTTTGTCTGTTATTAAAACCAGTCAGTGCTACTTTAACTAGATACTGATGGCAGTGATTGTTTTTGTCTGTTATTAAAACCAGTCAGTGCTACTTTAACTAGATACTGATGGCAGTGATTATTTTTGTCTGTTATTAAAACCAGTCAGTGCTACTTTAACTAGATGACAGTGATTATTTTTGTCTGTTATTGAAACCAGTCAGTGCTACTTTAACTAGATACTGATGGCAGTGATTATTTTTGTCTGTTATTAAAACCAGTCAGTGCTACTTTAACTAGATGCTGATGGCAGTGATTGTTTTTGTCTGTTATTAAAACCAGTCAGTGCTACTTTTACTAGATGCTGATGGCAGTGATTATTTTTGCCTGTTATTAAAACCAGTCAGTGCTACTTTAACTAGATACTGATGGCAGTGATTGTTTTTGTCTGTTATTAAAACCAGTCAGTGCTACTTTAACTAGATACTGATGGCAGTGATTGTTTTTGTCTGTTATTAAAACCAGTCAGTGCTACTTTAACTAGATACTGATGGCAGTGATTATTTTTGTCTGTTAATAAAACCAGTCAGTGCTACTTTAACTAGATGACAGTGATTATTTTTGTCTGTTATTGAAACCAGTCAGTGCTACTTTAACTAGATACTGATGGCAGTGATTATTTTTGTCTGTTATTAAAATTTGTCAGTGCTACTTTTACTAGTTGCTGATGGCATTGATTATTTTTGTCTGTTAGTTAAACCTGTCAGTGCTACTTTATCTAGATGCTGCTGGCAGTGATTGTTTTTTTTTTCTGTTATTAGAACCTTTTAGTGCTACTTAAACTAGATGCTGATGGCAGTGATTGTTTTTGTCTGTTATTAAAACCAGTCAGTGATACTTTAGCTAGATGGCAGTGATTATTTTTGTCTGTTATTGAAACCTGTCAGTGCTACTTTAACTAGATGCTAATGGCATTGATTATTTTTGTCTGTTATTAAAACCTGTCAGTGCTACTTTTACTAGATCCTGATGGCAGTGATTGTATTTGTCTGTTATTAAAATTTGTCAGTGCTACTTTAACTAGATGCTGATGGCAATGATTATGTTTGTCTGTTATTAAAACCTGTGAGTGCTACTTTAAGTAGATGCTGATGGCAGTGATTATTTTTGTCTGTTATTAAAACCTGTCAGTGCTACTTTTACTAGATGCTGATGGCAGTGATTGTATTTGTCTGTTATTAAAATTTGTCAGTGCTACTTTAACTAGTTGCTGATGTCAGTGATAGTTTTGGTATGTTAGTAAAACCTGTCAGTGCTACTTTTACCAGATGCTGATGGCAGTGATTATTTTTATCTGTTATTGAAACCTGTCAGTGCTACTTTAACTAGATCCTAATGGCATTGATTATTTTTGTCTGTTATTAAAACCTGTCAGTGCTACTTTTACTAGATCCTTACGGCAGTGATTGTATTTGTCTGTTATTAAAATTTGTCAGTGCTACTTTAACTAGATGCTGATGGCAGTGATTATGTTTGGTATGTTAGTAAAACCTGTGAGTGCTACTTTTACTAGATGCTGACAGTGATTATTTTTGTCTGTTATTAAAACCTGTCAGTGCTACTTTAACTAGATGCTGATGGCAGTGACTGTTTTTGTCTGTTATTGAAACCTGCCAGTGCTACTTTAACTAGATGCTGATGGCAGTATGGGTAGCTAGGTAGTTAAAAGGTGAAGTTTATCAACCAGTAGAGTATAATAGAATGACACTGTGACCAGACAGCTCTTCAGATATTATTAATATTTTAACAATCAGTAACGTTGTCAATTGATTAACGGTGATAGCATGTAGGATTCAACGTTGAATGACAGGTAGAATATGGCTTGAAATTGTGATGACATCGTGTGTGTGTGTAGAATTTTGAACTGGATTATTCTTAAGGACCTGATTTGGTGATGTTTTTTGTTTTATAAAGGTCTCAGATTCTGGTATGAATTTTATTTTATAAAGGACCTAGTTTTTGTATGTCTGTATCAATATTTTAACTATCAGTAACGTTGATTGACGGTGATATGTTGCGAACAACTAGAAATTGTAATATCATCTTAATTGTTTAGATTTTGAACTGGATTATTCTTAAGGACCTGGATTTCAGTATGTTTTGTTTATAAAAGTGCCAAGGATAAAGGTTTTGGTATGTTGTTTTATAAAGGACCTAGTTTTAATATTTTAACTATTAATAACGTTGATATGGGGTGATTTGTGATCTGTTTTATAAAGAACCTAGTTTTGGTACGTCAGTATCATTATTTGAATACGGTATGACTTTGCATTTTGAAATTGTATAAGTTTGAACTATCTATTCTTGATTTCGGTAATTTTTTTGTGTTTCCTGTTGTGTGAGTGTGCTGACTTTTAAAACTGAAACTTGTGTCATAATGGGAAGATGAGCTCTCAATTACGTATTTATTCTGAATTTGATATTTGTATTCT
>NW_008707410.1:372368-381312 GCF_000327385.1 Lottia gigantea
ATTAAAAAGAGGATCATCTTGTCAGTGACGCAGGTTTTTGGAGTTTGACATGGAAAAGTGTCTGGTCGTTCTTATAATGAGTGACAGATCTATATTCAAAAGATAATTGAAATTTTTTATCGTAAACCACCATAATTGACCTTTTCTATTGAAGAGCTGGCTATAAATTAACCTATCAATGACAGAGTTGTCATTGCCAATTAATGACTTTATTACGCTCAAAAGAGTTTCTGTGAATTTATGAATGGATTTATAAATTAGTGATGTGGCGACTGATTTATTGAAAAAATTACTTCTATTGTTATTTTGATATTCCTGATGAGGACAATCTACACAATGTCAAGCTATTACAAACTTCATCTTATACCTTGACTGCAATAGCCACTTGTATCAGATAATTTTGTAAATTCAACGTTTTGATTGGATTATACGCTTGCAAATACAATCAATCAGAATTCTTGACAGCAAGACTGTTAACTTTAAGCCGTAATCTCTATGTTGAGGGTTCTGATTGGCTGTATTCGCTGGCATACAATCCAATCAGAGGGTATAAGGTATAAGACAACTTCATAATAGGCTTGATGTTAGATTTTAATAACATTATTTTAAATTTTGTTTCTTGAAAATGATGACTAAGTATTAGATAGCAAACCCAAAGAGTCTGTCACATCAAGAACTGGTTCTTCATGAAATGCTTTAGGTGAATAATAGCGTCATTAGAACAAGATATTGGTAGAAAATTTGTTGGATTACAATGCAGTAGAAGTATATTAAAATGAAAAATTATGATCTAATTTTAATTAACTTACCTGTATTGAAACCTTTGAATTTTGAATCTGATAAATGTTACAGATAGTGAAAGTTGAGTTCTATCATGTGATAGATGTAATATCTAGATGGTTCTATCCCTTTAACATTGATTAACAGTATGTGTTACATGTTTTACATGATTTACCATTGGTGTTAATATTTAACAGCTGCAATAAAATCTAATCGTTATTTCAAGTTGTCAAATGAATATCTAAGCTAAAAATAAAAACTTGAATATTGCTCCTCAAGTTGTCTTATGTGAATGTTGATTATGTCTTTATGAGTTATATTCTGGTAACAATAGGACAGAAACTGTTGAAATTTCAAAATGACATAAATGTCTTCAGGTTATTATGCCTTTATGATGTATATTTTGAAAAAGAAATTATTCCTGTCTGAATATAAAGCGAAAATTATGATTGAGAGGGAAAAAAATTGTACACACAATGGAGTTCTATGTTGAAATCTAAAAAAGCCAATTCATTGCATGAAAAGACTTAAAATATTTCAAAATTCTATTCGTGTTCTACGTCATCAACTTACTCTGTTCATTTTTCTTTTCTGTAAAAAAAGTGTGATATATTTTTGCATGGACTAAAAGGGTTTTTTTTTGATGATGCAGATGTGCCCATATTGTATTAGTTTGTTTGATTGTGAATTAAGTCTACCATATTGAATGTTGCTCTTTACACATGCTGTAATTTTGATGATGTGTATATTATATATTGGTAAAATTTTGATGTGTTTAATTTTCAAGATAATTCATCTGTGAGTTGCTGAGTTATTACCCTTGATCAATTAAATTCCTGCACCCCCGTCCGTCCGTCAACATTTGCATGTAAACACTCTAAAAACTAGATTTTTTGATGGAATCAAATGAAATTCAGTATGTGCATTCATATTCATAAAACGAAGATCAAGTCCGAATTTGAGCTATTTTCGACCGTTAGAGGCAGAGTTATTGCCCTTGCCCCAACCGATTTCAACCGATTTTGATGAAATTTAAAATGGATGTTATTGGACCTAAATCGAAAGGTTTGAGAAAGTTTAGTTTACTTCTGAGAAATTTTAAGGCTTTTTCAAGATATAGGCGTCTTACGTCAGTTATGAAGAGTTATCGCCCTTTAACCTCTTTACAGTAAGTGCTCCTATCAACATCAATTTCTTGTAAACGCTCTAAAAACTAGAGTGTTTGAAGGAATCAAATGAAATTTAGTATGTGCATACATATTCATAAAATGAAGGTCCGTCCGTCCATCACCATTTGCTTGTAAACGCTCTAAAAACTAGATTTTTGATGGAATCAAATGAAATTCGGTATGTGTATACATATTCATAAAAAAAAGATCAAGTTTGAATTTCAGCTATTTTCGACCGTTAGAAGCAGAGTTATTGCCCTTGCCCCAAAATCTTGAATATTTACCATCTGCATGCTGTGGTGAGCGTATATGGCTGTGGTCCACTATCTTTAATAGCTGTCCTTCACTTTAATTGTTACTCTTATTGTTCAAATTCAATAATAACACAAGTAATGCAAATATAATTAGATTATTGTTGGAATGTGAAGACTTTGACACATGTTCACAATGTCAAGCTATTACGAACTTTGCCTAATAACTTAATTTCAATGGGCTTTTACTGGCATCACTAATACAGTGATATGATTTGATTATTTGCTAGCAAATACAGCCAATCAGTTTTGCTGTATTCCTTAGCATAATACTGAATTGAATAACTGCATTCTGTGATACTAGAACAATGGTTATTTTGCTGTCAAGGTATAAGACAAAGTTTGATATAGCTTACCATTGTGAATTTGCCTTTGAGAGAATATTTGACAAACATGATAATTTTTTTGAAAATGAATATGCATGATGTGAAGGCACATGCTACTTTTGAGATGGCAAATCAAAAATGAGTAGGATACTGCAAACTGCATGGCATTGCCCTTCTTCATTTTCCCAATCAGTTGTGGAAAAGTAGGATGTAAAACTCCATTTCATTTGAAGCCTGACTTGTAAGAATTCACCTCAACCAGTTTTGTTTGTCTATCTCAATTGAAATCTTACAACTTAAGTTTTAAGTTTATTTTTAAGTGACAGGTTTTTGTGAAAATCTTTTAACCTATTATAAATGTCAAAGTGTTGACAAGCTTAGCTTAAATGTCAAAGTTCAAACTCACAGCTTAAAAAGGAATTTTAAAGAAACCCCATGAGTGTATTTTAGACAGGTAAAAAGTTTTCAGGGACAAATTGGAATGCTAACCCTATCCCTTGGCCTTCACCCCCTAATACCTAACTCAGATATATTAAGGCTGTATATGTTAAAAATCCCTTACAAAATGTATCCGTTCTCAGAATGGTTCTCAAACAGAACAGATGAATTGTGTGTAATATAAATGGTTAAGTATTCTGAGAACCGTTCCAATTCTGGCCCACCTCATTATTTTTTTAAACTTGGTTTTTAATTCAATTAAAATTGTGTGAAACAGGGTTAAGAATTCTTATCCTGGTTTGAATCCCCCTAAGACCTAGATGTGCTAGGTTGACAGTGAATAAAGAAATTGATTGTTTTATTGACTTGTTGAAGATTGAAATTGGATCGTATCTCTGACAGTTCTTGTACAATATATTAATCACTGGACTAACGAATCTAATTCACTTACAGTTTTATCACACAAACTCTTCTCTCCAGTCCTCAAATAATTTTGTTATTAAATAGAAGACATTGTTCTGAATGTTACATCAATCTAGGTTGGCTTAAAGGATAAATGAACACTGAAAATATTTGTTTATGTTATAAAATAATTTGTTATTAAATAGAAGACATTATTCTGAATGTTACATCATCTAGGTTGGCTTAAAGAATAAATGAACACTGAAAATATTTGTTTATGTTATAAAATAATTTGTTATTAAACAGAAGACATTATTCTGAATGTTACATCATCTAGGTTGGCTTAAAGGATAAATGAATTGTGAAATATGTTCTTGTGTTGTCAAATATGTTTGTATTTAGATAGAAAGTATTTTTTAAATATATCTTCTAGACATAAAAATACCGCTCCTAGGATAGTACATTTTGACAAGATGGTAACTTGAAGATGGTATATTAGTATCTCCAACATCAGACCCTCCAAGTAGTCTAACTCAATGCTGTTTTCAATTGATTTGGTTTTTCAAGAGTGATTATGGAAGTTTTTGTCCATATTGATGGTTATGGAATTGTGTTTAGTTTACATCCTCCAGGATGGCTTCCTAATGCTTTTATAGCCTCACGGTTGGCTTGTCTTTAAACCTTCTAGGCTGTCAAACTGATGTCTTAACACCCTTTAGGTTGGCTAACTGATGTTCTTTTTACAGTATGGTACATCTTCTAGGTTGGTTTACTGATGTATTACGACCCTTAAGTTGGCTCATTGATATCTTAACTTCTCTAGGTTGTCTCACTGCTATGTTTGGACCTATTATTAAATTCTGAAGTTCTGTGTGACATCAAATGAGATACATTTTTATGCAAGGAAGTTATTACCAGCATATTGGTTTATTGGTTTATTTATACAACTAAGGATAGACGTGTAGGGCTTTGATGACAACATCAGGCATAAGGCAGATAACACAAATCTTAGAGTCATTTTGAAATGGTATGAATCTTTAAAGTGAGTGCGTTGAATAATTTCAAAATACAAATAACAGGATACACAGGATAATCATTTCTCCTTTTAAATGCAATTCTACAGGTTTTTGTTGACATCATTTTTGGTGAGCGGAAGTAATCCTAAAATTTGTGAAGTAAATTCTCCTGCTGATGAATTTATGTTTAAAGCTGTGATATTTAAGAGATCAATGAACTCGACAAAATAGATAGTTAAATCATTCTATAACTTTTCAAGTGTAAATTGGAATTTGGAAACTCAATAGTTGAATTAAACATTTGATAAATGAACATATATATATAAATATGTGTTAATCTGGATCTTTAATCATCAAAATGGATCAATTGGAAGAAGGGAAAAAAGTGGATAAATCCACCTCACCATTTAGACATTTTAAAAAGTGTAAAAGTGCCAGTTTTGCTCTGGATGGATGTTTTTACAAAATAGGTAAGCCATTTTTTTTGTGTTTTTGTTTCAGCTTCTTTGTATTACTAAATAACACTTTGTGTAGTGGACAAGATCACAACAGTCACACGTCCCTCCCAATGAATTTTAGCTTTATAGATATGCCCACATGAATATGTCGTATATTGTCGTCACCCCTGTTGACTACAGTTTTCTTCTTATTTTGATAAAACTTGGTGTGATGCTTTAGATTGATAAGATCTTGGTCAAGTTCGAATTTGACGAATTTTTGATGAACAGTTTTTGAGATATTGCCCTTGACTTAGAACGCCTTGAAATTTGTTAAAAATTGTTCGTGAGCAGGATTGAAGCTACAGTTTTCAACCGATTCTGATGAAACTTGGTGTGATAAGATCTCGGACAAGTTCTAACTTGACGCATTTTCAATGAACGGTTTTAGAGTTATTGCCCTTGACTTTGTAAAAACGTGTCGAAATGTGTTCATGAGCATAATAGAAGCTACATTTTTCAACTGATTCTGATGAAACTTTGTGTGATTATTGGAATTGATAAAATCTCAGACAAGTTCTAACTTGACGTATTTTTGATAAAACGGTTTTTTGAGTTATCGCTGTTGACTTAAGAAAAATGTGTCAAATTGGTTTTTTTTGCCCTTGATTAGAGTTGTGTGATTTAATTGTTTGTTGTATTTGGGTTATTGATATTGATTTTAAAAAATTTTGTGGAATTACTCAGCATTAATAATTGGCATATATATATATATAATTGAATTCAAACTAATAAACTTCTTCAATATGAGAAAATCCATATCATTTCTGACAGCTGCCAGTGGGCGTATGTTACTTTGCCTTGCAAGCTATCTTTAATGTTAAAACAGAAAGACTCTCAGTATATAAAATCATAAAAACACTTTTTAATGTTACTACAGAAGGACTCGTTCAGAAGACAAAACCATGATGAGTGCTAAATTTATGTCTTTGCTAAGTGAACAGGCATCAGTTTGACAGATGGACATAGAGATCCATTTTATCCAGCAAGGGACATAACTCAATGAATTATTAAAGAGAAGAAATGGTAATTGAAATGAAAGAAATTATTCAAAGATAATTGAAGTCAATTTTCATCCCCTCAGGCTTTGGTCAACATTAAATGTATTCTTAACATTCATAGGAATTTTGATTGCTATGTAATACCCCTTTCACAAAAGTGATTCAGTTCTATCCAGTTTTATCTGGATAATGAACTTATTCTGTTATAACCTAAATTATCCCGATAGAAAAATCTACCTCCAGAGGTGGAATTCATCCAGACTAGATAAGTGGCAGTGCGAAAATCCAACAAGAAGCTATTTGGATTTTGGGGTTTAAAATGGCGTATCCTGTTGGAAATACTTGGAAATCCATAAAGAGATTAATGAAGTACATGAATATGTATCAGAAGTGGAAACGAAAAATTATATAGTTATTCATATTTTATGATGATAAACATTGGAGTTTAATTCCGTCACATGACGTGTTATTAAAAATAAAGAATTATCTATCTACTAGACTGTACATTTACAGCTGGGTTGACTGTAATACTAGGTAAAGATATCTCAGTCATAACCCATTTACAGCTGGCTTAACTGTAATATTAAGTAAAGATATGTCAGTGATAACCCATTTACAGCTGGATTGACTGTAATACTAGGTAAAGATATCTCAGTCATAACCCATTTACAGCTGGGTTGACTGTAATACTAGGTAAAGATATCTCAGTCATAACCCATTTACAGCTGGGTTGACTGTAATACTAGGTAAATATATCTCAGTCATAACCCATTTACAGCTGGGTTGACTGTAATATTAAGTAAAGATATCTCAGTCATAACCCATTTACAGCTGGCTTGACTGTAATACTAGGTAAAGATATCTCAGTCATAACCCATTTACAGCTGGGTTGACTGTAATATTTAGTAAAGATATCTCAGTCATAACCCATTTACAGCTGGGTTGACTGTAATACTAGGTAAAGATATGTCAGTCATAACCCATTTACAGCTGGGTTGACTGTAATACTAGGTAAAGATATGTCAGTGATAACCCATTTACAGCTGGGTTGACTGTAATACTAGGTAAAGATATCTCAGTCATAACCCATTTACAGCTGGGTTTACTGTAATATTAAGTAAAGATATGTCAGTCATAACCCATTTACAGCTGGGTTGACTGTAATACTAGGTAAAGAAATCTCAGTCATAACCCATTTACAGCTGGGTTGACTGTAATATTAAGTAAAGATATCTCAGTCATAACCCATTTACAGCTGGATTGACTGTAATACTAGGTAAAGATATGTCAGTCATAACCCATTTACAGCTGGGTTGACTGTAATATTAGGTAAAGATATCTCAGTCATAACCCATTTACAGCTGGCTTGACTGTAATAAAAAGTGAAGATATCTCAGTCATAAACCATTTACAGCTGGGTTGACTGTAATACTAGGTAAAGATATCTCAGTCATAACCCATTTACAGCTGGGTTGACTGTAATACTAGGTAAAGATATCTGTCATAACCCATTTACAGCTGGGTAGACTGTAATATTAAGTAAAGATATCTCAGTCATAACCCATTTACTGCTGGGTTGACTGTAATACTAGGTAAAGATATCTCAGTCATAACCCATTTACTGCTGGGTTGACTGTAATATTAAGTAAAGATATGTCAGTCATAACCCATTTACTGCTGGGTTGACTGTAATATTAGGCAAAGATATGTCAGTGATAACCCATTTACAGCTGGGTTGACTGTAATATATTAGGTAAAGATATGTCAGTCATAACCCATTTACAGCTGGGTTGACTGTAATACTAGGTAAAGATATGTCAGTGATAACCCATTTACAGCTGAGTTGACTGTTATATATTAGGTAAAGATATCTCAGTGATAACCCATTTAAAGCTGGGTTGACTGTAATACTAGGTAAAGATATCTCAGTCATGACCCATTTACAGCTGGGTTGACTGTAATACTAGGTAAAGATATGTCAGTGATAACCCATTTACAGCTGGGTTGACTGTAATACTAGGTAACGATATAAAGTCTTTGAATGGCATTTAGCAATTGTGAGTACGATATATAGACACAGCTTTATGGAACAACAATCACTGGTTAAAGTTTTATGCAACGTTTTCGACGTGTTTCCCCCGTCGTCCTCAGGCACATAATGATAAGAAGTGATGGGCAAACTATATATACATTAATGCTTATTATTAAGAACACACAAGAGATAAATGGTTTATTGATACATTACATTAAATTTTAACAGGTACAATAAGAGGTACATAATTCTTAAAATAACATACAGGCTGATTAAGTAAAATAATTGAAGTAAAGTAAATGAATTAAAAAAGATTAATTGAAGATTAAATAAACAACTATTGCTGGTATTGGAGTCTTTTATTAATAGAAATTACATTGTTCATATAACTAACTATGCTTAAAGTTGGAAATTGTTTGAATATGAATAATTACAAGTTGATAAGTTTATCATATGCATGCGATAAACGAACACCTTCATCTCTGTTAAGGTCAGGCTGATATCTTCTGATGTGGATAGCTTCATGAAGTCTCCTGGTTTTATCTATGTGCTTATTGATTGTCAGTATGTTGGTGTTGTCAAAGTTGACTTTATGTCCTGTTTTCCTTCCCATAGCAAGATGTTCAGCCACAGCAGATGTTCCTTCATTGCCGGGCTTGTCTTAATGGTCTTTGAGTCGAACATCAAGGGGTCTCTTTGTTTCCCCTATATAAGAGCTTTCACAGGAGCACTCAACTTGGTAGACACATCCCTTAGGTTTTTGGTCGTTGGAGGGATTCAATTTACCACTGGCTCTGAGCAAATCTTTAAGCGTTGAGTTGCCAGAGAACACTGTTTCAATGCCGACTGACTTTTTCAGGATCTTCTTGATTTGGTATGATGCCTTTCCGATGAATGGGATAGCTAAGCGGGTTGATGGTCTGTTGGGATTAGACTGTTGGTTGGTTGGTTTTGCCATTAATACGGATCGAA
>NW_008707410.1:381362-408468 GCF_000327385.1 Lottia gigantea
CAGCATCTTAATGCTCAGCATAAGAGGATCAATTTCACCATGGAAGCAGAAGAAGATGACTCTATACCCTTTCTGGATGTGAGAATTAAGCGGTTAGGCGGTCAGTTGAAGACATGCGTGTATAGGAAACCTACACATACAGATCAGTATGTGAACTACCATTCCAACACCCCTCAACATGTCAAAAGGGCAGCCATCACAGCGCTGGTCAGAAGAGCAAAAAGGATTTGTGACCCAGAATACTTTCAACAAGAATTACAACACATCAAGAAAGTATTCTGCTTGCACAACAACTACCCTCCAGCCTTTGTACATCAAGCTTTTCGATCCGTATTAATGGCAAAACCAACCAACCAACAGCCTAATCCCAACAGACCATCAACCCGCTTAGCTATCCCATTCATCGGAAAGGCATCATACCAAATCAAGAAGATCCTGAAAAAGTCAGTCGGCATTGAAACAGTGTTCTCTGGCAACTCAACGCTTAAAGATTTGCTCAGAGCCAGTGGTAAATTGAATCCCTCCAACAAACAAAAACCTAAGGGATGTGTCTACCAAGTTGAGTGCTCCTGTGGAAGCTCGTATATAGGGGAAACAAAGAGACCCCTTGATGTTCCACTCAAAGACCATCAAGACAAGCCCGGCAATGAAGGAACATCTGCTGTGGCTGAACATCTTGCTATGGGAAGGAAAACAGGACATAAAGTCAACTTTACAACACCAACATACTGACAATCAATAAGCACATAGATAAAACCAGGAGACTTCATGAAGCTATCCACATCAGAAGATATCAGCCTGACCTTAACAGAGATGAAGGTGTTCGTTTATCGCATGCATATGATAAACTTATCAACTTGTAATTATTCATATTCAAACAATTTCCAACTTTAAGCATAGTTAGTTATATGAACAATGTAATTTCTATTAATAAAAGACTCCAATACCAGCAATAGTTGTTTATTTAATCTTCAATTAATCTTTTTTAATTCATTTACTTTACTTCAATTATTTTACTTAATCAGCCTGTATGTTATTTTAAGAATTATATACCTCTTATTGTACCTGTTAAAATTTAATGTAATGTATCAATAAACCATTTATCTCTTGTGTGTTCTTAATAATAAGCATTAATGTATATATAGTTTGCCCATCACTTCTTATCATTATGTGCCTGAGGACGACGGGGGAAACACGTCGAAACGTTGCATAAAACTTTAACCAGTGATTGTTGTTCCATAAAGCTGTGTCTATATAGGTAACGATATGTCAGTCATAACCCATTTACAGCTGGGTTGATTAATATTAAGAAAATAAGAAAATATTACTCATATTTAGTTGACAAACGTCCACACCTTGACTAATATTAGAATTACAGGGATGGAAAAATGATGTCTATGAGAACTCCCTAGAGTAAAATAATGTCTATGAGAACTCCCTTTAGGTTTATAATGTCACCATTTCATCAGAGTTTTCTATTACCATATGAAGAGTATATTAATCATGTGAAATGTTACGCCGTGACAGTCATTCTGGTTTTGATTAGGTTTATTCATTTCATTATTTTATTCTACATCTACATTAGCCTACTCTTTTATATTTTCTGACTTCTGACCACATTTCTAACCTCTGGTATCTTTTTTGTGCACTGCCTTTAACTTGGGGCCTCGCTTTATTGTCCATAGGAGTTGTGGTGGCTCAGTGAGTTAGACAATTGCTCACTAACCTGATGGTCCCAGGATTCAATCTCACCATAAGTGAAGATGACTTCCGATTTTTCAGCTCAGTTTTTCCCTGTCAATGATGCAAATCGGAGGATCTTACATGTAAAAACCATCTAGTCGTTCGGTAATCATTCCAAGTAAAAGATGCCTTGCCAGCTGGATATCCAAATTGAGGCTAATATGGCTGTCCTGACAAAATTTCCACTATTGCACACAGTCTGGTGTTGCATGTCATCAATAAAGGGCAGAAAAGTAGGAAGTTTATTGTCCTTTAAGAATGAGTAGAAACTTATTCCATTTTACACTATTAGCCCCTCGGGCCTCAGACCTATATCACTGACAGATAGAAACAGGTTGTAAAAGATATTATCTCAACTTATATGAAGATGAAATCCTGGACCTTCAGGCTAGAGAACAAGCAACTAACTCACTGAGCCGACAATAATTTTGATAATAATTTAGATTACGTACGCTACAGATTTCCTGTCACGGAATCAAATTTCATCTTTTAATGAGATAATTGGATGATTTTATATTCGCAGGCAAGATTATTCCGATTGGTTGAAAGAGGGAAATAGATAGCTGCTAAATAAAAACAAATAAAATGGAAATTTTATTACCGAATGTTTGCGTGCCATAGTTAATTTGTTCTGAAAAATTTCCGTTTCTAAATTGAACTCGTAATTGTTGTTGAAAATTTCAATTTTTCATTTATAGCTAAACTGAAATAAACTTGCTGATGAAATGAAATCTTTCGATTTATAACCCTTAAAATATGATTGTCTGATTTGAGTTGAGATGAAAAGACCTTAGAGTCAAAATACAAAATAACTGTCCTGACGAGCGTTTCACTTCCAAAGCAATATTAACAGGTGTCTCCTATCAGTAATACGGGATTGAGGGGCTGTCATAGATGAAACTCAGTCATTTGGATGAGAAAATAAATCAAGACACAATGTGCTATGTGCTTATGGTATACAATTTCCCTCATTCAACACTGCATCACATTCATTAGCTTTATCTCTTACAGAATAAAAACAAGGATGTAAAATTTTCCTCTTGCACACTGCATCACATTTTTGATCTGTATAGCTTTATTACGAACAGACAAAAAGGATATAAAATTTCCCTCATTGCAAACTGCATGGTTGTCATTAGCCAATTTACATTGTTGTAGAATGTATAAAGATGAATTACAGTAATTAACAAGTGTTATCTATAAAATATGATGTTATTGGTGAAAAATTGATTTTTAATATGTCAGTTTATCAGGAAGATGGACAGGCGACAGGATATTGATGTCAGGATACAACATTATTAATATCATAATTACTTTCTATCAGGGATGTTAATTTGGCCCATTTTGCCAGTCATGTCTATACAATTGAATTGACTGTATTCCCAAGTCATGTTTGACAGAGCTATATTTTTGTTTGATATACCTTTTATATTGGCCAACTGGTTTCTTTACTTGAACAATCTACTTTTGCACTTTACACTCTGTTCGAGGTAGGCCGACTTAACATCCTCTAAATTGGCTTACTGTTGTTTGTTATCCCAAATTTATATTGAAAGTACTATATAGCAGTGTTAATTTTTGTCTCTGGTAAAAGGGGACATAACTCTATATCTACTATCAATATAGTGTAAATTGTAATTGCTGACTGAATTTACAAAAAAGTGGCATGAAATTCTTCATTTCTGGGAAGAAGGGAGAGAAACCTGAAGAAATTTTCTAGTTAGGATGGGAGAATGATTAATTAGAATTTTTTGTTCTACTGTTCTGTACCTGTGTACATGCAATTAGTAAATTTTATCAAAACCAATTTTTGGGAGTAAAAATTGACATCTCTATTATTTCAGACAGAACTGACATAAAATGTACAGAAATTATCCAACTTTACATTGTTAAATTTTTTTTGTGTATGGATTTGAAACAACTTGTTAAGAAGATTGTCAAAAATGAATTGTAGCGCCAAGCATCTGAACATTTATTGTTGAAAATGTTCAAGACATATTTGAAAAGTGTTCAGTTATTAATTAAGATCAAATCTTGTTTTGTAAACAAGTTTTAAATAAAAGACAATTTTCCAGAGAAAGTGACAGCACCCAGAGATCAAATTCTCATTTTTAAAAACATGTATAACAATTTGTTGAGAAAATTTACAGTGTTGAGAGCTCAAATCTATATTCCAGACATCTTTGATAATAATTTCTTCAAGAGATTTTCTATCATGATGTCTCTCACAATTCTATAAATATTAATATCTACTGTCTACTTTCATTTTTGCTTTCAGTCTGCTGTCATCTGATTGGATCTTTTTACGCTTGGATGCTAAAATGTCATTTCATAAATGGAGATTATCTTTGAGCCATTGTGCACCATGAGTTTAAATCTCCAGTTTTGTAATTCTTATGTGATTAAGGTTAATTTCTATTGGATATTCCTATTTTCACGTTTGAAAACAAAAATTTGATTGATATAGGTCATCATCTTCGAACAAGAAAGAAAAGTAATAATAAGAAATGAACAAATTATGTTCTGTCTACCAGCTGGTCTTTGTCCAAACCTCTTAACATGGATTTTTCGCAAATATCTGAACCCATTTAAAGCTATGTTGCCTGGTATAATGAGAAAAGATGTCTTTTTTCAAGGCCACAAGTCTTCACATGCTGACTGAGATTAAAACCCATGACCAGCATTTGTTTGACTAAAAGCAAATGAAGTGATTGTAGTTTGTAAATTAAATGAGATACAGAAGCATTGCTAAAAATGCATGGAAGATCTTTGTTTTTTATTTTAAAAGTAGTTCTAATCCTGAAAGACTTTTTCTAATTATTTCTTATTTATGGATAACGTTGTTGAAGTCGTGATTTCATTTGCATTAATGATTGTCTACTGCTGGGGAAGGTCTGACTTGGGTAATGAAAGATAAGCAATTATTTACATCTGTACATCGAAAGTGATCTTACTTTGCCACAGTAATGGCTACTGACATTTCTTTTATCAGTTTTCCATAAATTTACTATTAGGGCTGATGAATATTTACCAGCCATTTCTCTATTTTAAGATTGAGATATATTGTCAGGGGTCGTGATCTTTGACCCTTGAACTTGACTGTAATAAATCTAGATTGTAGATTGAAGATTTTTGTTAGCTTTTAGCTTTTAGAAGCATGTAGGAGCCACGGTAGCTCAGTTAGTTGGATGCTTGCTTGCTAATCTGAAGATTGATGGTTGGCCCCCAGCATAAGTCATGATAATACCTTCAATTTTTTTTTTACCTGATTTCCTCTTGTCAGTGATACAGGTTAGAGGGGATGACTTGTAAAAAAGCTTTGGATGGGAGTCAATTTAATGCCAATAGGCTGTGCACATATTCCAATCTCTTGGGAAGATCCTTATAGGATTGTTACAACTATCTTAAATGTTGTGCTAAAAATATTTGGGTTGGGTACAGGAGGATATGGATACTGAATTTAGCTTTGTCATGTCTGATTTAATTGTAATTGGTAGAAATGGGATTTTTGTGTATTCCACCTAATCTTTAGATTGTGGGTACATATTCAATTTCTACTGTCAGTATTTTCTTTGCTTAACTAATTGGATGCTGACTGAACAAGACTACTGTGTAATTTAGTGTAAGAAAAATAATTACATTAACAAATATATACCAGATGAAGTCTGTAACTCGGTAACCAAGTTTCCATGGAGAAAAAAACAATACAAGTACCGCAAATTAGATTTTGGTATTTTTGGCTTCAGACTTGATTAATTTGCGTGAGGAACTTGTATATCATTGCAATGTAAGAATAGTACTTTTTTCTGCTTAAATACTTATACTTAATAAAGTAAACTATTTCTTACTTAATAAAGTAAACTATTTCTTACTTAATAAAGTCAACTATTTCTTACTTAATAAAGTCAACTATTTCTTACTTAATAAAGTCAACTATTTCTTACTTAATAAAGTCAACTATTTCTTACTTAATAAAGTCAACTATTTCTTACTTAATAAAGTCAACTATTTCTTTACTAAATAAAGTAAACTATTTCTTATTTTCTATCAATCTGATTTAAATATAGTTTTTGTTTTGTAAATATGCACACAAAACACATTAATTATCTATTATGGGCAGCACCTCTCGTATCGAAAAAGTTTAAAATTTCATCAAATCAGACAGAGCTATAAGGATTAAGTTAGCTATGGTCTTGTCTATATATTGATAAGAGTGCATGGTTACAATGACAATGGCATCTTGCATGATGAGAATCAGATAACAATGTCTATAAATTGGCCGATAGCATTCTAACTAAGATAACTATTGCTGATATCATCTTAATTTTAATCTATTCTGAAGGTTCTTAATTAAATTTCCATCCTTCAGCAATTTTTTTTTTATTTCTTTCTAAATGACCTTGTGCTTCTGAATCTGTAACCTCAATTGACAATGTAATGAAGTTTTCAAGAAAACAATCTTTTAGTTTACAAGAATAACAACTTGTGTATCAGCTGGTAGGTTCAAAACGATTCTGTCTACCAGCTGGTCCTTGGTCAGACATTCATGAGTAACAAGGAAAATATCTTATAGCTTCAAAAGGATTTTATCTTTCAGCTGGTCCTTGGTCACACAATCATTCCAGATGCCTTAATAAGTTAACAATAGTACATCAGTGAACCACTCTATAAGATATATACAGGTGAAAAAAATTGTTGAGTATACATCAATGAATATTATCCGAAGTAAGTTGATGTATGGTGTTCCTGTAAACAGACAAAAAGTAGAACAGTGGATCATTAGAATAAAACTTAAATGTCTCAGTAAGTAAACAATAGTACATAAGTGAGCCACTAGTCAATTAGGAAATCCTAATATTGGAATAAAAATAGAACAGAAAACATTTTAATTCATCATCATGCCTCTACTTTTCTGTCACAATCTCTTAGAATAAACATGGGCTTAATTTGAAATTTGATCTTGATGGATGTGGCCATCTTAGAATTTACTTTAGCAAATTGAGCAAACCTGATTTAGAATATGTTGAAGCTATTTATGTTTGTTTTTTAGCAACATCTCCTGTCATTTTTGTAGGCTGAATACTGACTTTTAATTTTTAAAGGGATATCATTGTCTAGATATTGAATAATGTTGAAGTGATATTAAATTTAAACTTGCGATTGATTGATCCAAAGCATTTTGATATGCCGTTATAATTAACCTGTGGTGTAAATTAACTTTTGTTTTTGAGAGGGGGAGGGTTGAGGAGTTGAAGAATTTCACAGAAAGAAAGCCAAGAACAGTTTCTGTTAACTCTTTTTTATGGCTTTAATTTGGATAAATGTGTGGTGTGGTTTGATTGTACTAGTGTCTTGTGTATTCTATTGTAGGTTATGTTATATGGGTTTTGACAGTTGGAAATTGTTGTGTGATCATGTTTGACTAAACTAAAAGTAAATATGCTAATTTGTAATTGTAGGTTGATGGATGAGTGGATGTTGACATTTTCGGAGGAAAATTGATCAGACAACTTTCCGTTCAGGATGGAATGGGGTCAAATTTAATGATTATATATGTCCTACTTTCTCTATCAGACATAGTCATTTATTATGTTACCACATCAATACTTTTATCAATGCGTTGAAATGTTGAATTGAAAATACCAAAATTAAGTGAGATTAGGTTAGAATATTAACCTTCATTCTATTTAATATTGAATACCTGATATTACTTATCAACTACTACACCAACAACACAGAATCATCCAATTCAACCCATCCAGTTACCAACTAACTATGTCTTTCTACTACTACCGGAAGCCGCGGTGGCTCAGTAAGTTAGACGCTTGCTCGCTAACCTGAAGGTATAGGGTTCAATCCCGGCATACGTGGAGATAATACCTTCAGATTTTTCAACCTGGTTTCCCCCGTCAGTGATGCAGGTAAGAGGAGTTGACATGGAAAAAGCGTCTAGTCGTTTGGATGAGACAATAAACCCGAGGCCCTGTGTGCTACAGGCTGTGCATATTAAAGATCCCTTGACGGTTGAAAATCAAAAAAGAGCAGGCTAATGCCGCTGTCCTGACAAAATTTCCCTCATTGCACCCTGCATGGCGTTGCATTAGCCCACATGGTGCAGAAAAGTAGGACGTAAAACTCCATTCATTTCATTTTCCTACCGCTACCAGCCTGATATCACTTTTCATTATGAAATACTTCCTTACTAATGATTGAGATACTTCATCATGTGATATTTGCTGCTACCAATGTTTTGCCAATGTTGTTTCGGAATTTGTTTTGCTGTTCTGATCGTTAGTGCTTGGTTTGTTTATATAGACATCAATGAGATCTCAATGGCTGATTGAAGTTTGTAAGTAAAAATCTGATTGGTTAAAATAAAGAGCAGTTCAAATCAAGTAATCGGTTTAAATGATTGAAGATTCAGTCAAATTCTGATTGGTTCACAGATTAGAATGTTTCAAGTAATCTGATTGGCTAATTCAAGTTTTAATCCAATAGGATTATCCAAGAATAAATCTAATGCAAGAATTCTGATTGGTTAATTTTAGTATTAGTCCAAATTCGATTGGTTAGTTTAAGTATCGGTCCAAATCTGATTGGTTGATACAGATACAAGTTTATCAATAATTTACGTTGAAGACTTATCGTCAGTCTGATCTAATCTGAGATTAATTTGGTTGAAAATAAATTTAGAAATATCAGGCTTGATTTGATAAAGCTTAAGTAAATATCAAGTTATTTTTGATGGAAATGGAGATTATTGGATAAAGAGTAAATATTTACTTAATGATTAAAAAATACTCTAGTGACCCTTGCGAACTTTCCAGAGTTTATTATTAGCATGAATTAGGTTTTTGTGAAATGAAAATACCAATGTAAAATTATAGCTTGGTGGACTCTCAATAGGGGACATAAAACAGTGACTAACTAGTTAATTGAAATTGAGCTCTAGCTGGTAAAGTAAAAAAATAAATGACTATACAGATAGCTGAAAATGAGATTTATCAGCTGGTAAAGTAAATAATTAGATGACTATACAGATAGCTAAAAGTGAACAAAAATATTTATTTGACTAAATCCCTGCAAATCCTATGAACCATTTGTTGTCATTTATTTTTGACTTCATCTGAAGGTATTGTCATAGCTGTAATCATACGTCCTGTTCTGTTTTATTTCTGAAGAGTTGTGGCTATATTTGGTTGTTTAATTGACTTGTTCTTCGACTCAGTAAACTTCTGTGCTATCTCCACAAAGATGAAAAGAAAGAAATAACCATATTTTGATAAATTATGTTCTACAAGTTAGTATTTCACTAAATTACTCACTCACCATCTTGATGATTGGATGTAAGGGAGCTCGAGTGACTTTATTGGGTGGTAAGGGAGTCTGGGTGACTTTATCTGGCATTCAGAAAATAGACTAAAAGATATTAGCCTAATCTTGTTATCCATAAAGTGTCTTGTTTAGTTTGTGCTGAGCGCTAAATACCCATTTAACAGTCCATTGTTATTCTGTAGACTAGTTGAAACCAAAAAATTAAAGTCACAGTAGGTCATTTTAAAATAGTAATTCATAACTGGTAAATAAAACCAAGTTGATATCCCTGCTATTCAGACATGTTGATAGATATTTTTCATGACTGAGTCAATCGGTTATCTGAGATAAGTTGACACATGAAGACCAGACCACTGCTATAAGAGGGTTATTAATTCTAATCAGATTAAAGTTCCTTCTTTTACTAAGCCTTTTTATGTAAGCTTATCACTATAAGATAATAACCCTTTTACATTACAAAACTTATCCTTTATCAGAAGTCCAATAAGATATAGAACAGTAGGATATAAACCTACATTTCATTAGTCCAATAAGATATAGAACAGTAGGATATAAAACTACATTTCATTAGTCCAATAAGATATAGAACAGTAGGATATAAAACTACATTTCATTAGTATAATAAGATATAGAACAGTAGGATATAAACCTACATTTCATTAGTCCAATAAGATACAGAACAGTAGGATATAAACCTACATTTCATTAGTCCAATAAGATACAGAACAGTAGGATATAAACCTACATTTCATTAGTTCAATAAGATACAGAACAGTAGGATATAAACCTACATTTCATTAGTCCAATAAGATATAGAACAGCAGGATATAAACCTACATTTCATTAGTCCAATAAGATATAGAACAGTAGGATATAAAACTACATTTCATTATTCAATAAGATATAGAACAGTAGGATATAAACCTACATTTCATTAGTCCAATAAGATATAGAACAGCGGGATATAAACCTACATTTCATTAGTCCAATAAGATATAGAACAGTAGGGTATAAACCTACATTTCATTAGTCCAATAAGATACAGAACAGTAGGATATAAACCTACATTTCATTAGTCCATTAAGATACAGAACAGTAGGATATAAACCTACATTTCATTAGTCCAATAAGATACAGAACAGTAGGATATAAACCTACATTTCATTAGTATAATAAGATATAGAACAGTAGGATATAAACCTACATTTCATTAGTCCAATAAGATACAGAACAGTAAGATATAAACCTACATTTCATTAGTCCAATAAGATACAGAACAGTAGGATATAAACCTACATTTCATTAGTATAATAAGATATAGAACAGCAGGATATAAACCTACATTTCATTAGTCCAATAAGATATAGAACAGTAGGATATAAAACTACATTTCATTATTCAATAAGACATAGAACAGTAGGATATAAACCTACATTTCATTAGTCCAATAAGATACAGAACAGTAGGATATAAACCTACATTTCATTAGTATAATAAGATATAGAACAGTAGGATATAAACCTACATTTCATTAGTATAATAAGATATAGAACAGCAGGATATAAACCTACATTTCATTTCATTAGTCCAATAAGATATAGAACAGTAGGATATAAAACTACATTTCATTATTCAATAAGATTCAGAACAGTAGGATATAAACCTACATTTCATTATTCAATAAGATACAGAACAGTAGGATATAAACCTACATTTCATTAGTATAATAAGATATAGAACAGTAGGATATAAACCTACATTTCATTAGTCCAATAAGATACAGAACAGTAAGATATAAACCTACATTTCATTAGTCCAATAAGATACAGAACAGTAGGATATAAACCTACATTTCATTAGTATAATAAGATATAGAACAGCAGGATATAAACCTACATTTCATTTCATTAGTCCAATAAGATATAGAACAGTAGGATATAAAACTACATTTCATTATTCAATAAGATTCAGAACAGTAACTAATTGTCCAATAAGAAATAGTAGATTGGAATTAAAACTACATTTCATTTCATTACTCCAGATAAGTTAAAGATAATTTTGAGTTCATTTCCTTAATAGGGTGTAGAACTCTATTTCAGTTCATTTCCCTTGCTATTCTGGCATGGTTTTATAAACAGCAATTTACGTGATTATTCCATTAAATTGATGGAGGTTATCTCTCACAGAGTGAATGGAGAATATCTGTATAATTACCGGATGAGATATTAATAGCTATAGACACTGTGACAATCCTGAATTCTAGAATTAAGTTTCTTATAAAATGGCATTATGATTACAGTAATTTTTCTTGCATTTTATCTGGTATCCCTAAAGATGTAAGTGTATTAGGTTAGCGATTTTCTTCACATGTGTATCAATGACACTTAGATTCTCCCTCGTACCATTCTGATTTTTAGTTGTTATTTGTGTATCGGAGACACGTATATCTTCTATTTACACCATTCTGATTTTTCCAGCCTTTGTTTGTGTATCAGGGAAATGTATAGTTTATATTTACACCATTCTAATGTTCTGTCTTTGTTTATCAGGAACAAATATCATCGTGACATCCCTTTTGGAGAGTCCACACACATTTTTTTTTTGCTTGTTTGATATTTGAGTTTATCAGATTCACATCCCTTTCAGAGAGGCCACAAAGTTAATATTGCTGATAATTTGGTATTTTGGTTAAATATTGGCACTCAGTAAATTTTTCAGAGAGTCCTCAATGTTTATTTGTTTTAAAAAAGGAAGTTGATTTTTCTGAGGGTCACTTTATTGAACAAACTTGACATATTGAAAAAGAAAGAAATTGATTAAAAAAGGATAAAGGAGTCTATTTCAGCTTTTTGTTTGTTATGAAATTATTCGCCTCTGGTGGAAGTCTTTGAGTCTGAGCTCTGAAGACTTTTGACATTTAAAATTATCAGCGAGAATTCTGTAAATGGCTTTTCATTTTGTTTAACAGACTTTGTTGAACTGTAAAAGTTAGGGCATTAGGTTCTGCAGATTTCAGTCTTCTGTCTTGTTTGGATTCTAAACACCTGGTCTTTCCTGGTAACTTTTGCTAGGGATCCCATGTTGATAGATATTTTCCAGTGATTAAATTAGGCACTCTTTAATATCTACAGTCTAACTTGTATTAAGCAGCCAGTCAGGGGAATGCTCAAAAGTGGCTGCTTACTAAGTGGTGGTGCTTCATAGAGGTATGGTTTACCCAGCTAAGAATGACAAGTTGATATTTTGAGATAACATTTTAAAATAACAATACAAATGAAATGAACGATGTTTAACATTAAAATAATCTTTTAGTATGAGAATAATTGCCGTGGAATCAAAAACTTCAAAGAATTATAATCCGTGCGTGAGTTGTATTCGTGGATTAAAGACAAAGGATATTCTGTTTGGCAGTAATTAATCTTTATTTTAATTTATGGGATTGACAAGGATTATCGACAAATGACCGTTGATTGCAGAGTGACATGTGTTAAGTGTTAAGAAAATGGTGGCCGCTGGCCACGTCAATAGGGTGGTGTTGAATAGAGGTAAATTTGGTTGAAAATTGCACGGGATGTATTTTTGGTGGCCGTTCATTAAAGGGTGGTGCTGAATACAGGTGACCGTTAGACCAAGTTACACTGTACATAAATTGGTAGAGGTTGGAGTGTTGTTTGCTATGATGTTGCAAATCCTTAAAAGCTATAGAATTTATGAAAATGATCTAGTTCATATATGATTAATGAACACATTGCATGGTGAAATGACTGGTGAAAGTTCTGAAAAAGCATTCCTTGTAAGCAGTAAGTTACCAGTATGGATTCTCATTGCGAGAGAAAAACTGTATTTATAGTGCAGAAATCATTATATCCAGTGCTTGTCGTTGATAGACTATATGGTTCTAGCTGATTGGACTATCATTCTCAGTTATAGAATAATCACTATAGAACATAGGCTGATAATGAAAGAAAATAGTTAATAAAAACTTGAAATTCGTATTTTTGTGGATTATGTTTTTTTGTGTGGTTGCTCAAAAGTAGTGCGCCTATCTTTCCTACTAGTTGTCATCAATAAATCGATTAGACTTTCCGTCTTAGTTCTTCAAACAGTTTTGCAGGACATATGGTTAAAGTGATTTGGTATGAAATTTGTATTTATTTGGATTATGTTTTTTTTTATGAGATCTGACACTGTTTGAACTCTCAAAATTAGTGCTATCTTTACAACTAGTTGTTGTCAATAAACTGATTAGACTAGATTCTCAGTTATTTATTAAATGTTGTTCAACATGTGGTGAATATAAACAGAAATGTGCTTAAAGTTTGAGCAGACCTGATAACAATCAAATTTTCGGAACTTTGAATGATAATATAAGAAGATTTTAGGTCATTATTGATGAAAAATGTGTAAAATTTCAACAAATTAGAACAAAAAAAGTAATCCAAGCATATAGTGATATTGGAATGGAAGAAATTTCAACCAAAATGTTATAACTTCATGGATTTTGATTTCTAAGTGAAATTACAAAGATGTAAACTCTCCAAAATATTGATCATTATGTTTTTTGTGTGAAGTCTGAATAGTGATTTTCAATGCTACCGGAATAATTTTATGAGAATTATAAAATTGTGCTACTGGAATAATAATTAGAAATTGTGAAAGCTATAAATTTAATGTATTCCAGTATTTTTATGGATAATATTGAACTTCAAGATCAGTGCTGTTGACGTGTGAATTTTGTTTTATTACAGATGGTATTTCTCCATTGTGAACACTCGAAGCTGTTCACTAACGTGTTTGTATTATCAGTTACTAAGTAAAGTGAAAAAATGAGAAAAAAGGTAAAAATTTGGTGTATTTTCATTAATTAAATTTTTCTCTGTGAACTCTCAAAAGCAAGTACTTAATTAGTATTTTAATCAGTTACAAGAAGTTGTTATATGCAATATCAGTTTTTTCTGAATGAATTGATAGCTTCAAACGTAAAATATAGGCATTGGTTTGATTTTAAAATTAACACAGATTGTAAGTTTTTTGTGTAGTCTTCAAAGCTACCAATGAATAAGCTTTTGGTTTAAGACTATGTGGCAAGCTTAAGTTTACTCAAGAGTGCAGAGATATTGCCAAAGGTAAATTTGGTATTAAAACAATTTTTTTAATGTGTCAAATGAAAGATCCTTTTTGTGCCAAACTTCAGTTTAGTTTGAGTGTATGGATTAAAATTGGTATTTAAGTGTATTTAATATTTTTCTTTGTAAACTCTCCAAAATATTCATTAAAGCAGCATTATATATACAGTTACAGATTATAATTTGAAAAACGTGAGATTTCAGTTACTGTTCATGGAGTTGGTATTATTACATTTCAAAATAAAAATATTCAGAATAATCTTGAAATTTATCTCAAAACCTGTTTACTTTATTAAATTATTATGAGTTAAAAATTAGGTAATTGCAAAATTTCAAGTGCAAGGATAGCGTGGATATTTTAATCATATTTTAGTACTACATTATCTTCTATCATGATCACTTTGAAAATGTATTGACTGCAGTGTGCATGGAATTATCTATTTACTGGCGCCAGCATTTTATTCTGGCACCATTTATTTTAAACTCCAGCATTTTAGACTAGGACATTATTGTTTTGAGTCAAGTTTCTTGAATCTAGCATCAGTTTTTTGTGTTCAATTCTTGATCAAATTATAATTGTGCTTTTCATTTGAAATAATCTTCAATCAAAATTATTGTGATTAATTTGCTGTTAATGATTTTCTCATTTTATCTGACATGAATGTTTTGGTTGACTAGTGATATCTGACATGGATGTTTTGTTGACCAGGGATATCTGATATGGATGTTTAGTTGACCAGGGATATCTGATATGGATGTTTAGTTGACCAGGGATATCTGATATGGATGTTTATTGACTTGTGATATCTGACATGGATGTTTTGTTGACTAGTGATATCTGATATGGATGTTTTGTTGACCAGTGATTTCTGATATGGATGTTTATTGACTTGTGATATCTGATATGGATGTTTATTGACTAGTGATATCTGATATGGATGATTTGTTGACCAGTGATATCTGATATGGATGTTTATTGACTTGTGATATCTGACATGGATGTTTTGTTGACTAGTGATATCTGATATGGATGTTTTGTTGACTAGTGATATCTGACATGGATGTTTTGTTGACCAGTGATATCTGACATGGATGTTTTGTTGACTAGTGATATCTGACATGGATGTTTTGTTGACCAGTGATATCTGATATGAATGTTTTGTTGACCAGTGATATCTGACATGGATGTTTTGTTGACTAGTGATATCTGACATTGATGCTTATTGACTAGGGATATCTGACATGGATGTTTTGTTGACCAGTGATATCTGACATGAATGTTTTGTTACCTGTGATATCTGACATGGATGATTTGTTGACTAGTGATATCTGACTTGGATGTTTATTGACTAGGGATATCTGACATGGATGTTTTGTTGACCAGTGATATCTGATATGGATGTTTTGTTGACTAGTGATATCTGATACAGATGTTTAGTTGGCCACGGATATCTGATATGGATGTTTTATTGATATCTAGCATCAGGTCAATGTACAGTAAAGTGAAGATTGATGTTTTATCCTTTTAGCTTAGATATTCCAGTGTATTCTATTATCAGGGGGCATAGAAAATTAGGACTGAATAATGCTGCCACAACCTGACTAATCGTGTTATTTGTTCTAAGTCTTGGTGACCTAGAGTCCAGGAAGATAGACGATAGGTAGGTTGGTCACAGTGACACTGCTTCGTAAGTGCCATGTCACATTGTTGGTCTATTTTTGTATTTCCACAGATATAACAGATATATCAGGTAGTCAATGGTGATTCATAGCGCTATGAGTTAGAAACCTCCTCCTATTTGATGATTTATTAAAAGTAATATGTGGAATGCAGTTTCTGCAGTGTGTGATAAGGGAAATTTAGCTTGACCTACAAACTCTTTTTCTCTTCTCCAGCTGCCAAAGGATGTGCATCAGATGTAGCGCTTGGACCTCGGTTTATTGTAAAATGACTAGATGCTTTTTCCATGTCAGCAACTTTGACCTGTAATATATTAATGTATAGTAAATATAACGCCATGAGTTCAAATCTTTCTCTTGTTGTGATGAGATTTATTAAGAGGATATAAAGATATTATATTAATAAGCAATAAAGCCGAGTACTTGACGTTATCTTGTAGGAACTAATTTATCAAACTCCACGCGTAATCAGGCACGACATAGTCACATGGGGTAGTAATATGGAAAGAATACTCAAGAGAATATTCTTGCTTCGTTACGTTAAAATGGGATAACATAATAAAAATTAACGTAAAAGTCGATAGCAAATTAGAATTCTGTTAGATAATATTGAAACATATTGAGCATCAAATGGGATAGTTAACTTGAAAATTCTGTTAGCTGATATAACACATTTGTATCAAATGGAATTGTTTAACAAAGATACCACTGTGCAACTTTGATTGTCAACTTGGCATTGCTTTCAGAGAGTCCACATAGCTAAGTTAAATTGATTATTGGGTTCGTCAACTAGACATCCAATTCTTATAGTCAACATTTATTTGCCTTCCTGAGAGTCCACATAACTAATAGTTTTTCAAAGGATCCCATTTTTCTAATGACTTTGTCATATATCTTATGTTTTAATTTGATTTTTTATTTGCTGTGCTATAAATAGTTTGAATTTTTCTTGTGATATGGCATAGTTTAAGATTAGAAGTTGAATTCTATTTTAGTATATATGGTGCTATAGTATAAATTCTTTAGAAGGGAATAGGACATTATTAATTAAGAAACTAATTCACTACTGGTTGATTCCATTACACTTTTTTCTTATTGAAAACTTACGCGTTGATGTTTGATTCTGGATTGTTGGTATTTAAATTTAGGAATGATGGCGCTTATTGATTTTGAATTTTCCATGGTTAATTTACAGAAATATAGTACTACAGGTCTATTCCATTTCAGAACTTCAGTAATTCTATGTGTAATGTACAGTTAAATATGGCACTATCTATCACTTATATTTTAAAATGATTGTGCTTTTAGGTTTGAATCTGGCTTTTTCATGTTTAATATGCACTTGTGAAATATGGTGCAATAGGTCAGTCCTATTTAGTAAAAATGGCGCTTGTAAGTTAGAATCTAGATTGATAATATTTAATCAAAGTGAAGTAAGTTTGAGTTGTAGAGGCCATTCAAGATATTTAATAAAGGAAATCAGCTTATTAGCCCAGACTCAGGACAAGTTTATGGTAGTTTTTATGTTCTGATTGAAGCAGACAATGGCATTTTTCTCTCTCCATGATAGCTTTATTAGTATAAACAGTGAATTCTTATCAGTCTAAATGACATTCCATTTCCTCTGATGTTATTTGATACAATCCACAGCAAAATCTTTTTTGGAGAGTCCACTTAGATGATAATGTTTAAATAGACTTGTCAACTGGCTGTACAATTATGAGAGTCCACAATATTTCGAATATGCATATGTGGTCTATATGGAGAATAATATTTATAAGGTATTTTGTCAACTCAAGGTATTCAGGTTTGCCATATAAAAGCACACCTTTACATAGCTAATAATGTTCTTCTATATTTGGATTTGTCAAATTGCATCTCTTTAGATAGTCTGATAATGTAATTTGGTATTAGGGTTTGTTAAATAAGCATCTATGTTCTGAGAGTCCATATTGCTTATAATTTGTACAATGGTTAGTTTCATTAAATTTCCATATAAAGTCTTCACTTCATATTAAAAATTGAATGGTATTCATGGAAGCAGACGGTCTGTGATAAACTAATTAGAATCGGCATGTTTACTGGAATTAAAAAATCAAGTTAAGTTATCTCCCTTGAGTGACTGATAAGAATTAATCTTCATTTTAACTGGTCCTTTTTCTTCACATGTATATTTTTTTCAGACTTTATTGATGTCTTTTCGACCTCTAACCAATCTCACTGACGGATTTTCATGGATTTTACGATTAAACATCTATCTTCTTCTCAGTATTTTTCTCCATTCATCACAGTTTTTTATAATTTAGATCAGTTAATTTCCGGAAACTTTACTCTTATTTTATCATGTTCCCGTTCAGTAATATCTTTCATTTGTTTACTTATTTTATGTCTTGGTTCATTCATTCACTCATTCATTTATTCATTAATTTTTTCAGACCTATACAAGAAAATGGACTGAAATCATTCATTCATTCATTCATTCATTCATTCATTCATTCATTCTTTTCTATGTACAACTCATTGTTACATCTTTAAGAATGTTAAGATTTGTCATTCAAATTACATCATTATTAGCCATATAGTACAACTTTTGTACTCTCTTCAAGCATGAATATTTTATGGATTCTTTTGATTTTTATATACCCACACATAGTCTATGTGCAGGAATCAAGATATTTGATAAAAAAAAACAGGCCATAAAGCAATACAATAAAGTTTAAATTCTCTATAGACTTAACATGAACCAAACATGAATAGACAACAAACAATGATTTGTACTTTTAATCAAAGCTTGTGGTGTGTTGGCATTCATTCATTCTTTCTCTAGATTTGTCCCTCTTCTCCTTACTACATTTATTTATTCATTTATTTTGCTGACCTCTGTAAGAAAAAGTGTGTTAAAATCTGTTAATTATTCAGTTAATGACATGTAATTATGTGGTACAATTTCCCAGGATTCAACTGTAATAAGTGTCGTCTGGTTTCAACAACCATATTAGGAAGTCTGTGTATGGTATCGGGACTAAATATGGTCATTAGTCTAGGAAATCATTGGCCTGTCATATATTCCATCAGCTTTTAATTGAGTTTTGTCTTCTGCCACAAATTAGATTTGTTTTGACACAATCTTATTTATTTTAGTAATTTCGTGGTTTGAGGGGAAAGGGGAAAGGAAGACTCACGACTAGTTGGCCAAAAATATGATGGGAATAGGCAGATTTAAACACAGGGAGAACAAGGGATCTTGAGGTGTTTAAAGTAAAGATTTACAGTCCAAAATGAGAGCAAGATGTATTTGCAAACTGCAATAAGACATTACCAATTCTGATAAAGAGCACTAATTAGACATCTGCCTGGTAAATACAGCCAAATAAACAGTTAGCTCTAGTCAGACATGACTGGTATAAACAGCCAAATCAACAGTCAAGAGCTCTAGTCGGTGTGACTGGTAAATACAGTAAATGAAACATTGTTGAAATCACTGGAAAAGCCAAGAGCGGTAAATACAGTTAAATAGTCTAGAACTTTAGTCAGATATGACTGGTAAATTCAGTAAAAACAATCTAGTGCTTTAGACAGAAATGACTGGTAAATATAGTCAAAACAACAATTTTTTGAGCTCTGGTTAGACATGGTAGGAAAATACAGGTAATTAAACCTAGAATTCATTAGCAATTGAAGCTTAGAGCTAGAGTCAAACATGCCTGATAAATACAATCAAAACAATAGTTAAGGCCGCTGCACATTTACTGATTTTTGGACGTAATGTAGTATAATTTTTTGATGCGTCACACTTACCAATTATTATTACTATGTGGGTGCCTCGATTGGTTTTCTGTAGAGCTACACTGTGTATTACTTTTTCAATCTTTTTTGCATTAATCTTTGTCAACCCATCAAACATTAAAAAGGCTTCCATTTTATCATGTGACAATATTGAAATGTCAACTGTCCTTTTACAGTTATAACATATTTTTGTCATTTTCTAAAAAAGTAAAATATTGGTAATCAAATCAACATTCATCTTTCGACACCGAGCAGAAAATCCACAAAATCAATTAGGAAATCGAGTTAAGCTTCTCTTTTTCAATTTGTGTTTTGACAGTTTTACTTTATTTTAACATTATTATTTATTTAAAGAAGGCTATCACTTTCAATAAATTTTAGTCGTATAGAATAATTCATTGTCTATCTCAGGTTTGGTGAGTTCGCTTTCCTTGTCCAATTTTTCCAAGTAGGGTTATTTTTTCAAAACTGTATCCTGACATGGACCAAAACATGTTAGGCAAGCATGAGGTGAATTCTTGTCAATTCATGCTATAGAGTGTTCTCATTGCTGAAATCCTGCCACTGTTCTGTTATTGTGAACTTACATCATTACCTGCTGATTCAGACAAAATAAACAGTTTAAAATTGTTTTGGTAATGGATGTTATAACAGCTTGATAATTTAATTGATAACTTCAGAATGGCAGGAGACAAATTTCTCTACAATTTAGCGTTTATTTTTCTTAAATTCGTACATTAATTTTTTAAGCATAAATTTCAAGATACTTTCAAATAAGGGACATATTTCTCTTTATTTTGGTCTGTAGTTTACATTACTTTGAGCACCTTTCTCTCCCTACCTTCTTAAAATATCAGTCTGCCCCTTTAATAAGATAGGATTGTATTGTAAGAATTTTCTGACAACAGATCCGTGGATTGTATCTGAGTGAAATGAAATTAAGTGAAATAGATAGCTAGTGAAATAGTAAGGTATCTTAATAATAAAAACTAATTTCTCTGATAATAATGGATATTAATAGGAGATCTTGTCACTACTTATAAATACTATTGAAATAAATGACATATGTTAATAAGATGTGAATATTTTTGTTGCTATAGTGTCTTTATATGCATTATTTCAATCTTCTGTGTGAATCGGAGACACTCCATTGCACCATTCCCATTTTCAATCGGATGTATTTGGTTTCTGCTAATCCACTAAAGTGTTGCTATGATATCACTAATTGCAAATTGCCTTGTGAGATAAAGCATATTTTTGTAATTAGTAATATCATCAAACACTTAGATTTTGTGTAATTGCAGAAACCACACAAGTCTGATTGAAAATTGGAATGGTGCAAATGGATGCTATCCTGATGCATGTAAAAAATTTAGATAATCTTTTTCCAATCCATTTATAGTGGTAATATGCACTGTATACTTTTGAATTTTTACATTTTTAGTCTAGAAGCAGGATTAAACTTAAACATTGTGGTGGAAACAGTGAAAATGTAAATGAAGTTAAATTAGACAAGGATTACTCTTTTGACATGATAAAGCAATGATTTTACTATGTTAAAATGGATAATTTATGTACAAATGGAGACATAACAGTTCTTGTTTTCTCAAGCTAGCGCATACTAATAAAATAAAATACAAAGTTTTGGTCAAATAAAAACTTTGTGTGGCCAGGGAAGGTGACAAAAATAATAATCAGATGAAGATTATGTGCATATTTTGTCACTAAGCAGTCTTAATATGCATATCATTCCAGAGTTGGTACTTTTGTGAGTTTCACATTCTTCTAGCAAATCAATAGTGCAAACATTTCCACTTTAACATAAGTTAATAAGTTTATTAAAAAAAATCTTCTTCCAGGGTAATTGCTTTTGTGATTTGTGCTTTTAATTCAGTAATTTATCAAATTGATCTGTTCCTTTGTGGTTCTTTTAAACCCTCTTCTGCAAGTGAGGTAAAGTTCCCTTTAAAACCAGATTGTTCCTGAAATACTCCTTTAAAATGTCTAGTAGAATGTTTATTGGTTGAAATGAGATGAAACTTTATTGGCTGTTTATAAAAAAACATGTTGACGAGATAATTGCCGTAATTTTCGATTTGCAGTGAAGAATATTGTTCTATTGATATCGACAATATCTGTACTTCGTGATTTATCTAGCTGAAACTCTGACCAGATTTTCTGGTTTCGATCAATTTTCACCAAGTATCATCAACAAAAGACTTGATTGCGGTAATTCAAGATTATTTCCTTTAAGATCAGAAAGATAGCTTAATAATTTTATGAAGAAAGAATGGTTACAATTTATAAAAAAATTTTTTACAAAAAAGTAGACATTTCTCAATTTATGATTTTTTATTTGGTTTATAAGAAACCAATCTTTTTAAGTCGATATTAACAGTAAAATATAATTTTTTGGCTGCTGGTTATCCATTTTGTTCTTTCTTTTTGTCTCCCTCTCTAATGGCAGTGTTTTGAAAGTTTAAATGTCGGTAAGATTTTTGATTATAAAATATGTTGGTTAAGTAGGTCTTTTTGATCAGGGATACTGATTTGAGTGTATTTTACCAGATTTGTCTGCTTCAAGGTACCATAGATTTGTTTGCATTATCATTTTTCTCTGTTGTACTTTGCCAATCAATGTCTGCTTTGTATTTGAATACATCAGTTTGAAATTGTTGATCTGACCATATTTTGCCAGTTATGTCTGATTGAAAGGTCAAAAGTTTGGCAAATTGCCTTTGAATTATTTTTTCTCCTTGATTTCTTTTGATATGTGTAATACCACACTGAATTGTGGACCTAAGCCTCCTTCAAAGTTTTATGTATAAATAGATTTAGTAAGATTTTGAAAGTTATTACAGGAAAGGAAGTAAGATGTTAAAACTGAAGTAGATTTTGAAGTATATTGCATAAAGACACTTGAAGAAATTAGATCTATATCCTCTGTTTAAACATAACATATAACCAGCTTCTTCTTACACATTAATCATTTAAAGGGGAAGTGTGTGCCAGATTCACTAAAACAGAAAGTTTTAACTATTATCAGACAGTCTCTTTAAACATGTCGTATAATCATGGCTATTTTGTTCACATTAATAACTTAAAGGGGAAGTGTGTTCCAGGAAGTCTTAACTATTAATCAAAAATCATAGTAAAATGTTGCTAGCTATGAAACAAGGACACAGAATTTTTCACTATAACATTAAAATTTAATTATACTTTTAGATTATTGATATATATTTATATTTTAAAATAAATTATGTAAATTGATACATACTTCTACTTTAAAGTGTTTCTTTCCAACCTTAGACTAAATATGCCCCTGAAGTGTTGTATAAAGTCTTCTTCCCACCAAATTTGATATGAATTTCCACTGGCCTGTAGTCAAAGGAAGGAATGTATTTTCAACTAATTTTCTTGTGTGAATGTTTCTAAATTTAGCAATTGCATGTTAATTTGGGTGTAGCTGGTCATGGTCCACATCTCTTTGATGAATCAGACCATTCTGCGGTTGATTCTGTTAATGGCATCAAGATAATATGTATAAAATGAAAACTGGAATTTCTCAGGCACCAAATCTTGTAAAATAATCAAATTTCTAAGTTATAATTTAGAATATACAGTTTAATTGAAATATTAAACATTTTAGGTGAAATATTTTTATTTCAAGGTCAATTCAGAGAGTAGTTGCAAACTCTTACTTAAAGAAAAGAGATAAGGGAAGAGTAGTTCTGATGTGACAATTGGCCAAGGTCCAGTTTGCTTAAACCATTAAAATTTCACTGATGTAAACTGACGTGGGACCGGTAACTGCCTTTCTCATGTTTAGGAATAACACCCAATAACACAGGGAGCAGCGTAAATTCGTAAAAAGGTGGATCAACAAAAGGACCCATAACACGACCATGAGAAAGTTCATGGTTAATTTTTTTAAACAAAATATCTAAATTGTCCGAACAAGAATTGTGATTTTTTTAAATGGAAAATTTGCGATCGCCATTGTATGGAATGTGAAATCCGTGGGAAAACCCATCACAAAGATACTGAGATTCATGAGGATCATACCCTACTAAACATTGTCTCAGCCTACTTGGACTGACTGGAGTTGGAACTCGTTTTTGTGGGTGCACTGGTGCGACGAAAGGAATACCATGAAGCTACTGCCTAGGCTGGAATAGGAACTTGTCCTGCTTGGGAAAGATTGTTAGGGAGTTGAGGAGTCGGAATAGCTGAAGCAGCAGTCTGATTATCAGTTATCGCACGGGTACGGCATGCATAACATTTTGTGACAGAGTGATTAAAGCCACAACGAGTGCATTCATGCAAAAACCTACAGTTTGACCAACTACAACCTTGGGGTGAATTAAAATCGTAACAAGTACAACTACGTGGTTGAAGTCGATTAATGCGGTTTCCAGAAGAATTCATCTAAGTTTTATTTACTGGCGACATTTTTGTGCCATGGATAGTGGCTGCCTGAAGCCACAATTCTGGATGAATATTGTTCCACAAGGTAAGTGCTTGGACTGTCGTCAATGGACAGGTGACTTTTTGAAGTACCTGGCAGCAGAGCAGACATATCAATAAAACGATTACTCCAAATATCTTGTTTCATTTTTTCCGCAACGTGAATGGAGATATGAACTCCATCATTTAAATTGGCAGCTGGAGAAGGAACAGTAGGAGCAGATAAAGGGAATACCTGCTAATGGGAACAGTTGTGTCGCATCAAAGGACAATACACTTGGACATGCAGTTGTAGCTGTGGTTGGCACGGAATCGCTGGTAATGGAAGCAGTTACAAAGGTTGTAGCTGAACATACTTGCACTTTGGTGGAATCTGTAATAGAGGTTGTGATAGGGATGGAAGCAGCAACTGAAGTTGTCGGGATAGTAGCAGCACCTGTAGGTAATGGGCTATTCAATGCTCTAGAAGATGGACCTAAAACCGTTGTATTAGCATTTGCAACAGAAGCTGAAGGCAACACTAGACGCCTTTTAATCAATTTGTCTATTAAGATGTTAGTAAGACGGTCTTCAGCTGTTGTTGGAATCAGGCCCACATCTTCCTCTGAAACATCCCTAGTATGTGTTCTTTTTGGCATACTGAAATGAAAGTAACAACAATATGTAAACCCACATAGTCACATAAGTTAAAATTAAGAGGCCTAACACCCTTGTAAGCACAACACAATCAAACCACTGTTGATTCCCAAGTGACGTTCCACCAAGAAACACCCAAAGATCCAGCGAAATTATTACTAATCAGAAGTAACAAAGGACAACCAAGTGCCCGTACCCAACAAACGGACAACCAAGTGCCCGTACCCAACTCAATACAGGTAATATTGACTCCCGACCACGTGCGGGGACAAAAACATCTTAGCTTACAGCCAGCAACCAAAGTTAATATCTAGCCCAACGCTAAGAATACATACCTAGCAACTATATCAACACTAAGAATACGTACCTAGCAGCTATACCAACGACAGGAAAAACAGAAACCAAAACAACAGGATACACCAAATCCCAAATTCTATAGATTCACTAATATTTCAACAAATCTGAAAGTTTTACTAAAAGGAAACTTCAAAGTTAAATGCGCATGCGTGAAACAAAGGTGGCTGCATTTTACACCCCAAAAATTATCATACAAAATGCCAATTAATATGGCGCAAAATGGCATCCTGCACCGACTTTAAAAATAAGGGATAGCCGATGGCATCCGATAAATGAACCCCATCCGAACTATAAGGGTCTGTAACTGGATTAAATAAACCCGCTTGATGCTTCCAGAAATTCACAGAAGATTGATGTTGACACTCGGCAGTGAGCAATAAATACGTGTCCACAACTTTTGAGTTATACTCTGCAAACGGCACAGTTTTACGAGGCAGAAGTTGGGAAATTATAATATATTGCGGTCCCCCATGATGAAAAATTGCGTCAGTAAACGAAAACATCTCACGAACAAAGTCATGAGGGGAGCAATGAACATCTGCCAAATCATTAGACCCCAAATGGAGGTAAACCAAATCGACCGCGGCAAACTTATCAAATGACCTGGATATACGGTCATGCGGGTCGGAGATGAGTCGCAATCCACCGTACCCATGAATTCCAATAGAACATAAACCATGATTTAGTCCTAAATTTGGACTATTTACTTTTTCGAGAAATTTGTGTAGTCTTTTAAAAAAAATAAAAATAAAAACACGAACAGGTTCTTGTACTGGCACAGATGCCATAGACCAGTCAGGGTTTGCACTATATAAGCACCATTGACGATTCGGCCATTTTGTCATGGAAAAAGTTACTCAAACGTGAATTGAATATAGCCAATTACATCGGGAAACAAAATAAAAGACGCAAGAAGATAAGAATAAACAAAACCCAACACTGTATTCTGCCAACAAGAATGTGAAAGTGGAAAAGATTACACGGAAACATGTTCAAAACAAACCAATTTCCAAAAGTATGGAAAAACAGTAAGTGTATCGCTGACTGAACTTCTGGAATGACAAACTACGCGACATTCCAGACAGTCAGTGTCACAAAATTCATTATCTGCAATAATGTTTATTTTTATTTCTTTATTTCAACAATCTTACAGAAATGTAGGAGATACACCTCCATTTTATTTCAATAGTCAAATAAACTTTTACTCTTACAGAAGAGTAGGACATAAAACTACAATTGTTTCAGAAGTCCATAAAGGTACAGAACAGTAGGACTTAAAACTCCATTTTCTTTGCATTAGTCCAATAATATACAGAACAGTGGGGACTAAAATTCCATTTCATTTCATCTTGTGAAGACAATAACTCACCAACCTGGGTCACTGACAGAAAATGTCAAGTGTGTCCATACTATTATATATATTTAAATGGTGCCAGCTGCCTGAATTAATTGACTAATTCTATGTTACGATTCCTGGAAACGACTTCCTTCTCTAAACATCGTGAATATTAATTGTGGGATTGTTAAGTCTGGAAGAACCTGACATTATAAAATTGACAAGAAGATTCTGGTACGCGTCTTGAATTCAAATTGATTTCTTATTTTCACGATATTGAAATATTTCTCTCAACTTACTTATTCCTTTTTCCATTTTTTTTTCTTCAACAATTTTATTTTGTTAGTTCAAAGCTAGGTGGAACAGTAGAATGGAAAGTTCCATTTCATTTCATCAATCCAATAAGATACAGAACAGTAGAATGTAAAACTACATTTCATTTCATTAATCCAATAAGATACAGAACAGTAGAATGTAAAACTACATTTCATTTCATCAATCCAATAAGATACAGAACAGTAGAATGTAAAACTACATTTCATTTCATTAATCCAATAAGATACAGAACAGTAGAATGTAAAACTACATTTCATTTCATTAATCCAATAAGATACAGAACAGTAGAATGTAAAACTACATT
>NW_008707410.1:415033-555531 GCF_000327385.1 Lottia gigantea
GGATATAAAACTACATTTCATTAGTCCAATATATACAGAACAGTAGGATATAAAACTACATTTCATTTCATTAATCCAATAAGATATAGAACAGTAGGATATAAAACTACATTTCATTAGTCCAATATATACAGAACAGTAGGATATAAAACTACATTTCATTTCATTAATCCAATAAGATATAGAACAGTAGGATATCAAACTACATTTCATTAGTCCAATATATACAGAACAGTAGGATATAAAACTACATTTCATTTCATTAATCCAATAAGATACAGAACAATAGGATATAAAACTACATTTCATTTCATCAATCCAATAAGATACAGAACAGTAGGATATAAACCTACATTTCATCAATCCAATAAGATACAGACCAGTAGGATATAAACCTACATTTCATTTCATCAATCCAATAAGATACAGAACAATAGGATATAAAACTACATTTCATTATTCAATAAGATATAGAACAGTAGGATATAAAACTACATTTCATTAGTCCAATAAGATACAGAACAGTAGGATATAAACCTACATTTCATTAATCCAATATATACAGAACAGTAGGATATAAAACTACATTTCATTAGTCCAATATATACAGAACAGTAGAATGTAAAACTACATTTCATTTCATCAATCCAATAAGATATAGAACAGCAGGATATAAACCTACATTTCATTTCATCAATCCAATAAGATACAGAACAGTAGAATGTAAAACTACATTTCATTTCATTAGTTCAATAAGATACAGAACAGTAGGATATAAACCTACATTTCATTTCATCAATCCAATAAGATACAGAACAGTAGGATATAAAACTACATTTCATCAATCCAATAAGATACAGAACAGTAGGATATAAACCTACATTTCATTAATCCAATAAGATATAGAACAGTAGGATATAAAACTACATTTCATTTCATCAATCCAATAAGATACAGAACAGTAGAATGTAAAACTACATTTCATTTCATCAATCCAATAAGATACAGAACAGTAGAATGTAAAACTACATTTCATTTCATTAGTCCAATAAGATACAGAACAGTAGAATGTAAAACTACATTTCATTTCATTAGTTCAATAAGATATAGAACAGTAGGATATAAAACTATTTCTCAAGATACTTCAAAAAAATGATTTCATTTCCTGAGCTCAATAAGGTACAGAAAAGTAGGATAGAAAACTTCATTTCATTTGTTCAATAAGGTACAGAACAGTCGGATGTAAAAATCTATTTCCTATTTCGTATATTGTCGTTGCCCCTGTCCGTCGATCCGTCGTCAACATTTCTTGTAAGCACTATAGAGACTACAGTTTTTATCTGATTTTGATAAAACTTGGTGTGATGCTTTAGATTGATAAGATCTCGGTCAAGTTCGAATTTGACATATTTTCAATGAACGGTTTTTGAGATATTGCCCTTGACTTAGAACGCCTTGAAATTTGTTAAAAATTGTTCGTGAAAAGGATTGAAGCTACAGTTTTCATCCGATTCTGATGAAACTTGATGTGATCATTGGAATTGATAAGATCTCGGACAAGTTCTAACTTGACATATTTTCGATGAACGGTTTTTGAGTTATTGCCCTTGACTTTGTTAAAACGCGTCGAAATTTGTTAAAAATAGTTCGTGAGCAGGATTGAAGCTACAGTTTTCAACCGATTCTGATGAAACTTGGTGTGATCATTGGAATTGATAAGATATCGGACATATTCTAACTTGACGCATTTTCGATGAATGTTTTTTGAGTTATTGCCCTTGACTTTTTTGCGTCAAAATTTGTTAAAAATAATATATATATGTTATTGAATTCAAACTAATAAAATTTCTGCAATATGAGAAAATTCGTACTTTAGTCATTAAAGACTGTTTTATCATTTCTGACAGCTGCCAGTGGGCGTATGTTACCTTGCCTGGCAAGTTATCATTATATCATCTGTCCAATTCGGTACTTAAAAGTGAGTTGGAAAAGTGGAGTTCTATCAGCAAGTATGGTGAATATTTAAACAATTATATTCCTTTAAATATATTGAGAAATGTGATGTATTGGACAAATTTGATTTAATTTGAACTTAGAAAAGAAACAAGAAGACATTGAATACAGCTGTTATGTTCTATTTGAATAAACAAGTTATTTAGTGGGTGGTCAGGGATATCAATAGTTGTATCAAGATAAACCAACCTCTACATTCAAATAATACTCTAGTCTCTATTGATCTCTATTACACTTTCTTTCTTTTATATTTATACCCTTTTACTCTTTCTAACTATTACAATTGGATTGAAAACTGTATGTGTTGGTAATCATACATATATCTCTTATGGATTTAAATTTTTCGCATTGATTGAAAATGTATGTAGTGTTTACTTTACTGCATTTTTTCAGTGGCTATGAGTTCAGTTTTAAGATGTCCAATTATTTTGGTTCACGAGTACCGTATATTATGCATTGATCATTCTTTTGTCCATTGCTATAGATTATATCTTTTGAAGTTAGATTTTATGCAAGCACATTTTGTATGTAATGTTTTATTTATTGCATTTGTGTGTGGCTTTGAGTTTTGTTTTTAGATTTTCAATTAAAACTTTGAATTCATGAACACAAGGTATTTACCATTCTTTTCTTGGTAATGGATTATTTGTTTTAGATTTAAATTTTGTGCATTGAATGAAAATGTATGTAGTGATCTGTTTATTACATTTTGTCAGTGGCTTTGAATTATTTTGTTTTTTAAGTACAATGATTTGACCACTCTTTTGTCAGTGAGTATAGATTATGTCTTTAAATCTTTTGAAACCCAAGTTATGGCCCTGGTATATCATTTATTGAAAATGCAATATTTGTCTGTTTTTTTGTCGTTATATTTAAAGAAGTTGGATGCTGAGTAATTTTTATGACCTTTAAGGATATGAAAGATAAATGATCAGTTTGAAATCAGTGAAAGTATTTATCATCATATCTGTCTGCGTAATCTATTTTGACAAGCAAAGGAAATCATTCTTGGAAAAACAATCTGGATTTCTGGTTTTGATATTTTTATGATACAAATTCATAAGAAAAGCCCAAGGGATTTTGTTGAAAGATTTTATAATTCTATGGACAGAAATTCTATATTTTATTTTTACTTACAAGTGTTGAGTTTCTTCACAGGGGAGACTCTGGCGACAACAAGTCTCCAAATCCCGCAGTCCATGACATGGCATTTAGTGTGCCATGATAGAATGTCTTGAACAGCCTATCAATTACAATGGCTGTTTCAGAAATTTTCATCTAGGTAGATCGCATCCACTAATTTCTGAACATGACAGAGTTAATGTTTCAGGTAAGGAATTATGTATTTTTTGTGCCATGGTAGAATACCTTGAAACAGATTTTGGTGGCTAATGGTTATATCAGAAAGTTTACTTGGAAGAACACTCAAACCTACAACACCTTCTGTTTCTGTGCAGATTAACTAAAACACTGGCCACATTTGGAATAACGAAGCGAACAAATCCTTACCAGACCACAGACCACAGGATTAACAAGGAGAAGTTTGTAACAGGCTGTCTTGAATATTGTTACCTGTTTATTAACTATGGATGAGTTGGAGTTGGAGAAACTTTGTATTTGTAGTAATATTCACATAGATTTCTGTAAGTTCCTTTACTTTACTCATACACCTATTAAGTAATAATAATAATCAAGATTTTGTATCCAGTATGAGTTAGCTCAAATCAGAAAGATTGACATTTTTCTGTGAATTTTTTTTATGATGATTGTGTGTATTGAAATTTGATATAATCCTGTTTTATACACTCCATTGATGTCTATTGTGTCATGAATTCAATCTTTGTGAAATTTTCTATGAAGTTATTATGTGATCATTGGTGTGTTATGAAATCTTCAAGGGACAGGTGCACCATATTAGGTCTCAAAAGTATTAAAATGTACGAAAATCATATAATTCCTTCAAAAATACCTCAAACTAGGAATTTCACTTCTTTTTGAACTTTCAAATTCTGGATAATTCTGGTCACACATTGATTTCAAATTGCAAAGGTGAACGCTGAGCAGTGAACACTATTACTGATTTGACTTAGTTAAAAAAATTCCCATTTATGAGATTAAAGTATGATTGGTCAAAAAAATGGTGCATCCGTCCCTTTAAAATTAACATATTTCATATACATGTGAAATTATGTGTGATCATTTGTATAATCCAAAATAAGAGAATTGTATTTGGTAGGATACATTTTGTGTGGTGAAATTTATGTGTGGTCAGTTGTATAAATCAAATCAAAAGAATACTATATTAATATTGTCAATTTACAAGTAGAGGTTAATTTATGCAGCCTTTTTTGGTTTTTATGTAGAGGACTTAAAGCTCTTGTGCTTTTTGTAGAAGGTAGGACTCCATATAGTTCAATTGTCGTCTGCTAAGCGATTAGGTTCTTGGGTTTGATTCCTCTTCAAATGAAGAAAAGTCTATATCTATCCTGGCTATATGAATATCTCTTTGAATGAGTACAATTTTCAAACTGTGTAAACGTCAATGCTTCCCTGGAACATTGAATGGCTCAGATAGTAGCGATTTAGTTTGTCATCTTAGCGATAAGATGCCATGGGTTTAAGTCCTTCCGAGAGTCAGCCCAGTTGAAGTTTCATCTTCTAGGCGATAAGCTGCTGTGGGGTAAAATGCTATTTAAAGGGATTGTAAAGAGGTTTACTAGATATAATCCTTGTAAGGCATTTAGAAGTATCACAGCACATAAGAAACAACAGTTTTTATGGATATAGACTTCTGTTTATTATTGAACACAACGTTTCATTACAAATACAGGCAATGTTATCAAGTGATTGAATCACTCAAGGTAAGAATAAGCCTGGTGCCACAGCCAGTATTTCTGTTACAGTGTCAGTTTTCAAATCACTAATCTATATAGTACACATTGTGTAGTGATATATCACTCTAGTTAAATGTCATGGATGATAATTATTATTGACAGTTATTTTTTATGTTTTACATGTTGACATATTTTATATTAGTTATTGCACATTACAAATCAACATATATGTTTATGTTATGAAATGAACATACAGGTATAGATAGTGATTTGTGCAGTTTTCATGTGGTTTATATTTCTAGGAGGTCAGGTGACTGTTGCAGAAAGTATTGAATTCTTTTCATATACACCTTGTCTTGTATTTTATTGGTTTTATCATCTTGAATGATCCATGATAGCTATTGGACTCATTTAATGTCTGCTTCATTGATTTTATCATCTTGAATGATCCAGGATGGCTATTGGACTCATTTCATGTCAACCTCATAGATTTTATCATCTTGAATGATCCAGGATGGCTATTGGGTTCATTTCATGTCAACCTCATAGATTTTATCATCTTGAATGATCCAGGATGGCTATTGGGTTCATTTCATGTCTACCTTATTGATTTTATCATCTTGAATGATCCAGAATGGCTATTGGGTTCATTTCATGTCAACCTCATAGATTTTATCATCTTGAATGATCCAGGATGGCTATTGGGTTCATTTCATGTCAACCTCATAGATTTTATCATCTTGAATGATCCAGGATGGCTATTGGACTCATTTCATGTCTACCTCATTGATTTTATCATCTTGAATGATCCAGAATGGCTATTGGGTTCATTTCATGTCTACCTCATTGATTTTATCATCTTGAATGGTCCATGATAGCTATTGGACTCATTTAATGTCTGCTTCATTGATTTTATCATGTTGAATGATCCATGATAGCTTTTGGACTCATTTCATGTCTGCCTCATTGATTTTATCATCTTGAATGATCCAGGATGGCTATTGGACTCATTTCATGTCTACCTCATAGATTTTATCATCTTGAATAATCCAGGATGGCTATTGGGTTCATTTCATGTCTACTTATTGATTTTATCATCTTGAATGATCCAGAATGGCTATTGGGTTCATTTCATGTCTACCTCATTGATTTTATCATCTTGAATGATCCAGGATGGCTATTGGGTTCATTTCATGTCTACCTCATTGATTTTATCATCTTGAATGATCCATGATAGCTATTGGATTTATTTCATGTCTACCTCATTGATTTTATCATCTTGAATAATCCAGGATGGCTATTGGACTCATTTCATGTCTACCTCATTGATTTTATCATCTTGAATGATCCAGAATGGCTATTGGACTCATTTCATGTCTACCTCATTGATTTTATCATCTTGAATGATCCAGAATGGCTATTGGACTCATTTCATGTCTACCTCATTGATTTTATCATCTTGAATGATCCATGATAGCTATTGGATTTATTTCATGTCTACCTCATTGATTTTATCATCTTGAATAATCCAGGATGGCTATTGCGTTCATTTCATGTCTACCTCATTGATTTTATCATCTTGAATGATCCAGGATGGCTATTGGACTCATTTCATGTCTACCTCATTGATTTTATCATCTTGAATGATCCAGAATGGCTATTGGGTTCATTTCATGTCTACCTCATTGATTTTATCATCTTGAATGATCCAGGATGGCTATTGGGTTCATTTCATGTCTACCTTATTGATTTTATCATCTTGAATGATCCAGAATGGCTATTGGACTCATTTCATGTCTACCTCATTGATTTTATCATCTTGAATGATCCAGGATAGCTATTGGACTCATTTATGTCTACCTCATTGATTTTATCATCTTGAATGATCCAGAATGGCTATTGGGTTCATTTCATGTCTACCTCATTGATTTTATCATCTTGAATGATCCAGGATAGCTATTGGGCTTATTTCATGTCTACCCTACTGATTGAAAGATTCCGGGTTAGGGTTAGGGCTATTGGACTCATTTCATGTTTACCTCATTGATTTTGTCATCTTGAAAGATCCAGAATGGCTATTGGGTCAGGGTAGTTATTGAGCTAATTTTATAGCCAGTGGTTTGACAGGTATGATAAAATGCAGGTTGCCTTTTATCTAAATAGAACTTAAATTCAATTATCAAAGTCTGTTTGGGTGTTTTTGATTTAGCACATCATTAAGAAAAATATTATATCATGTGGTTGTAGGAAATATGTTTTAAGCTTAAGCTGTGCCATTTTGGGAATTTTAGGTTTATTCATAGGTTTGGTTATGAAGTTTAATTTATTTTTTGGAATGATCAGGCGGAATTTGAGATGTTCTGTGATTTTCTTAAGACTGTTAGATTTTTGTTATTTTTTGTAGGCAAAACCAGAAATTTTACACGAAGTGAACTTTTGACTTATATGAGAGCTATATTATCATAGTAAAATATAATATCATCAGATTGAAATGGACTTACTATATAAGTTTGCATAAAACACCTTTAGATTGAATTGACCAGAGAAAAGCTTCAAGAGACATACTGATCTAAGCTTGCATTTTGGCAAACTGTGAAAGATGTACTTGTGAAGATTAAAAAATTTGATACATTACATAATATATGCGCATGTATGAATAATTAAGTGGATATTGATTAAGTGTCTTCATTGGCATCATGTGCCTGTATCCCATCATAAATATGTGCTTGTAATTAAGCAGATATTAATTAAGTGTTTTCTTATGGATGGTACTCTGGATTGGATCTATTTAATAAAATGTGGATTACGTGATTTATTGGATTAATCAAGAAATAAAGATGGAGGGAAAACAAGCGTCTGAGGACGAACTAGCAGACGATTTTGAGGATTATGAACTTGTCTCCATGGGACGTTTGTCTCGGGAGAATAGTTTTGAGTCTGACGCTCAGCGGAAGGGATGTGTTGTACGACTTGATGGATTAAGATACACAATAGGTAAGTCTGTTTTTTTTATTTTTATGGAATTACAGACACACTGTAACCCAAACCAATGATAAGGATGTTACCTATTCCCTGCTCTTATACAGCTTTCAAGCCTCATTCTTATTTTAAAATAGAAATTATGGAAATGTCAATGAATGATAGAATGTGATGGCATGTGAGAGAATCTGATCAATGACTGCAGCTCAAAATTGGCTGAAAAATTGCAGTTGCTTATGCTCTATAATGATCTTGTTGATGCCCAAAGCATTGAAAATGTGCGAGCACAGAGTTTACAGCAGTTTGTTACTTTGGGACTATACCACAATTCGGCCCACACCTTTACAGGATTTCAAACAGCCAAAATCACAGAGGGTGGGGTTTTTTTTGGTCCAATCCAAATGACTATAGCAGCTGCCATGGCCTTTCAACTTTTGCAATCATAGTTTCTGGACCTCATTTTACATAACAACTAATCGATCTGAAATTTTTTGTCTTATAATTCTTTGAAAATGATTGATCCATCATCAGATAGTGTGTACATTTTCAACCAGAGAACAAACAAAAAGTCAACTTTGTTAAATTACTTAAATCCCTGGAGTCGTGTAAGATTTATGTTAAAAACATATCTTGGTAGGGAGCTGACATTGTATTTCCTTCCATGTTTCCTCAATCAACCATATAATGTTCATTTTGAAAAAAATTACTTTATTCAGTTTAAGAAGCAAAATGAAACATATATGAACAAATAAATTTTAAGAAAACAATTTTATGCATAGAATATTAAAAAACAAAGATATGATTTTTGTGCTTCCTGCAAGTTAATCAGTGTATTACAGTTAATAACACCATAGACAGTTGAACTAGTTTTTGGTCACATTTCTTACAATTATCATGCTTAAAACATCAAAATTGATCATGGTTATACCCTAAACACAATGATAAAAGTCTCATGGAATTAACTTAACCATCAATATTTTGGGTCACACCATTGCAGACAGTCATGATCCTTTTATAGTTGGAAATTGAAAAAGACGAGTAATGTCTCAATCCTTACAAAATCTCCCTTATAGCATACATATTACATTGCCTGTTATCAGTTGCCCAATAATAAGCAGAAAAACAGGACATAAAGGTGCTGTAGGATTTTAAAACTCAATTTAAAACTCAATTTCATCAGTTTAATTTCAATTCAAGCTACAAGACTACCATCCAATCGGAGTAAAGACCAAATGGTGAAATTTTAAATTTGTTACAATTCTCCAAGGGTAGATAACTGTATGTACAGGAACTGTTAAAATGAGTTACCGTGATTTCAGACAATTATAGCTGTTATAAACACCTCCCATGGGAGACAAGGCTGTTATAAATTCCTCCCTTGGGTACTATCATGGTAAAGAGAATTTTGCTGCGGAATACTGATTGAACTTTTGCTTATGTTCTTCATTGCAGATGGAATTGGTTTTTTGACTAATGAAAGCTCACCTTGACCAAGAGCCAGCAGACTTGCTTGTTTTTGCCAGTCATGTCTGACTAGAGCAAAAAACTTTTTATCTGGCTGTATTTGTAAAGCTTTAAGTCTTTGAATTGTCTGTATTTGCCAGTTATATCTGACTAGAGTATAAGACTGTTCTTTATCTGTTTACCAATGTTGTCAGATTAAAGCTTTAGACTGTTGATATATCTATATTTACAAGTCACTTCTGACTTAAGTTCTGAGTGAAATTTAGGATCAATCTAAAAGCAGATTAGGCTTAATAAAATATAAAAATAACAGATCTAGCTCTCCAATTCATTTCATTGGGATTATAAAGTTCACATTTCACATGCAAACAAGCCAAATAATAGAATGTAAAACTCCATTTCATTTCTTAGATTCCCATGTTGATGTGGAGAACTTCGTAACGAAGCCAGAAAATAAGATTTAATCAGGGATCATAACAATGAATGTTATTTGAATAACAATATAAAACTGGTTATTTATAACTCTACTGAATAAATCTCTGAAAATAATCACAAAATTTGATTGATATTCAGTGATTTTTATCGAAATGTAATCTTCGTTGTGGTCTGAAATGAGAGAAATAGATTCACAATTAATCTTAGCTCATTAATATTCATGAGATTGTGTCAATAGGTAATCTGGTATTTGTATGCAGTTATGAATCTGATTAAGGTATATATTTGGTCTTATGAGAATTTTGTGGGAAATTGATTTCAAAAAATAAGTTTATGTATCTTTTGACTTTAGACTATACTTTACCCAATTTTGGGTGGGGTGGGGCTTTTGCAGACTTTTTTTTGCTGGTGTCAGGAGAGAGGAATCCAAACCATTGTTTTTGATTTGTTAATGTTGATCAGAATAATTTTAGTTTGGGGAAAAAAAAGAACGTGGTGATTCTTTTAACCTGGAGAATGAGCAACAATCTCATGGTGATAAGAACAGTGAGATATAATACTCCATTTTTATTTCATGTTGGTTTATGAAATCTAAATATCAGCATCAGAATTAAATCACATTGGGGTCATGTGACACTTTAAGCTGCAATCAGAATTAATTTGACGTTAATTTGACAATTATTTTTATCAAGTGAACCATTTAAACCGAGACTGTCATCCTCGTGTCAGTTCAGCTTAACGAAGATCTATTTATAGTACCTAATTACGGAAATTAGCAACGCTAACGTTTCCGATGTTCCGTTGAAATTCTGACAGAAGCTTAATTTTTCTGACATTTTCATCCGATTGAAATTTTCCACACATCAACTAAGATATCATATTTTTTAGCAGTGTTGATCCAAAGTTTTTGTGTCAATTATTTTCTGAAATACTTACAGGGATATAATGATCAAGATTAATTGACAATCTAATGCAGCTCTATCATCCTTGTATTCACCTGGACTAAACTATAGTGGCATTGAATTTTACAGGAAAAGGTGAAGGTTGCTTGATGGGCATGTACAGTAAACTGTTTTGAGAATAGTTACTGTTTACATAACACAATTTTTATATGCCCACATGTCCGTTCGTCCGTCCACATTTGTTGTATGCACGATAGCGGCTACAGTTTTTATCTGATATTGATGAAACTTGGTTTGCATGTATATATTGTTAAGATCTCGGTCAAGTTTGAAATTGGTAATAATCAGATGAACGGTTTCAGAGTTATTGCCCTTGACTTAGTAAAAACGCGTTAAATTTGGCTTGTATGCTTAATAAAGGCTGCAATATTTATCGTATCTTGATGAAACTCAGAGTTATTTCCCTTGACATAGTAAAATTGTGTTAAAATTGCCTGGTATGCCCAATGAACGCTTCAATTTTGATACCATCTTGATGAAACTTTGTATGCATGAATATATTAATGAGATATCGGTCAAGTTTGAAGTTGGTAATAATTGGATGAACGATTTCAGGGTAATTGCCCTTGACTTAGTAAAATTGGCTTTTAGACAGGCTATAGACTGCAGTTTTTATCTTAAATGGATGAAGCTTAGTATGCATGTATATATGGACAAGATCTCCGTCAAGTTGAAAATGGTAACGATTGGGTGAACGGTTTTGGAGTTGCCCTTGAATTAATTCTATGCGTCTAATTTGGCTTGTAGGCCTGATAGAGACTACATTTTTTTTACGATCTTGATGAAACTTAGTATGAGATCTCTGTAAAGCTTGAAATTAGTAAAAATAGGATGATTGGTTTCACATATTAAACAGCTACAGACTTTGTAATCATTTCTGACAGCTGGTAGTGGGCATATGTTACCTTGCCTGGCAAGCTATCTTATCCAGTCTGTTCTGAGAACTGTTTTAAACCACCACCACCTCCTTCAGATGACTAGAATTAGTACAATTATTACTGCTTACCCTTTTACACTATACAAAATTCATTAGTTCTGTTCTGAGAACAGAGATCACTGTGCTACAGGCTGTGCACATTAAAGATCTATCGACAGCATAAAAATAGGAATTAGTCACTGTCCTGGCAAAATTTCCCTCATTGTACATTGCCAGGCATTGCCCGTCTTCATTAGCCCAATTCGGTGCAAAAGAGAACGAAAATATCCATTCATTTCATTAATGTTATTGAGAAACACTCTGAAAACTGATAATTTTTTTGATGTTATTTGTGTCAATCTTAGCATTAAAACAATCTTTCCAATTTATCAGCAAATTGTCAATGATCATTAATTTATAAACTCTCTGATTTTATTCAGATAATTATCATTAGATTCCTATCACTATTATAAACCTGACATTCACCTTATCAAATCTTTATTTAAAGTGGCTGTACATGACAATTTTAAAATTCAGCAGAAAGAAGATAAGATATATTTTGGAAATCAGTCTCAAATTCCTTTAAAAAAAGTGATAAAAGGCAATGATAGTAAAGTAAAATCATCACCATCTGTTGCAATAACTTTTTCTCAATACAACAGTCTACAACTGGGTTTGTCAACATATTAGGTTATATGCTCCAGCAAAAATATTTGCGCATATCTGTAGATGATGCTAAATATAGACATAGTTCTTTCTAGAAGTAGTTAATAAAAGTAGTATTTACTATAAATCTGATTTACAAACATTAAAACAGAACTTAAATCATGTTGTTATTCAGAGTTTCACGCTGTGCGATCTTCAGACAACTGACCTATTTTCAGCCTGCATACAGTTTCAAAAACTATTTACTATTAAAAGTTGACTGTTGGTGTTTATGTTTTGAATGGTTCCTAAGTGTACACTTATTTGTATGTATGTATGTATGTATCACAGATCAAGGACTGTCGTCACTAAATAACTCAGTTGAGTGAACTGTAATTTCGCTCCAACTGATCGTGTGATATGAGGCGTGAGATGAGGTCAAAGGTTAACACTGACCAATCAATCATAGGGAGAAAGCGTACAATTATTTAGCGAAGCTTTTATTCAAATGTAGACAACTTTGTAAAGCAACTGGAATGGTGGTAGCTCAGAGAGTGATGCTTGCTTGCTGATATTCTTGATGTCTGAAGGGAAATGACCTTGAATATCATTATTTCATCGACCTAGCTAAACATGGGTGCAGGTAAACCAGCAAAGGTTAATTCCAAGAGGTTTTGATATGATCAACTTCTAGATAGGATCATTTCAAACCCAAGTTATCCTTTAATTCGTCCTTCACCATAATACATTTTCTAAAAACAATTTTGAAGTTGTTTTCATCTTTTCCTTTTTGCCTCCACTCCAACTGAAATGCATAAAAAACCCATTGTCATGAATATCTCTGGGCTATTTGCATTTTAATAAGATTGTCTTTCATTTTCTGCGTGGCTTTCTCTACTAATTAGCCTCGAAGGATTTGATCAAAATAGTTTTGTGAAGTGGTCTTATTTCACATAGAAAATCACATTTTATTTTGTCCTCTAAGCAATATTTTTTTGTTTCTTGAAAATGTGTTTTTAGTCAGATTCTCAGATTTCTTGCATGATTTTGATTTCAAAGGGAAATAAAGAAAGGAACAGCTATCAATTGATCGAAGTAACCAGGCAAGTGACAGAAGGTTTAAACAGGAAAAAAGGGACAGCAAATTTTTTTTCAATGCTACTGAACTATATCATTAGGGCCTCAGAGCTTTGGACAGACATGACTGGTAAATACAACAAAACCTGCAGTCTAGAAGCATAAGTCAGACAATACTGGCACTCCAACAAAACCTGTGATCTAGACAAGACTGATAAATATAACCAAATAAACAAACTGAAATTGTAGTCAGGTCTAGACAAGACTGGTAAATACAACCCAATTAATAAAACTGAAATTGTAGTCAGGTCTAGACAAGACTGGTAAATATAACCAAATAAATAAAACTGAAATTGTAGTCAGGTCTAGACAAGACTGGTAAATACAACCCAATGAATGAAAATGAAATTGTACTCAGGTCTAGACAAGACTGGTAAATATAACCAAAAAAACAAACTGAAATTGTAGTCAGGTCTAGACAAGACTGGTAAATACAACCCAATGAATAAAACTGAAATTGTAGTCAGGTCTAGACAAGACTGGTAAGTATAACCAAATAAATAAAACTGAAATTGTAGTCAGGTCTAGACAAGACTGGTAAATACAACCCAATGAATGAAAATGAAATTGTACTCAGGTCTAGACAAGACTGGTAAATATAACCAAAAAAACAAACTGAAATTGTAGTCAGGTCAAGACAAGAATGAAAAATACAACCAAATAAACAAACTGAAATTGTAGTCAGGTCTAGATAAGACTGATAAATACAACCAAGTAAACAAACTGAAATTGTAGTCAGGTCTAGACAAGACTGATAAATACAACCAAATAAACAAACTGAAATTGTAGTCAGATATGACTGGGAAATGTAGCTGGATCAATATGGCTACATTGGACATCTAGTTTATTAGTTCTGAATTCCATGTACCATTTGGTATACTGAAATAAATATGGTTAGAATTATTGCCTGCGGCTGGACAAACTTGGTAAATAATGCTACAGATCACCTACCATTAATTACCAACCATTTCTTGTAATTCGTCAGGAATTTTTCAACAATATGGCTACTGTGAATAACTCAGCAGGCTACCAGACTCTCAATTTATAACATGTTTAGTCCAGATATTGATTCAGTTTATCTCCATTTCTGCAGATTATTGATTGATTGATTGATTTTTTATTTATTTATTTATTTATTACATTCATTCAAGTACATTTATTCATTCATTCAATTGGATGCAGAAGATAGGAGACAAAACTCCATTCATTTCATTCATTCATATATTTATTCTACCCTAATTGTCAATTATAAAAGTAAAAGTAATAGTGTATGCTATATCCGGGCGACATCTGTCACCTGGTCGTGTTACTATTACATGTTCAATAAACATTGTTCATATACAATTAATACCTGATTCATGGTGTTTGTCTGAAGAACTGTTAAAAGAATACAACTATTATACTTATTGAGCCTTTAAGTAATGGTGTTTGTCAAAGGAGTTTTTAGCCTTAATCCTAGTGCTAGATACTAGAAATAATTTTAGTAACAAAGTGATTTTCAACATGTTACATCTTCAGCCTTTATTCTATATATACCTACAATTTCTCAGAACAGAAATGTAATAAACACAGCTGACGTCTTATAATGAGAGAAATTTGACTTGATAAGTAATGAGTATGTATATTTGTTGTGTAAGAATTTCTATCATCATTGCATACTGTAAAACATAGCCTAATGCTGTATATAGGTATAAGAAAACAGCATAATAAACTGGAATATATAAATAATATGTGTACATGGCTATTTTGGCTAAGTGTCTTTCATCTGGTATTATTATTGGACTAAACAACCTAATTACAAATTTTATTTCAATTGGACTTTTAGATCAGAATGAAATTGCTCAATTTGGATTTGGTCCAATTATCATTTGCATAAGCTTTTTAGTGTGATAAGTTTTAAGTGATAAATCAACAAAGTAAAGATTTAAAGCTATGTGAACTCTCTGAAAAAGATGCCATATTTACAAACGCACATACCAAATAAGCATTTTATCTATGTATACTCTTTGACTAGAATGCCAAAAAACTTGTAACATACAAGTAACTATGTGAACTCCCTGAAAAGACATTCAAAAACAATCATCAGGGGTTACAGAAGAGTCATTTATTGATTTCACTGTTCAGAAGTAAGGTACATGTGTATTCTGTCAGACTAATATCCTTGAAAAGTCCTTGAATTTCAAAGCCCAGAGTCCTTGAAAAGTTTATTAATTTTTGAGGCAAAGTGCTGAATGAACCCTGTAAACACCAATAATGCTTAAGTTGCACGGTAGACTGTAGACTCTTCTTTCAATTGTAGACAAACTAGAAGTCAGTTTTTCATTCTGTGAAGTGATTCAGATAGCTGAGTTTTATTTTCAGGCAAGGCAAATATTTGGATTGCTATATCCCTCTAAATCCTAGCTCAGGATGAAAGAGAATGTTTGAAGTATGTTAAATATAGAATGAACTATGTTAAATGGGAGACAACTGATTTAAGAATAAAATAAAATAACTACGTCCATTCCATTAACCTGTTTTAACTAAAACAATTAAGGAATGTGGGTCTTGTTATGGTTGTGGGAACTTGGCACTGCTTTAATTATGTGACAAAACAAATGACTCAGCAAAGCAGTGTTTATTTCCCCATAGCTATAACAAGATCCACATTATTTCCTTTTTTTACTTTGATCTATCTTTTCTATTAAAAACTGTGGGGCTTTTGTAGATCTCGTTATTTTTTGGGGGAAATAAGTCTTACTTTATCATGTGACAATACAAATAATGAAGGAAAGTGAATGAACAATACAGAAGTTAATTTCAGGTAGGCAAGACCTTGATCTTATTCTTTATTACCTTGTGTAGACTATGAAATCTTCTTTTTTTATAGGCATGTAGATTTGTGGATCTGTGCCTAGCTTTATATCATGAATACTCTTTGGTTTTGCTACTTTCTTTTTATAATGTCAATGGAATAATCACACACTGACCCAGATTAAAACCCACCACCATGAAAATTATTCTAATGTTCCAACCAACTGAGCTAATGTCTGTCCTCAAAGATATATTATAAGTGATAAAATATATAATTATTACTAATTACCAAGCTAGACTAGCCGAACTCTAGTCATGAATTATGAACATTTTTACAACTCATTAGTGGTATATAAAATATAAATAAATAATGCATATTGATGAATTTCTGGCCTAATGGTGTCAACCTAGTTTTGATGGGATGGATTGTCAGGTCTCACAGGAATTGGATCCAAATTAATTTGAAAGTTAATGAGATGGTATTTTATGTTGCCATGTCAACTCAGATACTCGATACTGCTATAAAATATCATATATAGGTAATTTTATATATATTATCGATCGCAGAGAAATTTAGGCTCCAGATACATTGTAAAAAAATGTATTAGTTCAATCATTCTACAACTTATGACTGATATTATGACAACAGCAGTGGTATTTGATTCTGAAAATGTGAATATCAAACTAGTTTCATTTATCCTAGTAAATTTTTCTTGAATTGTAGACAAATCATAATATTAAACATTGTTACTTTGAGTATTTTTATATTTCATAGATAAAAACATAAAATATAACCAAACCATTCTGAAACATAATCATTCTAAAACATAATAGTACTAAACCAAAACAAAATATAAATAACCAAACCATATTAAAACATAATATAACCAAAACATAATATAACCAAAATATAATATAACTAATCTTAATGTAACCAAATCATACCAAAACATAGCTCTTCTGAAACATAATGTAACCAAACCAAAACATAATAAAAATAACCATAACATACTAAAACATAATATAACAAAATAATACCAAAATATAATCAGGCTAAAACATAATGTAACCAAATCAAAACATAATATAACTGAACCATATCAAAACATAATGCAACTAAACCAACCAAAAACATACTTTAACATAGTATAACTAAACCGTCCAAAACATAATATAACCAAAACGATACCAGAACCAAATGCAACCAAAACATGATAAAACATAATATAACCAAAACAAAATAATACCAAAGTTTCCAACATATCCAAATCAAAGCTCTAAAATAAAGCAGTAAGCCAATCTATAAAGGGTAAAGAGCTATAGAAAAAATTATAGTGGTAGTCCAATGTTGTTAAGCCATCATATAGGATGTAAAGATAACTAATTAAATGAATTGGTTAGTGGCTAGTGATCAGGTGTATTATGGTGGGTGTTTATTATCCACTGTTATTATAAATTAATTTCATTCCGTTACACGACACATACAACTTCCATTCTTTACTTTTAAACAATGGTTTATATTCTAGACTTGTATATGTGTTTATTGTGTGAGAGTTCAATTTATTACAATGTACAGGAAACTTGTGGATTTCTAAATTGTCCGCTGCTGGAACTCAAAAGTCTCAAGTTTGCAGTGTCTTTGAAATGTTTTTCCTGTGGTTTTATGTGTTCATTTATTGTTTAGGAAACTTGTGGATTCTATTTTTGCGTAAACATTTATTGTGTGTTTTAAACTTCCATGTGTATGTCTTAGAGATGCTGATTCTTTGACTAGATTATTTTTTTTTCAGTTTGTGTTTTGAAATGCGTGGAAAATTGTCAAATTTTAGACATTTTACATGTGTTTATGTGTTTTATAGTATGAGAGGTTTGTGGATTCTAAATTTGTAACATGTGCTTCAAAGAAGTTATATGTGTTTATTATGTATTCAATTAATTTAGTGTTCAATTTCATTTGATGTTTAGGCATCTTGTGGATTCTTTTTTTCTGCTTCATGCTTCTTAGGAAATATTTTTGATTTTAAGAGGTTTAGAGTTGCAGTGTCTTTGACTGGATTTGTGGGGTGCTTTGTGCTTCCAAATCTATCCAAAATATTGAATTTTTGATAATTTTTTGTGTTTTTTGTTTGATTTTGTGCTTTCATGCTTCGAAGTGTAAGGAAATTGTTTGGATATTTCTGGGTTAGTTGTGTTCTATCAACGGTGCCGCGGTGGCTCAGTGATTTAGACGCTTGCTCGCTAACCTGAAGGTCCAGGTTTCAATCCTGGCATAGGTCGAGAAAATATCTTTTCAACCCGATTTCCCACTGTCAGTGATGCAGGTAAGAGGGGCTGACATGGAAAAAGCGTCTAGTTGTTCGTATGGGACAATGAACCGAGACCCCTTGTGCTACAGGCTGTGCACGTTAAAGATCCCTTAACAGTTGGAAATCGAAAAAGAGCAGGCTAATGCCGCTGTCCTGGCAAAATTTCCCTCATTACACCCTACATGGCGTTGCCTGTCTTCATTAGCCCACATGGTGCAGAAAAGTAGGACGTAAAACTCCATTCATTTCATTTCATTTGTGTTCTATCAACAATATGAGTGAATTTCAAGTTTCAATGTATGAAACCCTTAGTATTTTTATAGTTATTTCTTAATATGTTTAAGCATACATGTGTACAGGTCAAGAAAAAAAAATTTGGAGATTTGCCTTGAAAAATCTGGAGATTTGGTGAAAAGTCAGGAGATTTTTCCAAAGCGCGTAAATTCATAATTTTGAAACTCCAAATTGATTTTTTTTTTGTAAACAACGTTTATGTTCGCAGATTGACAATATAGAATACTATGAAGACTTCAATGTTTCGTTTTTTAGTAAAAGTAGGACTACCGTAAAATTCATTGTAATAGCGGAAGTAGAATCTACCGGATGTTGTTATAAAAAGTGTCACGTGGGCTTAAAATACACATTATCGGGTGAAAATAGATCAAATTACCATCTTAATTAGGGGATTAATTAATCAGGTAATAACATTATTACATGAAAGATATTTTAATGATTTATGGTAGAGAATTTGGACATTGAAAACAATAGGTCCCATGAAAATTTGAGCGGTGGACCACATGCAAAAGCATAAGTGTATAAATGTACAGATACACAGTCTAGAATAATGGTTTAAAAGTATTTGTATAAAATTAGAACCTAACCCACTATTCCATCCAATCAGCAATGGTCAAATTTTCTATTTAGTGGGTGGCTCACTTAATTGTTAAGAATTTTAAAATCACATGACTTTTGACTGACAAATGACCATGTAAGTTGAAATTTTCGTAGTTAAGAAAAGGGCATGGTCATTTCTTTACCAAGAAAATTTGACTGACAGTTAGAACCATATGTGGTTAAGAAGAAGGCATGGTTGCTCCGCTTTCTCCTCACTCTCTCCAAGAAAATTTGACTGACATCTATTGTTAGGTTCTAAATAACTTATACCATATGACTTAAAAATTTTGGTCAAGAATTGTGCATGGTTGCTTCGCTTTCTCTCCACTTTCTAAAGCTCTTGATATGATCTATATATTACTGAGTTTTATAAAATAAGAATATATAATATTACTGACATGTTGACAATCGAGATAAACGAGAACAAAACATGTCAATTTAAATTGAACTTCATGTTTTATGTTTCCTCTATTTCGCAATCTCATTTTTTCCTTCAATTTTTTATTTTCAAATATTGAAGTATTAAATGGTCGAACTGTATAATATGTTTTGTTTTTCTTGAATTATTTTTGATAAGTATGCTTTCATTGGTTTTTGTTGGTTTTTTTTTTTTGTGAACGTATTTAACTTGTTAGTGACTTGTTTTGTTTCTGAAATTTGGGGAACCATGTGAAATATATTTTAACATTCCTTGAATTGGAACATGACTTGAAAATCATTGACAGTTTCTTTAAGACTCGTTTAAATACGTGTGCAACCAATGATAAAACATCAAAACACTCCAAATAAACTTCCTAGGTGGTTTCATTGTAGTCCTGATCAGGATTTTATATCTGAAACATGTCAACAACCTATTAAGGTCTTGTAATCATCTTTATATCACATTCTGTAAAATAAAGATGATACATATCGAATTTATACATGTGTTTAAACATGAAAATAGTGTAAATGTGGAAATTCTATAAGGATTTATTTCAATCTAGTTGCATTTCTGTCAACATTTATTTCATGCTTGGTTTGTAACATGATTAAACCATCTCAGTCAAAATTATGAACAGATTTAAAGTTATCTAAATATTTGTTTTTCCAACCGATTATCTTTGATATCACGAAGATTTTTTATTTTTAGCCTTTTTATGTTTTGGAGACATTTATAGCTTCTATTTGCAGCACAAAACCTGAAATGTTAGTATGAATAAAATAGGTAGAAAACATCTTGAAAGTTGCTGTACAGAATTGTTTCAAAACAGCAGAAGACAATCCTTTCTCTACCTACACAAATTTACACGATTTTGTTGACACAAGTCAGTCAAAATGTCAACACAAAATTACACTCAGTAAACCAATGAGTTGGTATATTATTGTCAAACTGACAGATTAAAAATAAAAAGACCTTTGAGATCACTCTTTTCCCTTATACACAAATGTACAGATTTTGATTTACCCTGTGAAGTTGGGACAAAAACTGGATCAATTATTGTATTGATGAATATTTTCTGTAATATTTTTAATTTGGCTGAATGTTTTTGCTATATGAAAGTAGAGCCTGTCAGTAAATCTTCAAAACCACTTTAAAAGACTGGCACAATGAAATTGGCTTGTACAGCCATATTAATAATTTGATTAATTTTTACGGTAGGTTACACTGACTAGAATATATTCTGATCTGATTTTACGCAGATTAAAGATGGAGGTTTTATTTATGGAGGTTTTTAGTCAACCAGTAAACAGGATACAGGGTGGAGTTTCTAATTATTGGAAAAATCACCCTGTTCATAATCATAATGTTTGTATGATCTTTTACACCCTCCAGGTTGACTTACTACAACTTTATGACAACCCTTTATTTACACTGTCTAGGATGGCTCAATCCCATTTTTCATCCAGTTTTAAACTAGATTGAGTTACTCTTTACACCCTCCAGGTGTTAAATGATATATAAACTATATCCCTTTACACCCTCTGGGTTTGCTTAATGATGTATGTACTAAATCTCTTTACACCCTTCTGGTTGGCTTTCATTGCCTTTCCTGTTGAACATAGAATTCCATTAATGCTATGTTTTCTAAAATACTTTACTATGGCCCTTTACACCCTCCAGGATGGTTGTAATTCTAGTCAAGGTTATTATATAAGATAACACTATTGTATGTTTGTATGTACAGACATTGAGTAAGATATGGAGAAGAGATTATCTGTATGTTTTAGCCAGTAAAACATATCTTTTATTCATTCGTGGAACATTCTATACATAAAGAGCACTTAAAGGAAAGAACTGAATTAATAATCACCACCAAATTATTTGTATATCTTTATATAAAGAAAGAGACAGTCATATACAATGATAACAACTTTAGTTCACAAGGTTAACATTTTTTTCAGTTCAGTTTACAAGGATAACAAGTTCAGTTCACAAGGATAACAACTTCAGTTCAGTTCACAAAGATAACAACTTCAGTTCAGTTCAGTTCACAAAGATAACAACTTCAGTTCAGTTCACAAAGATAACAACTTCAGTTCAGTTCACAAGGTTAAAAAAATTCAGTTAGTTCTTAAGGATAACAATTTCAGTACCAGTTCACTAAGATAACAACTTCAGTTCACAAGTATCCTTTAGACCAGCTGTTTTTTTGCCAAACCTCTTTTAAAGGACCTTAGCAAAACCTCTTTTTAAGTATCTTATCTTTGTGGTTGTGTGCCGAACCGCTGTATTTTTTGTCTGTTGATAGACTTTGTAATTAGAAGGATTAAATGGACTGCATTTAACAGTATATGTAAGATTTTGTGGTTGTGTGCCAACCATGCTGTATATATTGTCTGTTGATAGATTATGTAATTAGAAAAATAAAACAGACTATATTTTACAGTATGTGAGATTGTGAGATTTTGTCATTGTGTGATAACTGGAGTAACATAAATAATCATTAATAATGTATATATATCTCTTATCATTTAACAAGTAATTTCTTCCACAAATTGTTCATTCAAGTTATATAATATGGAGTATGTTAAAACAGTCTGGATATTCAAGTTCATTATTGTGGTTTGTTCTAATCTACTTCATTTGGAAAAGTAAAGATACAAGAAGAAATATATTAAAATATTTTAATGTGAGCTTTCTTAAAAGTATAGTTTGACTGTGCAAATTTAACTTAACTAATGACATAATACAAGACAGAAGAAAACTATTTGGCTGTCATCACTTGTTACTAAACCTGAATTTAACTTAGTGAAGTTATAGTGAATGTAACTAAAACTTGCATTTAACAAAGTGAAGTTTTAGTGAATTGTAGCTAAACCTGAATTGAATTTAGTGAAGTTATAGTGAATTGTAACTTAGTGAAGTTATAGTGAATTGTAACTTAGTGAAGTTATAGTGAATTGTAACTTAGTGAAGTTATAGTGAATTGTAACTTAGTGAAGTTATAGTGAATTGTAACTTAGTGAAGTTATAGTGAATTTTAACTAAACCTGAATTTAACTATCAATAGAAGAGTGGTACAGTTGAGGATTTGAATTCTAAAATATTTATGGATATCTATGTTCAGATTTGTGGTTTGTTCTGATCTTCTTTCATTTGGGAATTAATTGGCAATAGAAAACATCTTGAACATGGTTGCATTGTAGTGTGACTGTTTTGAAAAAAGTGTTTATCTTATTGCAAATATGTCAGTTTTTTGTGAGAATTTTGATAGTGTTCATTTGGAAATAGTTGTCTCTGCAAGAAACATTATTTTTTGTGTTGTAATTTGTTAGGATAAGGTGTTGATATAAATGTAATTATGTGAGTAATTCAGGGTTTTTTCTCTAAAGTTAGAAATTATTGTCACTATTGGAGTTAAAGTGTTTTTGATAAAGAGTCAATTTACATTTTTTGTGTTTCTACATCAAGTTTTTTTTGTGAAAGGTCATTTAGAAAACTCACTTTGATAGTGTGATTAAATTATATTTTTGTGAAGATTTTTTTAAGCTAATTTGAAGACTAATGCATAATTGTTAATGATTTATGTTTTTTTCCTGTAAAGGTTTTCATTGATTTTTTGAAAATGACTAATCTATAATCAGAATGTCTGCTAGTTTAATTTTTAATGTGCTTCTTAGATCTGGACTGACATTGTCTGTTATGTGTTTGAAAAAAAAAGAAGACATTTGTATATGTAATAGAGGTTGAATACCAACCTTGTGTAGTAGGTTGTTTGCTTTGCAACTTTGAGAGTTGATTTGAACATTCATTTTTATGTGAGATCAAAAATACATTTGGATAAAAGTTTGCACAACTGTTTTCATTGATATCAAAAAAGTGTTAAAATTATCATTAAAATGTAACTGTGTAGAAAATAGTTTGCGTAAATGATCTTCATGTAGGTAGTTTGTTTGGTATATTTTTAAGTTTATTTGGCAAACAAAGTTAATAGGTAAAACATGCTGGATGTATGCACGTATCATTTTAATATATACTGAAAGGCAAAAGAAACATACTTATATATTAATACAGACATTGCAGTCGGTGTTAAAGTGATAGATGCACCATTGTTTGTACCAGTCTTACTTTAATCTCAGAAACAGGAATTTTTGAGCTAATCAGTTATGCGGTTCACAGATTACTGTTCAAATTTGAGTCTTCAAATCCATGTTTGTCCAGAATTATATACTTTTATAGAAATAGGAAAAGAAATTGCCAGTTTGAAATATTTTGAAGGAATTGTGTGATTTTTGTACATTTCTAGCACTTCTGAAGACATATATTCAATACTCAAATCATGCCACATCTGTTTTATTAGTATTTTCAGAAGTGAGGTTTCTTTTTCTTTCATTATAATACAATTTCTACAAGATTGAATTTTGTATGCATTATGATCTATGGTAGGAACATGCGGTTGTTGGCTGGCTTGGCAATAATAATTGTCATAAGAAAAATATGCAGGTTGTTTTTACAAATCTTTAGAATATAGGAATCTTGATTAATAATTAGTGTTGATTTGTATACTGTCTTCAGTTTTTCTTGGCAAATATTAAACTGATGAAATAATGTTATATAATCTTCAGAGGTATTTATTTCATTAGATATTTACCTCCACCAGATAGCTGAAATTGAGCTTTAGCAGCAAAATATTTACACTTCACATGGGATTTCAGAATTTAATAGGGCTAAAATTGTGCCCAATCAACTGGTAGAAATTTAGAAGACTAAATCTCTTTAGATCTGTGGTGAATCTAATCAACAGAGAAATTTAAATGTTGAAAGAAAGTTTTCAGGAGAATATTCTGTTGGTAGTTTATAAAACTGTCATCACATATTCTGTATTTATCTTGATCTCATAAATCTTGCAGGTGAATTGTTTACATCAACAGGTAATGCATGTGCACAAATTATCAAAATACTTCTCTGCACTAGTTTGGGCAAATGAGGACTGACAAACACTGTGTGCAATGATATTTTACCAAGACAGCCACATTAGCCCACTTTTTGGGATTTCCATCTGTCAAGGTATCTTTGAATTTTTCATCATTGCACATTGCATGGCTGGGTGTAGAAAATAGGATGTAAAACCTTATTTCAGACATGATTGGTACAGCCAGATCAACAGTCTACAGACAGGACTGGTAGTAAAATCAACAGTCTGCAGACATGACTAGTTGTCAGATCAACAGTCTACAGACATGACTGGTACAGTCAGATCAACAGTCTACAGACAGGACTGGTACAGTCAGATCAACAGTCTGCGGACATGACTGGTTGTCAGATCAACAGTCTACAGACATGACTGGTATAGTCAGATCAACAGTCTACAGACAGGACTGGTACAGTCAGATCAACAGTCTGCGGACATGACTGGTTGTCAGATCAACAGTCTACAGACATGACTGGTAGTCAGATCAACATTCTGCAGACATGACTAGTTGTCAGATCAACAGTCTACAGACATGACTGGTACAGTCAGATCAACAGTCTACAGACATGACTGGTACAGTCAGATCAACAGTCTACAGACATGACTGGTACAGCCAAATAAGTCTACTCTAATTAGAAATGACTGGGAAATACAACCAACTGTACATCAGTAAATAGCTATTGTACCCTATTAATTAATGTCTATTAGTAAGAATTTTAATTATTCTGCCTTTCCAAGATGAAAAATGTCAGGTTTTAAAATGTCAGAAGGTGATTTAATTAAAATATTTGTAAAATGTCAAATGAGTATACATAAGTCAGGTAACATTTTAGCTGGGTCAAGTAAGTCTGGTGGTTCATAGATTGTTTTTTCATGGTATGCTTTCACTGATATCTTTTGTGGAGAGTCCACAGAACTAACTTGATGTGCATTTGGGTTGACTATTGATCATTTCAGAGAGTCCACAAAGTCCATGTCAATGAACAATGAGTTATGTCAACTCAACATTTCTAACATAGCTAAGTATGGCATTAGGATTGTTAAGTTCCTTTTAGAGAGTCCACATGCCCAATGATGTTTATTTAACATTTTGGTTTTCACTCGAAAGTTTATGTTTATGTGCAATTCTGGTTTTGGTATTTCAACATCATGTTTAGAGAGTCTACACAGTATTCAGGGTTATAAACTCTATTTCAGCAGTCAGTCCACATCTTTGATAGTGTTTGTTAGGTTAAATGATTTATTCTGATCTTTATGTAGTGGTAATAGAATTGAATATCCAGTCTGCCATTAGAATATTTCCTTCAAGAAAACAACCCCCAATAAACAACCAATAAAATAGCAGTAAATGTAGAAATAAAGCTTTTTAACCAATAAAAATGCAGGAAGTTAACGTGATGAAATCGTAAATAGGGATGTACTCAGGCATCATTGATGATTCGTGACGATGTAACTTGTATTTATCGGATTTAATGAAGATTGGTTTCCATTAGAAACATGTTTGTAACAATGTCCCAGGTTTTTTAAAACAACTCGGCTTAAACTTTTGGGATAGCGTGAGTGGGATAGGTGTTAGGAAAACAAAACATCACTTAATTCTGCTGGGCTACATTGTACTATTGCTAGTCTATAGAAACACCAGACATAACCTAAGCTAATATTTCAGAGGATGGTCTGAGGTTTTTTGGGTTAGTCCAGGTTATCTGAAAAATATTGAGGGTGTTTACTGTCGTACTATTATCAGTTTATAGAAACACCAGACATCATTTAACTCTGGATTATACTCTGGAGGATAGTCCACTATAGTATTGTCTGTTTATAGAAACACCAGACATCATTTGACTCTGGAGGATAGTCCACTATAGTATTGTCTGTTTATAGAAACACCAGACATCATTTGACTCTGGATTATACTCTGGAGGATGGTCCACTATAGTATTGTCTGTTTATAGAAACACCAGACATCATTTGACTCTGGGTTATACTCTGGAGGATAGTCAACTATAGTATTGTCTGTTTATAGAAACACCAGACATCATTTGACTCTGGATTATACTCTGCAGGATAGTCCACTATAGTATTGTCTGTTTATAGAAACACCAGAAATCATTTAACTCTGGGTTATACTCTGCAGGATAGTCCACTATAGTATTGTCTGTTTATAGAAACACCAGACATCATTTAACTCTGGGTTATACTCTGCAGGATAGTTCACTATAGTATTGTCTGTTGATTAAAACACCATACATCTCTTAACTCTGGTTTATATTCCAGAGGGGTGTACATATGATGGTTTAATTTCAAGTGGTGTTATTTTGTCTGGTGTCCTCGTATTTATTGAGTGGTCTGTGTGGAAAGTTTGGTTTCAATGCAAAGGTTATTATGCTAATCATGATAAGAACTTGTTTATTCTCTATATTAAAAAATAGTTTTCTTTTTTGGAGATTCTAAAGGGACAGATGTGTCATTCTTTTTGACCAATCATACTTTAGCCTCAGAAATGGGATTTTTTTTTAGCAAAGCCAATCAGCAATAGTGTTCACAGCTAACTGTCATAATTTGAGCCTCAAAATTCATGTGTGTCCAGAATTATCCGTGTTAAAATGACGACTCAGCATTGTAAGATACACTGTGATATATAGAAAAGATACATATAGAAATTGTGAGTAAAATTCCTAGTTTGAAGTATTTTTGAAGGAATTATGTGATTTTTGTACATTTCTAGAACTTCTGAAGATTATTTACATAGAATGGCGCATTGAAATAATTACCTTTGAAAGCTATTGCACCTTTATAATTTTATGTTGATAGTAAAATTTCATTAAATGAAACTATGTTGATATTTTTTATTCATTAACTGAAGATGAAACTTAATAAAATCTGATTAAAACCAACCAAAATAACTTACTTTCAAAAATTCATCAACTTTTTTGCAATGTAGATTTTTTATAAACTATTGCTATGACAACAAATTATAACATTCAGAAGATTTTAATAAGAGACTTGTAATTTTCAAGATCTACTTTGAACATTATTTTAGAAAATTCTAGATAGAAGAAATTAAACTCATTAAAAATTGAACCGTCAATAGTTAATCAGTGTTTTTGCTGGATTTAATTATCTTTTAATATTTCTATAAATTTATATTATTATCCTCAAAATAATCAGTTAGTTTTTAATTTGTACTAATGAGAGAGGAAATTCATTATTTCTGAAAATGTTTCTCTAAAGGATGTTTTCTTGTATCTTCAAGATGTAGATTTATACAATATCTCTGTATTTTAAACAGAGTTAATTTTTGCTATTTTTGAATCATTGTTAACAAAATTTTAAGATAGAATCCAGATTTTGAAAAATGCAGCATTCTGATTGTTATAAATAATTTTTGACTATTATTAGAATATTAATGTTATCTGCAGTTATGCATTTAAGAAATTTCTTATTAGCCCCCTTTGGATGTAAAAGTTATTGTTCACTATTTGATGCTGATTTGCACTCCCATGCTGTAGTTTACAAAATAAACCAGTGCCAAAAATTTGAAGAATTACAGACATAGGATCTATATGGGATATATAGTTTAAAATGTCAACAGATAGAATTGTATTGATCTTTATTTCTTCCTTTACAGATAATTATTTCTGTTAATCAAATTTTACACTTAAACAGATACATAATTGATAGGCTTTGACATTATTGGACAAAATGTTTTCCCAAAAAGTTTCTGTCAAGATGAAATTTCTTACAATTTTTCAAGTGCTTTTATGACCATTTTATGAAAAATTTCACAATCATCATTTTATTTTTTCTGAGGATAGAAAGTTTCTTATATTTTAATTATGACTTCTAGGTTAAAATACTTGATTCATTAATAATTACTGTCTTAACATTGAATAAAATTATACATCAAATTATAATCAACCAAAACTTTAACCTTAACATCAAAAATCTCTGTAAAAAGTGTTCTCATGTTCATATATTTTTTACCAAGGTAAACACGCCCACTGTACTCTTTTGAACATTGATTTTGAAATATGATTTATTTTTTTAATGTAATTAGCAACTATCATGTGCTCTTCAACCAAAGAGTCACATTGGCTCTTCCAAGTTTGTTTGAGAATGCAATTTTCAGATCAGAAGACATTATTGTTGACATAAATTTTGCAGCACCCAAAATTTAAAATTTATACTTGAATGGCATAGATTTTGAAGGTATTTTTGAAACCTTAGAATTTAAACTTATTTCTAACATAGGTATATTGAATAAGTTGAGTTTTGTGTTTTGTCATGTTTCTTTTGTTAGTTTTCATGCATTAGTTTGGTGTGGAGGAGGGGAAGTTGTGAAGATCATTGAAATTGGACACAACACATTGCTTCTTCTTTCCTGTTCAGTGAGTATTTGCTCATTCAGGGCATTCCAAATATAAAGATCACATCCCAGTTCCCTTGAGTCCTCTTCAGGATTTCTTATCTGACGAAGGTGTCAACAGCAAGAGATGAGCTTTTTTAGCCTAATATTTAGATCTGTAGCAAAGCCATCTATTTTTATATAACATCAAAACATGTTGTCTTTCTTGACAGCATTATGAAATCTTATTTATATTAAATTTAACCCTTATTCCTTACCATTTTTACTGATGATGATTTTATATCTGAAACCCATATTGACAACATTAGATTGTCAGTTATTTGAAATTTATCCACCATTCCATATCGTAACATAACTCTTGTCAATTAAAATAAGAAATATAACTATCCTTCAAATAATATTTGATCTCCTGCATCCTTTTTTATGGCTGGACAAACAAACATTCTGTGCGACATCTGACGAGATATTTTCTATGTTTTATCACGATGGGGGATTAAGTGTCTAGTTCATTATGAAGAAACAAGACCCAAGTAATTCTGAGATCTATAATTGTTCGACTCAACAAGAAATACTTCTGTCTTGTTCTTGACTCTTATCTCAACTAAACAATTTTTATCAAATATTTTCTTAAAGTGACTGTTGTGAGTTTATTCACATATGATACTGGATACTGTGCTTCATTAGAATGTGAGTTTGCTTTTCTGCCGTGGTCAGTGCTTTTTTCAATCAAAATAAGTGACTTTATCTGGATATAAGTGAAGATATCAGCTAGTGCTGTGAATATTTGCCATTATAGCTTTTACCTATTCTTAAAGTGAAAGTGTATTTTCACTTTGATATGATATTGGATTTTATTTTTGAGTTAGTTCTGTAAGTTTAAATAAAGTCAGAGTGGCTCAGTGTTTTCTTTTTCTTAGTGGACAGATTTGGATATGGTTATGAATTCAGTCCTGAGCCTGTCAGTGCTTCAATGGTCATGTTATGAATATCTAATTGAGGGGAATATGTTTTATAATTATGAGGTTTGAGGTCTCATTTCTGTCTTGGCTAGTGCTTCGGTGAATTTGTTGATTTCTGTCTTCATGGAGACCTGTGTATTTATGGATTAAGTCCTATGCCAGTGAAATACATTACTTCTCATATTTCTGTCTTGGCCAGTGCTTTTGTGTTTTTCTTGATATGTCTTTATTGAGATATATTTATGGATTCGGTTCTAAGCTAGTGAGCTATGTAAAATGTTACATTTCTGTCTTGGCTAGTGCTTCTGTGTTTACGTTGATTTCTGTAACACTGGAAAGAAGGTGAATATTCTTAGAATCTAGCCAGTAATTAAAGAGCTATAAATTGAGTTTCCTCTCTGACTGTAAATAGACAAATTGGTCTATTATGTATATTAATTGGCCCAGAAGTTTAACCTGTGGCTCTTTAGTCATTGTATATATTAGTTGTGACATACACCATAGTTAAAATCACTAATGTCAGAAAGATTCTTGATGGTCCAGTGTAGGGCTTATCCTTAATTATAATATACTTCTATGACGCAAAAATTACCCAAGAAATTAAAAATTTTGACAGGTTTTTAATGTAGTATTTACAGGGTTTTTCAATTGAACTATTTCCATTACTAAGCAATTATTGATCGATAGTCTGATAATGATAATTGATCTTAGTTTGGTAATTTATACCCAGCCCTTATTATGGGGAATATTTTCAAATTTTCCCACCAGGTGTCATAGATGCAGATTAGAGGGAACATGGAAGGCAGTGCCTTGTCATTCAAATTCTTCACTTAACAGTTGACCCTGTTTGAAAACTGAGTAAATGAAAATAAAATGAAATGTAGTTTTATGTCCTACTGTTCTGCACCTTACTAAGCTAATGAAATAGAGTTTTATAACATATTCTGGACTGATGAAATGAAATGAAATGGAATTTTATGTCCTGCTGTTCTGTAACTAGGGCTAATGAAATGGAATTTTACTTCTTTTACTGAACTTAGTTGATCTTTAAATGTGATACAGTTTTGTACCTAATTGGGCTATTGATAAAGCGTTACATTTGACTTTTTTTGCACTTAGTTAATAATTAATGCCCAACATTGTGTTAATCATGAACACCTATCAGTGTTAATTAACGTCTATCAGTGTTAAGTGAAGGAAATTTTGAAAGAATAACTCCCCCAATGGCTTGAAAATAAGACAAACTATCTGTTCTGGGATAAGATCTTCTTGTTGACTTGGACTGGTCTATTAGCATTATTATTATGTTGGACTTCCTTCTATTAATCACTGTTCTTTACTCCCACTAGTACTAGACTAGAAAATAGATACAAAGTCACAAACCTCATTCAATCATATTAGATCAAATGTTGTTTTATATCCTACTGTTCTGTACCTTATTTGTTACTGAAATGAAATGGAATTCTTTTTACCCTGCTATTCGGTATCTTAGTGGTCTCATTAAATGAAATGAAATGAAGTTTTACATCATACAGCTCTGAAATGAAATGAAGTTTTACATCATACAGCTCTGAAATGAAATGAAGTTTTACAGCTCTGAAATGAAATGAAGTTTTACATCATACAGCTCTGAAATGAAATGAAGTTTTACATCATACAGCTTTGAATGAAATGAAATGAGGTTTTTATGTCATACAGCTCGGTACTTTATTTCACTAACTTTTTTTTATCTTGGTTTGTAGAATTTAAATCTATGAGTTGATATGAATGTCCTAGGCTTACAAAAAGTAAGAAACATTGCTCAGACCTGAAAACAGGCAACATCATACTTTGAGGAATGAAGAAAGGTTTATATAAGGATTTTGACATTAATATTCTAAACATCATTATCAGATTTTATATCATACTTATTATCATTAATCACACAGTCATTATCTTAATTAGCATCTTTGTTAATTAGCCATTGATATGACAAACTGAAATAGAACTTCAACCTCCACTGCTGAAATCAGAATTTTGTCTGTTTGTTGTAAGGGTCATAGTTAATAGTGGAAAGTCAAAAAGCTACAGATTATTTTTTATTTCTATATCTATAGTTCAAGAAATATATAGATTTAATGATTTATATTCACATTTTATTCCATGTCTATGAAACAAATCTCAAAGGAGTACCTTACATTTTAAATATGTATTAATTTTCACTTCCATTTGTCAAAAGTGTGTTTATCTCTTGTTCAGACTATCTATTTTCAATGGCAGTAATTGGATATTTTTGCTTCAATTCTGATCTGATTAGGATTCCGCTCTGCCCTTTAAAAGAAAGTTGATCTGACTGGTGACATTATAAAAGATTGTATGATACCTTATCAATTGGTAGAGAGAAGAGTTGCTAATTATTTGCTGGCAATTTGATAAGTCGTACTTGATGCTTCTAGTTTATAATTATCTTAATTTTCACTTTACCAGCTGAGCTTAATTTCAGCTTTCACTGATCAGTACTGAAATTTAATGACATTTCCTGCTATTCTATCTTAAAAGTACCATACTTATCATCATGTCCAAACCACGCCCCCATACGTCATACTTCCTCAAGACTGTGGTAATACATGTGAGGAAAATTATGTATTCATAGCTAAATATTGTCCAATCAAAATTAGCCCTGATATCTTTTTAGGAAATCAAAGGCATTCAAATCACTCGTATTAGAAGCCTTAACAAAACGAAAGCAGCTTGCTAAGTTTTGAAGATATAGAATTGAGTAAGATTTCTAGTAAAGAATTGAAACTGATAGAAATCAAAATGGTACTGTGTTTTGTTAATATGACCTCCACCTCTTTTTTATTTATGCTCTACCTTAACTGCAGTGTGATTTGTCAGATATTAATAGCACCAGTCTCATTCCCATGCCCACAAAACAAAGTATAGAGGGCTTAGTTTAATACACGTTTATAAGACAATGTCAAAATGCAATGCATAGTTATTAAACATAGATTAGTATTTAGTTTCTTTTTTGTTTTCTGTGATCTTGCTAGTTTTCTACCACAGTCCCCAATTAAAGAGTGTCAAGTAGAACATTTTTCAGTATAACTTAACCAAACTGTAGATATAAAAACTTCTTAGAAGGCAGACAAAAAATATGTGGAAACAAACTAAAAGAAACTAAATTGTATCTAAGTTTAATTACATTGTGAAAGTAAGAACTCTTGTCACTTCACTTGATACTAACTTCAATCATATTCTGCTGATATTATCAATATCATGGTGTCTTTGATCTTAACTTTTAAGGAAAATTTAGATGACTACTTCCCTTTAATATTCAGAAGCCAATAAGGAATATAAGAAAGTCGTGTATTCTTTGATTTGAATTAATTTGGCTTGTAACACTTTAGATGAATAGATATGAGTATACATATATATATTGGGGTTCATTTAAATATAATATACTAGAATTTATTGGTTACTGAGTGTAGATTTGTGTATAATGGAAGAAAGGATAATCTCAGATATCTTGAAGCTATATTACATCTTCACTATAATATACTAGAATTTATTGGGTTACAGAATGTAGATTTGTGTATAATGGAAGAAAAGATTACAGTGGAGCCGCGTTTATCCGGTTGCCGATAATCCGGAAACCCTGATATCTGCACGCTTTTTACTGGGAACGGAATATTTACTATGTAAAAGTAACCGCTAAGGTTTCCGGTTCCGCACAGCTGTGATTAAATTCTATAGTAAATAGTATTTATCATTCGGTCGCATGTTACCGTATGTTCTTCTAACTGGCTTCCAGATTAGCGGTATGTATGTCGCGTGATTGTTGTTTAATAAATCCTCATTATGAGATTAAGCAATTAATTCATTAGTATTATTCATGATGCCTCGTTGATCGGTGTTCAATAAATCGTTATTTGAGAATATGTGGTTAATTTAATGATCATGTGTATGCTTTCTTTCGTTCAGTAATACTTGAATTCAGTTTTTCGTTCAGTCATACTCGAACTTCATCATGGCTACGGAACACATCAACCATTATTGCTACGATGATACGGCACAGTAAATTATGTTTATAAATTTTAAGGAATGATATTGTTATTACTATACTATGAGAGTGAAATAAAATGAAAAATTATAAACAATCGTGGTTCTTCACGACGTATTGGTCCTATAAAGTACACACATGTCTATCACATGTTGCATACTGGTGTCCTAATAGGAAGGGATATAACTCTAGTTATGGAATGGCATGTTTCAACTATCCGGATTTTCGTTAAACCGCACGATTTTATCGGGAACAGGAATGTGTGGATAAACGAGGCTCCACTGTATCTTGCTGGGACTGCGGAATTGATCAGTTTGATCAAATCATAGACGAATTGTACGTTAGCTTTTTATTTCTGTAGACTACTCATTGAACAACATCCCTATATTCAAAGCTAAAATGGAACAGAATTTTAAATAATATAGTTCAAAAAATGATAACCTATATTTGAATTTTCTTGATCAAAAAGTTGTAGTTGCAGTGATACCATATTAAGATAATATTTGCATTTTTTCTCATAATAAAATAGTGATATAACTAAATATTCATAGTAATTGTTATTTTTGAAAGTTATGAAATATGAAGTTCAATTATTGAAGTTTGGTAATGATAGTTTTTCTCAGTTGAAATATTGAAATATTAATAGCAATCTCTTACAACTACCTTTACACTAATTCTTAATACACTCTACCTTGGCTGTATTTACATCTAACATATTCATTATTCCCTGTGGTGTGGCTTAATTTTCCCTACCCAGTTATTCTTGACGCCCTCTAGGTTGGCTGTGTTTATGTCAAACATTAATCTCTTTAAGTGAGCAGATAATCAGATGAATCATGTTCTATGGACAAAAGCTGACAGTTGGAGAAATCAAGTCTGTTAGTTGATGGATTAGTGATGGTTAAATTAATTCTCAAATACTTAGGAAAACGAAGCCAACGTTCATTTTACGATTCTCGTGATGCCATATTTTGACAGCCCGCACGGTGATAAATGATACATTTAGCGAATGATTACCATCGTCACGTCATACCTCCAATTTTTACATCATAGATTACGAAATATTGGATATAGATTTGATGTTTGTTTTTTTAGAATCTGTGGGAAAAATTGTGCAATTGTGTTTTGGAATTCTTCTAGCTATGAAGGTAAATTTAAGTTACAGGAACCACATTACTAGGATATGATTTTTAGAAGATTTGATGTTTTTTTTAGAATTACAGATCACTGTGGGAAAAATTGTGATGTTATTAAAAGATTGTAAAAGAGGATTTCTATCCTGTGTATGTGTTTTGGAAATCTTCTAGCCTTGAGGTTAGCTTGAATGGTATTTATGATTGTGATTCAATAATCTAGTTTGGAATTTCAGGAACCACATAACTTAGACATGACTTTTAGTAGTTTTATTGTTTTGATGTGGATTTTACAGAGTTTGGGAAATAAGAATTTTGTTAAAAGATTGTAAAAGAGGATTCCTATCCTTTGTTTGTGTTTTGAAAATCTTCTAGCTTTGAATGGTATTTATAATAGTGATGTAGTAATCTAGTGTGTAACTACATAACTTTAGTATGACTTTTTAGAGGTTTTATAGTTTGAAGCTGCATTTTTTTTAACTTTTAAATGTTAAAATGGAATCCATATTAATCAAAATTGATAAAGTTAAATTGATGAGGATTCTGTCCTGAGCACAGGTCATGACCCTGAGATGAGATCCAAAAAATTGGACCAAGATGATATTGGACAGAAAACACAGAATAAAAGTATTAAAAAAATTGAAAGATGAATTACGGAAAATATTTGAAGAAGAATGGAATCCACAAAATACAAAAGGTTGCCAAGCTAAATTGATACAAAAAGAATTACAGATATCTTAAAAATGCGGAATCCACTCAGACACCTGTCATGTTTTGTGCATAGCATCTTGTTATATATGACGTTTTATCTTGACATGCTTTCATATATGAATACCTACACATACAGGTTATTAGTTGATTGGCTGCCATATTTAATTTTAATGTATGCAAAAGTTATCTTGAGTTAAACCCAGTTGCAGAGTAGCATCAGGTGTTCCTGCAGGAAGAACTGCTCCTACTTTTGCTGTTTGGTTGTAGGCCAACTGGGTCCTGAAAACTCATAATGCTTTGTATAATGGTATAGGTCATGATATGCTGTCTAAAACAGGTGCTCAGGATGAGTGTACTTGTTCTATTTGCATACAGAAGTTGCTGGTCAGCTTGGTACAGTCATGATATGCTGTGTACAATAGAAAAGATAATGAGCAACAGTGTGTGTGTGTCCCTCTAAACCATAATAATTTAATTAGGATAATTCAACATAAGTCAATGATGAATTTTGATATCAGGGGACATAATTAAGCTATGATTATGAATGACGTAAAAGGATTGTGTTGGTGGATTAATCAAATTATAATATGGATGATTACATAAATCTCCCAAGACCATAAATATGTTACATTGATGGGTTGAAAGATTTAGTTGTTAAAGAGATTTATTTAGGGGCTTCTACATGAACATTGCGACTGTCCAAGCAGATCTGTTCAGCTATCCTTGAAGACTTTACAAATCCACAGACCTAGCAGACAACAATCCAACTTCCTTCTGACTGACCTGTTCTTCGGTCTTAGCAGATGAAATCTAACTAGCTTCTGACCAAGCTATCACGCTGTCCAAGCAGAGGACAATCCAACTTGCTTCTGACTGAACTATCACACTGTCCAAGCAGAGGACAATCCAATTTGGTTCCGTCTGAGCTATCACACTGTCTTAACAGACAGCAATCCAACTTTTTTCTGACTGAATTATGACACTGTCCTATCAGACAGCAATTCAACTTGCTTCTGACTGAGCTGTTCCTCTGTCTTAGCAGATGAAATCTAACTAGCTTCTGACTGAGCTTTTGCACTCTGCTGGCAGATACCAATTTAACATGCTTTTACTGAACTATGACACTGTCCAAGCAGTGGACAATCCAATTTGATTCTGACCAAGCTATCACACTGAGCTATCAGACAGCGATCCAACTTGTTTCAGACTGAGCTATCAATCTGCAGAAACATGATTGGTATCAATTGACTGGTATCAAATTTTATTCTGATTGAGGAGATTGTAAGTTGGAATATTAATCATTTAAACAAGATATTGCAGTATAATATTGACCTTCAGTTGACTCTCTTTCTTCTCATTTTGAAATATGTTATAATGTATTAGTTCCAGGAGTTAGTATTAGTTTTATTGAATTTGTATAATGTTAAGGTTTGAATTTTTTTCAACTTTATATCAGTTTTAGATTCATATTGATTTAAATTGTTTTAAATTGTTTTCAACTTTGTATTTGATTTAAATTGGTTTTAAATTGTTTTCAACTTGGTATTGGTTTTAAATTGTTTTCGACTTTGTATTGGTTTTGAATTGTTTTCAACATGAATTAGTTTTGAATTTGTTTTGTTTTCATTGTTTTGTTTTTTTAAATTGTATTCTTTTTGGTATTTGGAATTTTTTTCTGGACTGTTTAAGTTTTGATTGTTTAGGCTTTTATGGTCTGAAGAGAAGTTAATTGTTGACCATTGTTCAAAGAAGAGTTTGGTTACTTAAATTAAAGAATTTCAGAAAAATCTAGCTAGAAAATTGACCGATAAGTTTCTTGGTGTGATATTAATAGTTCTGACAGTGGGCCCGTAATTCTGATATATTAATTAACCCTGTGTCAGACATGGCAATGAGGCTCGCATAATTTCTCTTATTTGACGTCTGCGCAAGGATTTGATCTGTCCAGATAATTCTTTACAGAAATTTTTTTTGGGAGATTTAAACTTATGCCATTAATTTGTAAACAAGACAGGAGCTCACCAGATATCACCTAACTTTTGTTCAATAGTCTATTGTTATTGTTTATTGTCATAGATATCAGATTTTGTATATATATTGGTTAATCAAGTCTTCAAAAAATAAAAGTCTGCTTAATTAAGATGATAAAAGTTTGGTTATTCTAGATAACTAAACAATTAAAATCAAATATAATGAATGATGAAAGTCTGGTTAACGAAATCTACTGGATAATGAAAGTCTAGTTATTCTGGACTACTAGGTCGTAAATTATAAATGATGTATGTGAATAAGATTGTCAAATCAGTAGAAGTTATCTGCTTCCTTAAATACTAGAACAATCATACAAGCGTTATAAATACTTGAGACGATTCAAGGACATTTGAAAGGGATTTAAACTCACGGCACCTAATTGTTGGAAATTGATGTGAATGGTGGTCTGACATATCTTGGACATAGAGGAGGATCGCATTATTGCTGGTTTGATATGGATACTGATATGATGAGGATTTGAACTTATGGTGCCAAAGTGCCAGATTTCTATGTAATCTTAAAACATACCAGACATTTGAGAGAGATTTAAACGCTTGGAGCAGATGTGCTGGGTTTTCTTGTGTTACTTTGTGGAATTGATGCTTTGGTGCTTAAGTTTTTATTCATATTCATTTGTGAATATGATTTGGGAATAGAGTTGTTGTATTTTACCAATGAGTAAAATCTTGTTTTTGCCCATGCTTCCATATGATTCTTCGGACAGTTTTACAGTTTGGATAGGTGTTAACTGTTTTCTTCCTTATTTCCAAAATTACTCATACTGTTCTCCACCGTTGCTCCTATTACATATTGGATGATAATTTACGTTTCTAAGTTTAATTAAACATTAGGGTTCAACATAATTATGCAATATATACAGTGTCTATTTGTGACCTAGGCCAGTGCTTCTAAAAGAGAGCATCTCTTATAAAACCTTATACCAAGTGACGTCACACAATGTATATGTTGTCTCAGGTGGAGGCATTTCTAACTTAAAATTGACGTATCAGTTACATTTTGCAATTTACTATGTCTTATATTGCTTAGTTTTAATGGAATGGAAGAGAATCAAGTTAATCAAGTAATACTACTACTTCTGGACTAACTTGATTTACCAAATGAACCCAAAAATTTTTTCAAAAGCTGTTAGAACTAGTCCTTAAATAGATTAAATTAGAAGTGAGGACAATGTTTAATGTAGTGTTAATTACACTATTAGTAATTAGTAATATACAATTATAGGATAGGTTAGTGGTAAAAGGAAATAAACTCCTAGTTTGTAGTCTATAGGTGATGTCTGGTGTTTTTTATAATCACACATACTCTACTGTAGAATATTAGCCAGAGTTTGGTGATTCTATAAATATAAAAAGTGGACAACAAGAGTTAGGTGATGCCTGGAGTATAAACATTCAATAGTACAACAGTGGAAATATGTAGAATATTACCCAGTTAATTGTTGCCTGGTGTTTCTAGGAACAGTGGACAACTCTGTAGAATATAACCTAAAGTTAGGTGATGTCTGGTGTTTTTATAATTCAATAGCACAACAGTTGGAAACTTAGATTAAGGTGATGCTTGGCATGGACAGAGGATATCAACTCTGTAGAATATAAACCAGAGTTAGGTGATGCCTAGTGTTACTATTAACTGACAAGAGTAGGTCAACCAGAGTTAGTTGATGCTTGTTGGAGAGCAGGAATATAATTTTGTTCTTGTGTATATCTACATATTTGTGTGAATTCAAGATATTTCAGTAAGAGTAAATAAAAGGTAGTAAGATTGTGCAGTGTTAGGAATTTGTTTTGTTTATATGAATAGTGATATTAGGAACACATATAGAGGTCTTAATATTTTGAGCTATATCAAATATTCTCTTTACTAAATAATACAATACAATCTACTTAGTCAGCTGATAGAGCTTAATTACAGCTGATACTTTCCAGCTTGCCAGTAATCTACACATTTGCTTTACCTCCTTAATTACAAATATCTGTTAAGTTATATATTGAGTTTACAAGTTGATAGAGCTCAATCTCAGCTGTAGATGATATTAATATTTTCCCATACCAACCTCATCTGAAATATCAGCCTGAGATATTATTTATATAAGCCAGGAACTGAAATTTTTCTCATAAACATTCATAAATCAAGGCATGTCTGAAGTTTCCATTTTGAAAAGTGATTCAGATACTGTAAATCAAGCTCTTATCAGCTGATAAAACAATTGTTTGACTAGATCTCTTTAAAGTTTTTTTTTTTTCTTACCAACAGTGAGACGACCGGAGTGAAGTATTTGATACTTAGATTAAATCAAACTCTGAATATTTCTTGAAATAAATTACTGCCTTTTGATAATTTGAGAATCTGGACATGAAATCGGATAATTTTATGGTCTGAAAATAGAACAATGCATTTTACAACCTGTTTGTGAAATTTGAGATAAAAAAGTTTATCCCTGAAAATGGTAAAATAGATGGATTTTGCCCTTAAAGGAGTTGTTACTTTTTTTATGGTAAAAACAGTAAAATATAGTTTTTACAAAGGTTTTGGAGTATTATGAATGTTTCAAAATTACATGAAAAAAAAAGGTTGGATTTTACCTTTTGAGGAGTTAAACAGAAAACATTTTTACTAAATTCATGCATTATAAAGAGTAAGAGTAGATGGATTATAAGGAATTGTTACTATCTGTGATTTGTGAAATACTAAGGAAATTTATTAAACATTTTTTATTTTCGAAAATTGATGCACTGATGTTATTATGGAATTGCAACTTTTGTGGTTTTGTGAAATTGGATGGAAAATGAGAATTCATTTAAAAAAGCTAATGCACCAAGGGGCAAAAGTGTGATGCAAAAGGAATTGCTACTATTTGTGATTATGTTTTTGATAGGAAAACTTTTTCATATAATTTCAACAAAAGTTTATGAAAAAGGGGAATAACTGTGATGTTTTAATGCCTTATAAGGAATTCTTACTGTTATTGGTGATGCCTGAAGAAAAGGGGGATTGTGTTTATACACCAATTATGTTGCAATGATGGGATAATTTATGAAAATAAGAGAACGTGAATATGAATTATGACTGATGTTAATGAAAATTTAAAAATGGCAAGTAGGTCACTGACAAATCTTCCGTTAGTGACAGTCACAGACACAGAGAGAACTAATAAGAACTTATTAGGTAATCCAATGGAAGAGTATCCAACCCGATCTCGGTCGTTGCCATGTTCTCCTACCTCAGGCCGTCGAGCTGTTTCCACTTGGATTAACGGAATAAGATACATCATAGGTAAATTATGCTTTATTTTTTTTTATTTGTATCATTCAGAAATGTGTATCCATGACAGAAATAATTCATGGAAATTGAAAAGTACATAAAAAACTTAGATCTGAAACTCTATGTGTATTTTTTTACCACAAAATTTGCAAAATTGTAGTCCTAAATTTATTTTTTGTTACTTCCCTTCTTTACTGACTTGGAGCAGTAAAGTTTTATGCATAGTTTCGATCTGTTTTTTCCATCTTCTGTGCATGAGGTTGATGTTAGAAACAATCAAAACATTGAATAAAGTCTAACCAGTGATTTGCCGAGCCATAAATTTTTGTCTAAATAGCAGACTTACAATTTAGCTTATTGTCATTTATAGACTTTAGTTCGGCAATAATGTAAAGGGGGGGAGATAACTCTTTCAATCTTATTTATCTTTATTACTGAAATAGTTCAACTTACTCTTTCCATTTTCTAATAGCTACATGTGTCTTATCATTGATTAGCCTGACAAATCTGGCACTACTTAGTTCATCAGATGTGATATATATATGTGAAACATTTTATAGGACCAGATGTTGATTATTTTATAATGGAGTTCATACAGTATAAAGTATTGTGGTACTGATACCATTTGAGGCTCTGGGACATTATAAAATATCTGATGATATCTTCTTAATAGACTCATTAATGGTTCAGCTTTGTATAGAAACCAAAAATTAAGACAAATGTGGCCTTTGTAATGTCGAAAATTCTCAAAAACTCCCATGTAAAATGACATTAAATATCTGGCCCTAAAAAAGACAATATCATATCTGAGGAACTGTCAAGTTTTTATCAAACCAAAAACTCCCTCATTACACACTGCATGGCTTTACCATTTATCTTTGTAAATGGAGCAGAAATACAGGACTTTTTATTTCATGTAATTTTGATAAAAAAAAATACTGACTATGCTTGTCCATAAAACTAAAAAAAATAAACTAATTTTTAGTATAAAAATGCCCGAATTAGACAGTAAAATCCAATAAAAATGACATATAGTGGCTTATTGATTGAAGTCAACTTCTAGCGCTAAGAGTTCAAATCTCTTACAGTAAAGTAGTGGTATTATTATATTTGATTAAGCGATCATAAATTGACGTCCCATTAAAGGGAGATAACAAATGACATTTGGTTGTTTACAGTCGTTAAGTAGAGCTTCTTATCGCGAATCTATTTATAGTAACAAGCCATATTAGGTCTGGAGTAGCTGGAGATTATGGTTTATGGTCAATTCCTGAAGCTGAAGACATTAGCTGTGTTGTTTATAAATATTGAAGTGGAGAAAGAAAAGGAGAGGGATGGAATTTGGGAGGGGTCGCAGAATGAAATAAGGGGAGGGGGTGAGCTGAAATTTGGAGTGGTCGCAGAATGAAATAAGGGGAGGGGTGAGCTGAAATTTGGAGGGGTAGCAGAATGAAATAAGGGTAGGGGGTGAGCTGAAATTTGGAGGGGTAGCAGAATGAAATAAGGGGAGGGGGTGAGCTGAAATTTGGAGGGGTAGCAGAATGAAATAAGGGGAGGGGGTGAGCTGAAATTTGGAGGGGTAGCAGAATGAAATTAGGGGAGGGGGTGAGCTGAAATTTGGAGTGGTCGCAGAATGAAATAAGGGGAGGGGGTGAGCTGAAATTTGGAGGGGTAGCAGAATGAAATAAGGGGAGGGGGTGAGCTGAAATTTGGAGGGGTAGCAGAATAAAATTAGGGGAGGGGGTGAGCTGAAATTTGGAGGGGTCGCAGAATGAAACAAGGGGAGGGGGTGAGCTGAAATTTGGAGGGGTAGCAGAATGAAATAAGGGGAGGGGGTGAGCTGATATTTGGAGGGGTCGCAGAATGAAACAAGGGGAGGGGGTGAGCTGAAATTTGGAGGGGTAGCAGAATGAAATAAGGGGAGGGGGTGAGCTGAAATTTAGGAGGGGTAGCAGAAGGAAATAAGTCAAATTTCTTATAGGGAGTATATTTGTGGTATTTCTCATCTTGTAGAAATTAACTATGTGGATTAAAGATATTATCTATGGGTAGGGGTGAGGGGGGCTAATAGTTCAGGTTATATTGGAGAATATATAGTTTAGTAGTTGACACTGTACTAGCTAGACATGGTATTCATTACCATATAAATGGTTTGCAAAGAAGTTTTCTTTCTATTTTTTGATTTACATATCAGTACTACATTGACTAAGCATTTAATGACATCACTACAAAAGCTTTTAATAAATTTGAATGAAGGCCTCTGTGATAGTGACATCATAACTGTTTAGTTGTAGCGGAAGTGCAAGAAGGACAAATGTCTGAGTAAAATGATTGATGTTATCTCATGAAAATGGTCCCCAGTACACATAAAACCTCTTCACAACACATTTCAAGTACCAAACTGGATTAGCACAAATATCTTTAACTATACATGGGGCTTTATCTCATCAACTTGCTGTTTGATAATTCCATAATTTGATTTAATTTGATATTGATAGTAAAAGAGAAAATAGATTTAGATTTTTTCAACTTCATTTTGTTAATGAACCAAAGTCGTCATTGTGACATCTACTTCACCTGATGTTCTAGTCTAATATCCTAGAAGCTTTCCGTCATTTTTCAGAGAAACTTGACACTGACTCTACTTTCACTTCATCAATGAGATCTTGAGACAAAAAATATTCATTAGGCTTGATTAGCTGTCAGCGTTCTGTCGTTTTGACGGCATCCCTTAATCAGAATTAATGAAAGTTTTGTGTAATATGAACTCATTGTGTTTTAAATCTCCATTTTAAGTTTGACATTCCTTTCATATAATTGAAGGCTAATATTTTTATGAAAGTATCTTTTTCTGTGCATTAGTGAAGAACTAGAACAATGTAGATATATATGTAGGATGTAAAACTTTATTTGATTAAATTAGAACAATGTAGATATAGATGTAGGATGTATAACTTTATTTAATTAAATTAGAACAATGTAGATATAGATATAGGATGTAAAACTTTATTTAATTAAATTAGAACAATGTAGATATAGATGTAGGATGTATAACTTTATTTAATTAAATTTGATCAACGTAGATATAGATGTAAAACTTTATTTAATTAAATTAGAACAATGTAGATATAGATATAGGATGTATAACTTTATTTAATTAAATTTGATCAACGTAGATATAGATGTAAAACTTTATTTAATTAAATTTGATCAACGTAGATATAGATGTATAACTTTATTTAATTAAATTAGAACAATGTAGATATAGATATAGGATGTAAAACTTTATTTAATTAAATTTGATCAACGTAGATATAGATGTAAAACTTTATTTAATTAAATTAGAACAATGTAGATATAGATGTAGGATGTAAAACTTTATTTAATTAAATTAGAACAATGTAGATATAGGATGTAAAACTTTATTTAATTAAATTTGATCAACGTAGATATAGATGTAAAACTTTATTTAATTAAATTAGATCAATGTAGATATAGATGTAGAATGTAAAACTTTATTTAATTAAATTAGAACAATGTAGATTAAGATGTAGGATGTATAACTTTATTTAATTAAATTAGAACAATGTAGATATAGATGTAGGATGTATAACTTTATTTAATTAAATTAGAACAATGTAGATATAGATGTAGGATGTAAAACTTTATTTAATTAAATTAGAACAATGTAGATATAGATATAGATGTAAAACTTTATTTAATTAAATTAGATCAATGTAGATATAGATGTAGGATGTAAAACTTTATTTAATTAAATTTCATTAAAATGCAAAGACCAGTAAAACATAAAACTCAATTTAATTTCATTAGTCCAATGAGATACAGGACAGTAGGATGCAAAACTGCCTTATATTTTATTTCAAAAGGTATAGAATAGTAAGATATAAAACTCCCTTTATTTCAAAAGTTCAATGCTCAGAACATCAGGACATGAAATTACTTTTCATTTTCATCTTAACCTGTAGCAATCAACCATCAGCATTCAAGCCACAGATGTAATTCAAATTGGAAGTCTCCAGACTAGGAAGATAGAATTACCATAAAACTCATGAATAAACAAGGGAGATTATCCTCTGTCAGCATTTACGCATAAACTTTGATAGCATCTTGTGATTGCATAACCATTAAAAATAAAGTATACAATATTAGCTATGTGGACTTTGAAAGAAGTTGGAAACTGAAGGTTGAATATTTCCTAATGGTGATTGTTACTGTACTGCAAAATGATATTATTTAAAATCTAAGCTGTCAGTGGGTGTTTCTTACCTAGCAAGCTATTTGCAGCCTACATGTAAGCTTATCTCAAATAATCCTTTTTAACTGCATAACACAGTTTTACACAAAAATCAATGCAGCTTCAACAACTTGTTTGGTTATTTTGTCAACAGGCAGCAGGTGTATTGTATTTTTCTGATTTCTTACATTTACATAATAACAAATAAATTATGTTTGTCATGATGTTAGTTGTGGTTTGTTGACATGATGTTAGGTGTGGTTTGTTGACATGAAGTTAGCTTTTGACTTGAAATTAGCTGGGGTTTGTTGACATGATGTTAAGTGGTATTGTGGACAAGATGTTAGCTGGGGTTTGCTGATGATGTTAGCTGGGGTTTGCTGATGATGTTAACTGGGGTAGTTTACTTGATGTGAACTATGGTTTGGTGACAAATTTAGATTTAAAATTTGGTCAAACAAGCCTCAGGTCTATACAATTACTACTGACATGGTCTCATAAAAAATAATAGAACTATTTGCATTCCAGGGAGAAACTTGACATTCAGTATTGACGTCATGAATATTTATAATCAATCAGATCAATATTCGCCAAATAGTTGGAGATTGTCTTTGCAAAAAACATTTGCATATTACAAGAAACTTGTTTGTGGTATGTTAAATACTTTCAATTTTGCACATTTTGATTAATCAATATTTTATAGTTCAGGTTGGATGTGGTTGAATAAATACAACCTCAAAAGTTTTAATTGTCTTTTTGATGCATTGAGGGGGAAATTAGGTCTGTTTGATTTTCAAATACAACAACATAAATCTTAGAAAATACAAAATATTTAATTGCCTCTTCGCTGTGTTCATTGGAGACGGAAGCTTACCTGTGCTTGAGCTCCAAATATAATAACATAAATATTAGAAAATACAAACCTCAAAAGTTTTAATTGCCTATTTATTGTAAAACCTAAAACTTAATGAAAAAACTCCTCAAAAGTTTGCTTACTTGATGTGTTGATTGGACCAGGGAGGTAAGGATCTGAAGCTCCATATACAATATACATAAATGTTAGAAAATACAAAACATTGCCTATTTAATTGATATACTTGATGAAATCTTGAAGTCCAGTGGTCCAGAGTTTAACCCAGTGGTAATGAAAATGGAAAAGTTTTGATAAAAACAAGCGATAAAATGGTTAATTCATGAATTCTGGGATAGCCTGGGATTATCTAGGAAGTACTAGACAGAATTTGTAGTATGATTGAAAGATGATAGCTTGATAATAAAGATTGGATAGAAAATGACATTTTATTTATGATCTAGATATAATTTGAGAGAGACGACCAATTTAAACTGTAGACAGTGTAGAATTACTGACCAGTAATGTAGGTCATGTGACAAGAGACTCTATCGTCCAGTATGAAAAAATTCATTTTTTTTATACGCCCACATAGAAATGTGGACATATATTGGCGTCTGATATTAATGAAATTTTGATGAGATCTTAGTCAATTTCCAAATTGACGATATTTTAGATGAACGGTTTCTGAGTTTGCCTTTGGAAAAATGAGTCAAAATTTGTTTGTGAACTACAGTTTTCAATTGGGGGTGATCATTTATATTGATGAGATCTTGGTCAAGTTTCGAAATTGACGATTGTTTGATGAGAGGTTTTTGAGTTACAGCCCTTGACATTAATTTTGTGGAATTACTCAGAATAAATAAATGGCAGTAAATATATATATAATTGAATTCAAACTAATAAAATTTCTTTAATACGAGAAAATTCATACTTTAGTCAATACAGACTGTTATATCATTTCAGACAGCTGCCAGTTACCTTGTCTGGCAAGCTATCTTTTAGCATACCAATTGATGGATATAAGTGTAAAAATATTCTTGAACCTATGTCATGTTATTTGCTTGTGTTAATAACCCTGAATAGAATTCATCAACTAACCATCCCTTTCGAGTCCACATGATGATCTCAAGCCCAAGGTTATTCATCAAACATCAAAAGTCAGTGTTCTCAACAATAATAACCGTGACTGCGAACAAGACAGATGCTTACTTTTTATTTTTAGAGATTTAAAATGATCAACTTTGCATATCCTGTGCATAGGTTTTCTTTTCTTTGGTAATGTAAACAAAGTTATTTATACCTGATAATCAATTCTACTTCAGGAACTCATTAAATCTTTTTAAATCTTTGCCCAACCTTGAGATGCCATGGGATCAAACTCATACCGTACTAATTATTAAAATATAACTCCATATACACACTGATTGCTTAAGGAATTATCAATATATATAATGGATTGGTCAACAGGGTTTAAACTTCTCTCCTTTGATGCTCTGAAGTGTCATATTTGTTAATGTAAATCTTGTACTAGATGCATTATTAAATCAATAACAAAAAAATTAGCTATGTTAAAATAATGCTCAATAATGTATTATTTATATTGTTATGTATTATTTATATTATTATGTATTATTTATGACATTATGTATTATTTATGATATTGTATTATTTATGATATTATGTATTATTTATAATATCATGTATCATCTTTGTTTCGTTTTAGGTAAGTGAAGTATTATATCAGTTGAGAACATGAAATTACTAGCTTCAGGTAAGACATAATTTTAAAAACAAACAATTTTACATTTAAAAGTAAACAAATTGACAAGCAAAAGTTAAAATTGACATACAAAAGTAAACATATTGACAAATAACATACAAAAGTAAACATATTGACAAACAAATTAGATAAACAAAACCAAATTTTGTCCAAAAGTAAACAATTTAGTAGTCAATAAATAAACAATTTGACATGCTAAAGTAAACAAATAAGCATATAAAAGTAATCAAATTAACAGACAAAATAAACAAATTTACATACAATAGTAAACAAATTTATATACAGTAGTAAACAAATTTACATACAGTAGCAAACAAATTTACATACAATAGTAAAATAAAATTATATTTAACTATATTAACAAATTGACATACAGTAGCTGATAAATAAACAAGTTTACCTGAAAAAGTTAAGACATTTACAAACAAAAAGTAAACAATTTAAACATTCAACATTTTACATTCAAAAGTAATCAAAATGACAATGAAGTGTAAACAAATTTACATAGAATAGTAAACAAATTTATATTCAACTGCAAACAAATTTACAGACATAATTTTGCAAGACGGTTAGATAAAAACATTTTTTTTTATCAATGAACTCTGGAACTGCAAATACACTGCCATTTCATTCCATTATATTTTTCAGGACAGCTAGAAAAAACATCCGTTTTATTCCAAAATTCAATTAATAGGAATGTTTGTTCTGCAATTTTATGATATTCCAACATTTCTGAAGATGAATACATCTCTGGAATTTGATTAGTGAAGCTGTTTGTTTAGAGGTTATTTGATCCCTCCAGAAGAACACACGATTTAGTTCATATTGTGGCTAAACTGTTGGTCATAAAAATGTTCATTTTATTTGAACGTGATGTTTTGTTAAAATCTTAAATTAAAAAGCATCACTGATGAAATTATTTCTTCAGATATTATATTCTTTCTCTTTTTTTATTCAAGCTGTCATCTTGGCAGAATTTTTAGCTTAGTTTCATTCTGTAATTCAAATTGTCATCTTGGCAGAATTTTTAGCTTAGTTTCATTCTGTTATTCAAGCTGTCATCTTGGCAGAATTTTTAGCTTGGTTTCATTCTGTCATTCGAATTGTCATCTTGGCAAAATTTTTAGCTTAGTTTCATTCTGTCATTCAAGCCGTCATCTTGGCAGAATTTTTAGTTTGGTTTCATTCTGTAATTCAAATTGTCATCTTGGCAGAATTTTTAGCTTAGTTTCATTCTGTTATTCAAGCTGTCATCTTGGCAGAATTTTTAGCTTGGTTTCATTCTGTCATTTAAGCTGTCATCTTGGCAGAATTTTTAGCTTGGTTTCATTCTGTCATTTAAGCTGTCATCTTGGCAGAATTTTTAGCTTGGTTTCATTCTGTCATTTAAGCTGTCATCTTGGCAGAATTTTTAGCTTGGTTTCATTCTGTCATTCAAGCTGTCATCTTGGCAGAATTTTTAGCTTGGTTTCATTCTGTCATTCGAATTGTTATCTTGGCAGAATTTTTAGCATGGTTTCATACGGTCATTTAAGCTGTCATCTTGGCAGAATTTTTAGCTTGGTTTCATTCTGTCATTTAAGCTGTCATCTTGGCAAATTTTTGGCTTGGTTTCATTCTGTCATTCGAATTGTTGTCTTAGCAGAATTTTTAGCGTGGTTCCATTCTGTCATTCAAATTGTCATCTTGGCAGAATTTTTAGCTTAATTTCATTCTGTCATTCAAGCTGTCATCTTGGCAGAATTTTTAGCTTGGTTTCATTCTGTCATTTAAGCTGTCATCTTGGCAAATTTTTGGCTTGGTTTCATTCTGTCATTCGAATTGTTGTCTTAGCAGAATTTTTAGCGTGGTTCCATTCTGTCATTCAAATTGTCATCTTGGCAGAATTTTTAGCTTAATTTCATTCTGTCATTCAAGCTGTCATCTTGGCAGAATTTTTAGCTTGGTTTCATTCTGTCATTTAAGCTGTCATCTTGGCAAATTTTTGGCTTGGTTTCATTCTGTCATTCGAATTGTTGTCTTAGCAGAATTTTTAGCGTGGTTCCATTCTGTCATTCAAATTGTCATCTTGGCAGAATTTTTAGCTTAATTTCATTCTGTCATTCAAGCTGTCATCTTGGCAGAATTTTTAGCTTGGTTTCATTCTGTCATTTAAGCTGTCATCTTGGCAAATTTTTGGCTTGGTTTCATTCTGTCATTCGAATTGTTGTCTTAGCAGAATTTTTAGCGTGGTTCCATTCTGTCATTCAAATTGTCATCTTGGCAGAATTTTTAGCTTAATTTCATTCTGTCATTCAAGCTGTCATCTTGGCAGAATTTTTAGCTTGGTTTCATTCTGTCATTTAAGCTGTCATCTTGGCAAATTTTTGGCTTGGTTTCATTCTGTCATTCGAATTGTTGTCTTAGCAGAATTTTTAGCGTGGTTCCATTCTGTCATTCAAATTGTCATCTTGGCAGAATTTTTAGCTTAATTTCATTCTGTCATTCAAGCCGTCATCTTGGCAGAATTTTTAGCTTGGTTTCATTCTGTCATTCAAGCCGTCATCTTGGCAGAATTTTTAGCTTGGTTTCATTCTGTCATTCAAGCTGTCATCTTGGCAGAATTTCATGCATACTATATGATGGTTGCTAATTTGCAATTGCTCTTATCAGCAGAAAGTGGGACATCAAAAACTTTTCATGTCTCCCTTTCAGAGAGTCCACTAATTAGCTTACATTGTTATTTGTATTTGTTTAATCAACTCAAGTCCACATAGTTAATGCTTATTTTCGGGTTTTTTCAAAACTTTTATCTTTCTCTGCGAAATCACATAGCAAATCTTCTTGATATGGACTATTTTAAAACCCTCAAAGCTTATTTTCATCTGTGTCAACTCAACTTCCCTTGCGATATATAACAAATAATATTATTTCATGTTTGTTCTTTACCTATTTTTGATAAGCAAATATGTCTAAAATTTGATAAAAAATTGATATTTGCAGTTTTATTAAATAAATATTGAAAGAGAAAAAGTAATTTGTGATGGAGAAAATAGATATAGAAATTATGTTCCTGTAACAAAATGTTCATCGATAAAAATATAAGACAAGATATTTGTCGAAGATTTAGTAGCCATATTGATTCTTGGTTAATTATTCGTGAAAATTAACGAAGAACCTCACTAATTAAATGAAACGGAAGCGTCTGGATGAATTTGATCAATGATAAGGAAAAATGATGAGGATCTGAATTTTTTGGTCTCAGTTTCAAAATGCATCAGTAGAAATAAAGATGAATTTTTGGGATATATAAATTGTTTTGGAGGGAAATGTATCTATATTAAATGAATTGCAAATTCCAAATTAGAATCAAACATCTGGGGCTTTTGCAATTCTAAAACTAGGCATTTAAAAATTTTATATTTTTACCAATACCAGGTTATTCCATATTGATCTGTACTGACATGACATAAACCAGATTAATGTTGGCTAGTAGTGTTCAGACAGCCAAACTAAGCTGTCTTAGCCATTCAAGCCAGATTTTAATCAAGCTTCATTTACTTTATTAATAATTATACAACACAGATATTAACACATGGTAATATCACTGCTCTTAAAACATCCAAATCATTTACACATTTATTAGTTTTAGTTCATTATGCAGTCTAAATTTTACAAACATTGTTTGCAAGTTACTTATAAAATAGGAACAATGTCTTTATAATCTTTATATTTGACCTGAATGAAATTTAAAAAGATTAAGTAATAACAATAGCTATGTTTTTTAGGTACAGAACAATTATGGTGATATGAATTTAGCAATCAATATAAAGCAGTAGTTAATAATGTCGAGACCTGGGTGTTTATTTTCTACTCCATCAATATTTATTACACTTCCAATTATGATTCAAGTCTAAAATATCACAGAAGAATTATCATTGAAATAGGTGTTTAAGCTTACTTTACATGGTTATTGGGGAAGGGTTGTAGCCCAGTCAGTAGGAGCGCTTTGTTTTATTTGCCTGATTACATGGAACATGGTGGTTGTGGGTTCTTTTCTCGTTCAGCATTTGAAAACAAGTCATATTTTTTTAACTGGTATATTTTGTCAAATCAAAATTCATGATTTTGAGGTGTTTAAAAAGGATTCTGGAGTATTAGTGCTATGTTGAGATAGTAATTTATTTTTTTAATGAGTTTGTCTCCAGTATTCTGCTCTCTGTGATTATTTGTGTAACAAGCTCCATGAACTACAGGCTGCCATTGTAATTGGCTTTTTCAACATAATGTCAATCCAATTTTATTATTCTTCAGCTGCTTGGCCTTGTTTTAAGCTTGTAGGTTGTTTATGATATAGTCAAGTAAAGATTTTAGGATGTTGTGGTATAGATGAATAAAGATTTTAGGTTGTGATGATGTGGTGAGTAAAGATTTTAGGTTGTAATGAGTCATAGTTGTAAGATGAGTAAAGATATTAGCTTGTTGTGGTATAGTGGAGCAAAGATTTTAGGTTGTGATGGTATTGTCAAGTAAAGATTTCAGGTTGTGATGATGTGGTGAGTAAAGATTTTAGGTTGTAATGAGTCATAGTTGTAAGATGAGTAACGATATTAGGTTGTGATGATATAGTGGAGTAAAGATTTGAGGTTGTAATGGTATAGTTTAGAAGTAAAGATTTTAGGTTGTGATGGTATAGTGGAGTAAAGATTTTAGGTTGTAATAGTATAGTTTAGAAGTAAAGATTTTAGGTTGTGATGGTATAGTGAGTAAAGATTTTAGGTGGTGATGATATGGTTAGTCAAGATTTTTAGGTTGTGATGGTATAGTGGAGTAAAGATTTGAGGTTGTAATAGTATAGTTTAGAAGTAAAGATTTTAGGTTGTGATGGTATAGTGGAGTAAAGATTTTAGGTGGTGATGATATGGTTAGTCAAGATTTTTAGGTTGTAATGGTATAGTGGAGCAAGTTTTGTTAATGTCTAATAGTGTTTTTTTCTAACACATGGTATTTCTCATAGTCAATATTTCCCCCTATTGCACACTGCATGTCTGTCATCTAACACTGTATTCTTATTAGAGTCTATATTCTTAAAATATTGCTGCAATATTCCTTCCATTGCATATTGCCTGTTATTTGATACCATATTCTTAGGTAGTTTCTATTGTCTTTAATCTCCTTGGCTTTTATACTGCTCATTGTACACTGCATGGTGTTGCCTGTCATCGTATACAGTATTCTTATATAGTGTCTATTGTCTATAGTCTTATCTCAGTGCCAGTGGTATTCTCTCTCCTTGGCTTGTATATTGCTGTACTGACGGAGAGAGTAAAATCAATGAAGCTAGACCATTGTGGTGAACAGACGGCTAAACACAAATAACAGATTTTACCAGATTATCCCTAATGCCTGAAAAAATGGACCGTAATGAACCTCATTATTGATTCCAAATTTTGAAATCTGGATGTCAATGGATATTATAACAGGATATAGTTTGTGATTGAAGTTTAATCGTATGTTATTGTTTAATAGTGGTCTTGTTAAAGCCTCATTATTGTCAATGTATTCTTAGTGTTATTATTATTCTAAGGTTTCCAACGCCTGCGTCCTCGTACTGGTTCTGAATCATCTGATGATTTGTGCAAAAATTTCTTCCTGTGCCATATTTAACGTCAGAATTGTGTTTGTTTTTGTAGATGATTTAATTTTATTCGGCGATTTGGAAGCCATTTTCTAAGTGTTATTATCTTCTTCTCGTGTCAGTGACAGATTTTCACCATTTTTAAGTACCCTGTGGATTATGACAAATTTTCCGTAATGTGTAATTTGCCGTATTTTTCCAATATCTGGACGATCTGTTCTACAACAGCAATATTGCATTAAAACGCTATTAAGTTGTGATGTTTTCGTATTGTTATCTTTTAACAAAATTACTGGAAAGTGAAGCCTATTTGAAAAATTTAATGTTTTCCAATTTTTTACCATCTGTGAGAATTCTATAAACATATTTTATGAGTGAACTCTGAAGTGTGTTTTATCAAATTGAAGTGTGAATATTGGAAATCTGGATGATTTTGCCCATGTTTGGAAAGTTGGATCTATTTGAGTATGGCTCAGAATTATATGATTTAAAAATATGCTCAAGATAATATGAAGGTAACCATGGAGTAGTTTGTGAGCAATGTAGGTATTCATTTAGAATATAGTTATTTTGTATTAATAATTGAATGAATAAATGCATGAACAGATGCATCAGAGGGAATGAATGAAACAATGCATGTACGAATAACGAATATACTAACAAATGAATGAAGATAGGAATGAATGATGATAGGAATGAATGAATATCAAAACTAGACCAGAAATGAGTCTGATTGAATTCTATGGAGTGAGTGAAGACAAAGGAATGAAAGAATTAACCTGAAAAATCTGACAGAATTGTCTCATTTTATTCATTCCTAATTCCTTCTTTCTCTCATGAATTTTCCCTTAATCAAGATTTATTCCATCAATAATATGTTTTGTTGTCTGACCAATAGATGACCTCTATAATTATCAATTAATTCAGTCCTCTTGTTATATTTATCCATTAATTCATTCATTCATCCATTCATTCTTCCATACGCTTATTAATTTGTTTATTCCTCTGGATTTTTTCATTTACTTCTTGGTTATAAATGTTTATGTATATCCAAAATAATGACTCTGGTAGCATGAAATAATTATTTCTGTAATATATACTTTTAATAGCTTAACTTATTCATTTATTCATATCTGTGTAGGGTATAAAAAATTGTAATCAAGTGTAAATGTGTTTTTATAGATTAAAGTTTGTTGGAAATTGGTATTCTATAATGGTTGCAAATACAAAAGGGTATTCAATACGGCTGTTTTGGCAAAATTTTCCTCATTGAACACTATATGCAGTTATCAGGAGCAGAAAAATATGATATAAAGCTCCATTTCATTCTGTTGTTATGGTTCTACTTGTATTGTCTAAATATGAAATATGCGGCGATAGTGTAAATTTGGCATTGTAATTGATATTTTGTCATTGTCTGGACATATTTTGTGGGTGTTCTATGCCAATGTGCACTCTTTTGAATAGTCTGTTGTTAGATTGTGTCTCTGTGATGTAGAGTAAAGGAATGGTTCTGTACTATTTCAGTAGAAAAATGAATAAAATCAATAAATATTGAGGTCAAGTAAAGTTCAAATAGGAAATTCTATTCTATGATATGATAGTATAAGAACAAATTTTAAATTTCTTGTGATGATATAGATGGCATTTGCAGTAATTGTATTAAAATAGAGTCAAGTTTTTCTGAAATCACATCATAGTGTATTAAAGTTAAAGGGATTGTAAAGAGGTTTTCTGAATTTTTCTGTGTATCAGGTACACTGATATTATTCCAATTCCATTCCAATTTTCAATCATACGTCTGTGGTTCATTCAATTCCACTAAAACTAAGCCTTTTTACAATTTAACCATTGGAAAGAGCCTTATATATTATTAGTAGCATTTGCAATAGTGATATTATAAAGTGCTAAGTTTTGTTGGAATTGAAAGAATCACAGACGTAAATCAATGCTTTCAGTGTTCCTGATACACATAAAAAAAAAGTTAATAAAAAAAATTTTACAATCCCATTGAGGCAGGAAAACACCTTTTATCACAGGAAGAACACAGAGGTGCAAATGAGTTTTATATCTTCCTTTTTGTATCCTTTTAGGTTCATTGAGATTGGCAATGTCAGGCATTGGAATCCTGAGAAATTTTGCCTGAACAGATGCTTTTTTTCATATTTGTTGGCTCCTCATCTGCAACCCTAACAAGTCATTTTGATGAATCCTAGGATATTTATATACATTTATAGATTTCTAGGTCTTCATGTACAGCTTACACTACCACCACACCCCATAATGAAAGAAATAAAAAAATGTCACTAATTTGAGGTTGCTTAATTAAAGAATCAAATTTATTTTATGCACTTGAAACAAAAAAATCATCTTGAGGACAATTATGGCGTGTGTTAATAATAACACTGCTGTTTTGATGATTTTGCTTTCAGTTTCATGTTAAGAAATATAGCAATAATGACCATCTTTTAATGAATGAGGTTTATAATAAAATACATATTTACAGTAATAAATCATTTTGTAAGATTACTGGTTTCTGGTAATAGTTGTTTTCATACAATAGTCTGTTTTCTGGTAGAAATTTTGAATGTTCCTTTTTTTGAAACTGAAATGACACACGCGTGTCTTACACATGAAATCTTCATCAGGATAGTTATTGCTCTGTTTGTTCTTTTTTTTTTATTTTATGTGGCCTTCTCATTAGGTCTGTGAACATTAAAGATCCTTAGACAGATGGAAATCAAAAAAGAGCAGGCTAATAATTTCATTCATTGCTCCCTGCATGGCATTGCCCGTCTTCATTAGCCAACATGTGCAGAAAAGTAGAACGTAAAACTCCTTTCAGTTCATTTTTTCATTTTCTCAAAAGATTTGCTGTATTCATCATGGGATTTTGGACGAGGCTTTTGATGCCTAAATGTGCCTAAGAAAAATAACTTTAAGTGTCACTTTTTTATTAAAGTTTGCCATTATTTTCTTGGAATTTTTTTCCCAAGTCGACCTCCTGACCTAATCAAATTGAGATTAATCTATTTTTATCCTAGGTAATGAAGGAATGACGTCTTGTATGACAGATAATTTAACGCTAAGATTCTTTCTACAAGAAACCCAAATGACCCATGAATCATTCATCAACTACAGATATTTCGCAATACTAATCTTAATCTTTTTCTTATCTGAGTTCTGATTGGTCAATCATTGACCTGTAGCCAATCACAAACGTGTTTTCAAAGTAATTTTTACAGAGTTAGTGTTGTTTTACCTGATAAAAACAAACTGTTTTACAGGTTCTTACCTGCTTTCTGTTTAGACAACCAACAAATTTTCAATTACAGAAGAAATATTGATTGGGAAGGAAATTATGTCAGTAGGGGTGTATCAAAAATGAGAGGTGTCCCTCTGAGACAAGAACCAAAGGGTTGCAGCCTCTTGAGGCCAGGGGACTGAGGGCTGCCAGAGGCTCCTAGAAGACATTGGGTTTCAAATGGCCGGAGAGCATTTGGAGGCCTAAATTTTCACTTGAAAATAAGACCTTTCACAGGCCTAAATACACTACTAAAAGTAGGTCCAAGTTATGTTTTTTCTGATATATTTGCTGTAATGAGAATAATCAAGAATCATCAATATTCCAATTGACCCAGCTGTTAATGGGATCAGGTAATCCCCAATTTGAATAAATTAATATTTACCAAGGCTATGATTATCACACATCTTACAGGGATATTTATTACTGGTAACAACTATTAAAAAGAAGTCAAGGTCATTATTAGATAGTTTTAGCCCTACCATGTTTCTCAGATGTGACATGTGATGTATCCAACATTTACAGAGTGATTGTACCCCATCTCACTGCACTCACTCACAGAGTGAGCATACCCTGTCTTACTGTCATGAACCTATAGTAGAATTTTCACACCTGTCTTGCTGTTGTGACCCACTCAAAGAGTGATCGTACGGTCTTGCTGTCATGAAGCACTAAAAGCATGATCAGTTGCTGCCATGATTCTATAGGAGAATAATAATACCCTGTCTTGCTGTCATGACCAACTCAAAGAATGATCCTATCTTGTCTTGCTGTCATGACCCTATAGGAAAATAATAATACCATGTCTTGCTGCCATGTCCAACTCAAAGAATGATCCTATCTTGTCTTGCTGTCATGACCCTATAGGAAAATAATAATACCCTGTCTTGCTGTCATGACCAACTCAAAGAATGATCCTATCTTGTCTTGCTGTCATGACCCTATAGGAAAATAATAATACCATGTCTTGCTGTCATGACCAACTCAAAGAATGATCCTATCTTGTCTTGCTTTCATGACCCTATAGGAGAAAAATAATACCATGTCTTGCTGCCATGTCCAACTCAAACAATGATCCTATCTTGTCTTGCTTTCATGACCCTATAGGAGAATAACACCTTGTCTTGCTGTCATGACCAACTCACAGTGTGATCGTATTCTGTTTCAATGTCATGACAGTAAGGTATGGAGTTATGGACTAGTATCTATAACAATGTTGTGAACCCAAGATTTCGCAATCCTGCAGTCTCGTTAAGCAAAATGGATATTGATCACTATCCGGTAGATTGCAGACTGGTCGAATATAATTTACCACCAGAAAATAAAAGACTGGGTTTTAAAAGCATGTCATCAGTATAGAATATCTACTGGAATATTAAAATTCCATCTCACAATAAAGTCATGTTTCGCAATTTTTAATAGTGGTGATCTCATGCGGGTCATTGATCGCGATATTGTCTAATGGAATGTGCTGGTTTTGTGGCTTGGACAATATGAAAACAATCACGTTTGGTAGTCTCAATTGTCAAGTTTTCTAATCTGTAATGATGTCCTTATTTGGGTTGTTGACTGCGTAATTGCCGATCAGTGCAGAAAGTGTCATCTATATTTAGACTAAATGATACTTACCAAGATTAGCAGTCCTGTAATGCTATCGTTATTTTTTTTTTTAATTTTAGTTATTTCTTTGTGGGTAATTGTAAACGATATTGCCAATTAGAATGTGTTGATATTTGACTTGATTGGAATGAAAATTACCAAGTCATGCAATCATTATTTGCAATAGTCAAAGAAGGGAATGGGAGGGGCATGGATTAAGGGAGTTGTAGGCATATTAAAAAAAACAAAAATTCATTAGGGAATTGCATTAAGATTTCTTTGCACCCTCTATTGTTTCCTGATGCTAAAATATGAAACAATGTGATAATGTATAGAATTTATTTTGAGCCAGGGAACTATAATTTCACACTGAAGTGAATTGATGATAATTTCTTGGCTTCACGAGACTATAAATTTAAAGAAATCAATTACGATAAAATAATGAGATTTAAAATCAGGTGTCGGCCATTCCTTGACGTCATGACAATCACTCTCAGCGCTTCCAGTCACACGAATTTATAATAGAGTTTGAAACTTTCACCTGCTCAATTTCAACTGACAATATTTTAGTGCCATTATAGCTTTGCAGGTTCAATTGTTAAAAGAGCACGCCATACTTTGTAAAGTCAAAAGCTAGGTGTTAGTAATGTTGTGTCTAAGAGCTGGAATGGTAATAACTTTAGGCAAACACAATAGGGTTTTTTGTAAAAAGTTAACCAAAACAAATCTATTTTGGTGTATTTGGTTCATTCCATGGCAGATGTTGCTCATGAAGTGGGGGTATGAACTAGTGCTCTTACGAATAGTTGAATATTCGAATTCGAATGCATTTTTGTGAATATTCGATTCCTATTTTACCATTCGATTAATTAATTTGATCTATAATTTTGAAAATCTATAACATTTCGATGGTTTGAAAACCCCCCTGTTGATAATAACTTTCGTAATGGAAATCAAACATTCGTATCTGACCTGACAATTTAAAGGATAGATCCTTTTCATTCATTCTTGTACAAAAACTTTTACCTAGAACTAATACATTAAATATTGATGAAATACAAACATTATTTTCTAATTCATTTCATAGTTTAATAAAAGGCTTCTTTCAAACTGACCTAAACAGATACAAATCAACCGGAATCAACTTTGTAAAATAATGATGGACATTTTTCTATAACTGATTTCACGTATTTATTAAAAATTATTTCGAGACAATCCCTGTAGTTTAGGAATTAAAGATTGCGATGTCAAGTCCCTTGCAACCCCCGTCACATCTCGTTTGATTTACTTGTGCTGGATAATCAAAGGATTGACCTTTGACCATCTCTACCTGCACATCAAAACCGAAAGTAAAAAAAAAATGAAAGTACGAAACTAATTAGCTGATATAAATAGACATCATTTATTGTTCAATCAGATTAAAGAATGTTAACATCCGATACCTTTCTTATTGTTCTTGGATATTTTTCAATATGATTTATTCTATAATTTAATTTAATTATCTCGTTAAATATTCGAATGTAAATCGAATGATGCTGTCGAATGGTAAAAATCACAATGTGTGTGAGCACTACAATGAACATAAGTGTTTATTGGGTCACAGGGTCTAATAATAAATATCTTTGATTTCTGGATTGTGAAATCATCACCTCTTGAGAGTCACACTCTATTTTGATCAGCTAAAATGCACATTAAGAATTTTCGAAAATTATGGATTTTCCAAATAGAAAGGGTGGTTTAATAAATATTTCTAAAAAGATTGGAAACCAATTTGTTACTTGTAGTTTTTTATTTTAAAAATTGTGAAATTGATTTAAAATCATGACAACACCTGGTGAAGTCCCTCAGTAAAGCATTAGTTTTGATATATGTGTGTAAGGAACATTATAATCAGGCTCTTGATGTCACGTCAGTTTTTGACGTCAAAGTTTCACCTTGATGATTTATTACAATGATTATGAAGGCAAATTATTCTAAAGTAAAAATTCTGAAAAGATTTGGCTTCTATGCCAAACATCCCTCTATAATTTTCCCTATTTTATACTACATGGCATTGCCTGTCTTCGTTAGGTCTGTCAGATGCAGAAATGTAGGATGTAATATTTATTCTATTATTTGATGTAAGGAATAATTAGACGACTAAATTCCTTAAAGGTTTTCAGTTGACAGAAGAAATGTTTCTGATGTTTCCCCTTATTGTACACTGCATTGCAATGATCATCTTCATTTGTTAATTAGTTTGTTAAAAATGGGACCTAAAAATTCATTCATAACAGAATTAATGATATGACTATATCTGTAAATAAGTTGTAAATAAGCTGTATAGTCAGGGTAAAATAACTATTCTTATGACCTTATCACTTTAAAATTCTAACATTTCACAATGATTAATTATTCATACATTGTTTGAAAAACTATCTTAATCTAAATATTCAGTCATTGTTATAATTGATGTGATTGACTTAGTAAAATAATGTGTGTTGAAGTTGACGTCACAAGAATTAAAAAGTCGTTTAAAGAAACGTCATTGAGAAACAGTGTTATTGATAATTATAACACTGACTTCAACATCTGTTCCCCACTACAAATAATTCAACACCAAAATCAAATCCAAGAATAACATTTTGTTTTTTATTTTCGTGCTGAATAATGAGATCATATTGTTGTTGAAAATGAAGAGTTACTGTAAGATTAAGCTGAAGATTTAACATTTAAGCTTTTGATTTTATGAATTGAAATTTGTTTTGTTTAGTGATAGCTTAGGATCATTTGATAATCAAAGAGCAAATACAGTCAATTCAACAAATCTAAAGCTTTTGTCAAACATGACTGGCAAAAACATCTAAGTTAACAATTTAGAGGTCTAGGTATAGCTTGGAAAATACAGCCAAATCAGTAGTCTATAGTTCTAGTCAGTCATGACTGACAAATACAGCTAAGTTAACAATTTAAAGGTCTAGTTATAGCTTGGAATATACAGCCAAATCAACAGTCTATAGTTCTAGTCAGTCATGACTGACAAATACAGCTAAATTAACAATTTAGAGGTCTAGTTATAGCTTGGAAAATACAGCTAAATCAGCAGTCTATAGTTCTAGTCAGTCATGACTGACAAATAGAGCAAAGTTAACAATTTAGAGGTCTAGTTATAGCTTGGAAAATACAGCTTAATCAGCAGTTTATAGTTCTAGTCAGTCATGACTGACAAATAGAGCAAAGTTAACAATTTAGAGGTCTAGTTACAGCTTGGAAAATACAGCTTAATCAGCAGTTTATAGTTCTAGTCAGTCATGACTGACAAATACAGCTAAGTTAACAATTTAAAGGTCTAGATATAGATTGGTAAATACAGCCAAATCAACAGTCTATAGTTCTAGTCAGTCATGACTGACAAATACAGCTAAATTAACAATTTAAAGGTCTAGATATAGCTTGGAAAATACAGCCAAATCAACAGTCTATAGTTCTAGTCAGTCATGACTGACAAATACAGCTAAATTAACAATTTAAAGGTCTAGATATAGCTTGGAAAATACAGCCAAATCAACAGTCTATAGTTCTAGTCAATCATTACTGACAAATACAGCTAAGTTAACAATTTAGAGTTCTAGTTATATCTTGGAAAATACAGCCAAATCAACAGTCTATAGTTCTAGTCAGTCATGACTGACAAATACAGCTAAATTAACAATTTAAAGGTCTAGATATAGCTTGGAAAATACAGCCAAATCAACAGTCTATAGTTCTAGTCAGTCATGACTGACAATACAGCAACAAAGTTAACAATTTAGTCGTGTTCAGATAGGCATCCCTGGAGAAAATTCCAAATCAAACTCCATGTTGTCTCTTTAATTTTAGTCAGTTAATTTGGGTGTAAAATTCATGAATAAAGACCTAATAATAAGAATTGTATGATGGAGCCAAGTTCTGTCAGATTGACGTAGATTCTGACCTAATTTCAACAATATGACCTTATTATTGCATTTGACTGTAATTGGAATGACAGAATAAAATAGATGCGAGTTTCATCTTATCTTAAAGAATAGCATCGTCACAGGTCCTTTATATAGATACATAGATATGGTAGTGTTTCTTGTTCTAGAATGTATTTTTAATACTTTTACTTAATTGAAATTCCTTGACTATCATCTTTTAAGTTAAAAGTTGTAAAGTCACATGTTTCAGCTCCACGCTTATAATACTGGTACTGCTAGAGTTTGATTTAAGACTAGTTAGAATAAGAATGTCGTATACAGTACTGGTACTATAGGGCTTCATTTATTTATAAGGTATTAGGATCTTATCTGTGATGATTTTATCAGTTAATTTAGTTTACATTAGGAAGTTTGGAGTTAAGGTGTACCATATAATACTTTATGTTGCCTGTCTTTGAAATATAAGTTATAAGCTAAAATGTAGTTGCTGTTTACAGTAAACCAACTGTATGTTAAACTGTTTACGTCATAGAGTTCTTTATATTGAAAGTACAAAGATCTTATTTGTGAATTTATTTTAACAACACCAATTGGGACTACAGAACAGTGCTACATATTGCCTGTCAAATATAAGTTGGAGTTTAGTGCTGTATTACAGTAAACCAACTGTATGTTAAATTCTGTAGGTTATTGAGTTCCATTCAGTTATATTTTGAGCTTTATTCATAGTACAAAGCTCTTATTTGTGAATTAAGTTTAGAAAAGTAATTTGGAGTAAAGACCTACAGTACAGTGTTAGATATTGTCTGTCTTGGAAATACAAATTGTGGTAAACTAAACTATATTCAATACATCATACAGTTCTATTCATAATGTTTGTGGTACACATATCTTATTGGTGAACTTATTGGTAAATACCTACAGTACAGAACTGTCTTCAAAAATCTGTTACAGTAGAGCAACTGTATAAATACATTCTAAAGTTTCATTTATTAAGAGTTTTTGGAGTAAGAACCTACAGTATAGCACCAGATGTTGTGTCTTTTGAAGTACAACTTAGATTAATTGGTAGTACTACTACAAATAACAGAGTACATGTGGTGTACACTAGTCAATAAACCTACTGTGTGTTATTATTTATTGTCAATAAGTTACATTCATTAAAAACCAAGTCAGTCTTTTAGTGGGATATATGAAGTTTAAATGTATTTGGTGTGTCTATAAAATAAGTTTGTTCTAACAGGATTAAAAGCTCAAACAAGACAGGATTTGGAGCTTAAAACAGGATAAGGTGCTCAATCTGGGATCAGAGTGAACATTCAAGATTAGGAGTTCAAAACAGGATTAAAGATCCCTAACACAACAGGAATTAGACAGGCCTAGATAGGATTAGAGGGCGATAGATTTGATTAGAGGGCCTTAGATTGGATTAGAGGTCCATAGACAACAGTAGCAAGCTGGTGATGAAATAGTAAGATATTGTAAGATATAGATATAAATTTAGTTTTGAAAGACCTATTAGAAATAAATTGCCAGGTATATGAGTGAACTATTGTAAATTGAAGGTGTGGGTGTGCAATTGTTATTAGTAGCAAATATCAACTTGACAAAATTTCCAGTTTGATTGAAAGATGTATGATTGTGTGAGTTTGGTTCAAATGCAAATTGTTATTGTTGAAGTGTGTATTGCTTTAAAAAATGGTGTTTTTGCAAAGCATTTTCATGTGCCATTTTGTGCAATCACTCTTCATGGCTAGTAGATATGTGAAATTTTCATATTGGGAGGTACAGGTCTCTTTGCACTTGCTGTTACATTTTTGTTTCATGATGTGCATTTCATTGTATAATTGAACTTTTATTGTCATATATGGGTTGTGGATTTGAAAGACCAGTCATACTTGATTGAAACCTATAAACCTTAAGCTGTGAATACTGTTCAGCAATAGCCCTGAATAATTCTTCATGTTGGTAATAGAACTATGTCCTGCCATTTCTAGTCTGTAGATATCTTGTGGGAAATATAAATGGGAAAGGGGAGGGAGGAGAGTTCAGCACTATGTATTTTCATATGTACATTCTTCATGTAATTCACATTCATTTATTATTGAACTATGCTCAATGATCTATGGTTCAAGGATTTGATAAACTTATATATACTATCCTGAAGTCCATTCTTATACTTATATCATTCTACCAGCTGGTACCATTAAAGAAATGTTTGGTACTAAGTACTGTAGTATATGGACTGTGAAATGAGATCAATATGGACATAGTGTTTTTTATATACTATACCGGTACCAGCTTTATATACATCTTTGTACTGGAATATTCTTATTGACTTATTGCTCCTGCTCAGTGAGTTTGCCTAATTGTCTGCATATGCGTATGAGTGAAGTATTGAACTCGCTGAACAGGAGGTAAAATTGACTGTTTACTCTATGTTAATGTATATGATAAGATCTGATACTATTATTTATGGTGAGATTGTTTTAGTTGAAACATGAGATCCAGAATGTATCATTGGTAAGGCTACAAATAAACATTGTGATCTGTATCATTCATCTTTCTGGTCTATGTTGTACTGTGTTTTCCTTACCATTTCAATAGAATATATGTCTTTGAAAAAACAAAACAAAGAAATTGCCATTTTTGACAAGGATAACAATTTTGGATCTTTTGATTTTGACTACCAGTTTGTTAATGGTCAAACCTCGTTATGATCCTTACCAGATTATCCATACCCAATTTCAGCTTGGTTAACTGGAATAATGTGGAAAGAGGATTTTTGTAGTTGATGTATGTTTATCATCAGATCAGAAATGGATGTTTTATGGTATGGAGGGTATCACTTGTATTATATAATAGGCAAACCTGCTGAATAGTAATACAAACTGTAAAGTAAGAAAGAAAGTGACTGTAAAAAGATCAGTAAAGTTGTTTGTATAACTAATTCTGTGTTGAAACATTGTTTTCATGCTATAATAACTAATGACTTAAAAACAGCATTAACCATCTTTACCAGAACTTTCTCTAATATTTCTTTCATCTTCTTCTAATGTATTTAGTGAACATTTGGAAGGAATGTATAACAGGAGAGTTCAAGCTTCGTTTTTGAGTTGTTAAAAGAGATTCAAAAAAGTTCCTATCCATTGTATATGTGTCCCGGACACCTCCAAGGAACATTCAATATAAATCTGGGACACTTAGGAATGTTGTATATGTATCTGGGACAATTAGGAATATTGAATATGTTTCTAAGACACTAAGGAACACTAGATTTATATCTGGGACACTTAACAATATCGTACATGTATCTGTGACACTTACAAATAATGTATCTGTATCCTGGACACCTCTAAGGAACATTGTATATGTATCTTGGACTCTTAAGAATATCGTATATATATATATTTAGGACACTTTAGAATATTGTATATGTTTCTATGACACTAAGGAACATTGTATATGTATATGGGACACTTACAAATGTTGTATTTATATCTTGGGCATTTAAGAACTGTTTAATGTTCAAGTATCAAAACTCAAGCCTCAAAATTACCTGAAACATATCCATAAATTTGAAGGTATATTTTCAGAATTAAACTTTAAATTTACTTGAAACGATCAGATGATGTAAAGCTTTCAACACGTATATATGATAAAATTTCATAAATAGATTGAAATAACATCATATGTAGCTATAAAATCATTATATTGGACCAGGTTTTAATTTCTAACAGCACTTATCTCTCTGAACTGAGTTCTCAAGATTAAATTCTCAAAGTCAAGTCAAAATTTGTTAGTTTGTTCAACTTAAAAATATCTCCATAACATACATAACAGTAGAATGTAAACTTTATTTTATTTCATTAGCTGAATAATATACATAACAGCCTAACAGTAGAATATAACCTGTATTTTATTTCATTAGCTCCGTTATATACAGAACAGTAGAATGTATTTATTTCATTAGCTCCATAATATACAGAACAGTAGAATGTAAAATTTATTTCATTTTATTAGCTCCGTTATATACAGAATAGTAGGATGTTATACTTTATTTTATTTCATTATCTCCATAATATACAGAACAGTAGAATGTAAAACTTATTTCATTCCATTATCTCTGTTATATACAGAATAGTAGGATATTATACTTTATTTTATTTCTTTAGCTCCATAATATACAGAACAGTAGAATGTAAAACTTATTTCATTCCATTATCTCTGTTATATACAGAATAGTAGGATATTATACTTTATTTTATTTCTTTAGCTCCATAATATACAGAACAGTAGAATGTAAAACTTATTTCATTTCATTAGCTCTGTTATATACAGAATAGTAGGATATTATACTTTAATTTATTTCATTAGCTCCATAATATACAGAATAGTAGAATGTAAAACTTATTTCATTTCATTAGCTCTGATATATACAGAATAGTAGGATATTATACTTTAATTTATTTCATTAGCTCCGTAATATACAGAATAGTAGAATGTAAAACTTATTTCATTTCATTAGCTCTGTTATATACAGAATAGTAGGATATTATACTTTAATTTATTTCATTAGCTCCGTAATATACAGAATAGTAGAATGTAAAACTTATTTCATTTCATTAGCTCTGTTATATACAGAATAGTAGGATGTTATACTTTATTTTATTTCATTAGCTCATTAAGGTAGAGAACAGTAGGAAGTCAATCTCAGGTAATTTCATTAGCTCAATAATTAACAGAATAGTGGGATGTAAAACTCTTCATCTTATTAACCTAATAGGTACAGAACAGTAGGATATGAAACTCAACTTCATTTCATTAGCTCAATAAGGTATCAACCAGTAGGATGTAAAAATCTATTTTATATTATGTCCGGTCCAATCAAGCTAAAAATATTTCTATCTTAATGGGTCAAAGTTCTGTAATAGTCTTTAAGTTGAAATAGGTCACTGATTTCCGACTTGGAGTGATAAGAATTGACAGTTTCTTAATGGATGAACTATTACTTTAATGGAATGAATGAATTAATGATTTGCAGTGTCAAACAAATTAATAGAAGATAATTTAAATAAGTATATGAATGACTGATAGGTTTAAATGAATGATAACTAAGAAATAATTGAATTCTTAGAACGCCCTGCTTTGTTTTCGTACTTGCAAAAAAAAGTATGAGTTTGTGTCGAGTACTCTGCAGGTAATAGTTACTGCAAGATTAGCAATACATTGGATCTGCATATTCAGTGTTTTAACTAATGAATATAAATTGGAACAATTTTGCAAAACGGATAGTGGCACATTGCAAAATGTGCAAAAAGTAGATAATTGACTCTTGAAGCGCAATTTTGGAGCGATTTTGCTCGGGTTTTCAGTTTTAGAATTTCGCTCGAATATCCTATGTGATAGCAGTTAAAAAAATTCGAATTTTTAAAATTCATAGCACACATTTTTTAGCTGAATTTTGCAAAATTTGACCAAATTTTATATTTTCTCCGCTATGCATCCGATTGATTTGAAATTTCTGGTGCAAAAACAGATCACAAAAGAAAACAAATTGACACAATCAAAAATTTTGCATCACTTCCAGTTGGTGCGAAATCAAGGTTCTAGCTTCCGGTTGAGCCACTTCCGTTTTTTATGTATGAAGGTCACTGAAACTTATACTAATAAGCATTATATAATCCCCACACAATATGCTGACCAAGCGATATAAACCAATACCCCTTTTATACTACATAAAATATCAAAATAGTCTCAATGGAATGGATACATTTTTTTGTTGTTTTCAATCCTTGTTTGCATTACATAATGCTAAGATCTTGAGCTTTCCAGTGATATATAACATTTATGCCTTACATGCAAATTCAAAATCCCATTCACTTAACATGGTGTAATTACTGTAGTCTAAATACGCTGTCATTGGTCTGTCAACTCTAACTAAAATCAAAATGCCACACCCCCTTTTATATTTGTTTAATATATTTTATGTCCCGCTATGATTTATAAATAAGCTCTGGGATGGATTGAACCATGTTATACTATAATTTGAGCTTACGGAAGGACCTTAAAGGTATACCCCCACTTAATTTCCCAACTTTATTTCTTATCCAAATTTGTATACATGTATGTGTATAATCAAATTCTAAATTTGATGAATATATCGAATTCTTCTTGTGCGCATGCACATTACTAACTTTCTTATTTCTTATCCAAATTTCATCAAACTTGATAAGAATGTGTATAATCCAATTCTAAATTTGATGGAAATATTGAATTCTTCTGGTGCGCATGTACATTACTAACTTTCTTATTTCTTATCCGGATTTCATGAAACTTGGTCTTTATTAATTGACAAACATTCTCTTATTCTTAATCAATATACTTTAAATTCCACGCACTTTCGCATATTTTCATTTAGAGATGCAGAAAAGTATTTACATCAATGTAATTGCAATAGACCATCTTCGTATATACCTGAAAGTCGTAACACGCCCTGCATCAGTACTGTTATTTGAACAGTTCTAGTTATATTTTTTTTTTCATTTTATTGTCCCCATGAGCTGAATATTAGACAGGACCATTTGACCTTGCTGTATTTGCTGACCCATGTAAAATATAGAGTTGATTATTATTATAATGAATAAATGAATGAATATATATGAATGATAAAAAATGAATGCATGAATGAATATAAGGGATTATCCTCCAATCCCATTTTTGTATCTGGTCTTTTGCTTATTCTAGACCATATGTTGAGTTGATTGAAGTCTGTTGGAACCATTCCTGACAACATTCCTTCTGTTCATTACGCTGGAATAATTAATTATCTCTCTTCCTCCTCGTTAGTCATCACTCGTTAGATCAGATGCTGATTAATACAAACAATCATCACCAGAATCTGACCTTAGGTCAAGTCCAGAGGTAGTTGAGGTGCTTGGGTGCATTGTGTTCAATTTTTGCCACTGACACCTGCAAATTTAATTGTGACTTGAGGTTTTGGAGGGAGCTATGTCAGAAAATGAAGGTTCCCTAACTGAGCTATGCAAGAAAATGAAGGTTCCCTAACTGAGCTATGTCAGAAAATGAAGGTTCCCTAACTTAGCTATTCAAGAAAATGAAGGTTCCCTTACTATGCCAGGAAAGGGAGGTTCCCTAACTGAGCTATGCCAGAAAATGAAGGTTCCCTAACTATGCCAGGAAAGGGAGGTTCCCTAACTGAGCTATGCCAGAAAATGAAGGTTTCCCTAACTGAGCAATGCCAGGAAAGGAAGGTTCCCTAACTGAGCTATACCAGAAAATGAAGGTTACCTAACTGGGCTATGCCAGGAAATGAAGGTTCCCCAACTGAGCTATGCCAGGAAAGGAAGGTTATGTGACTAGCTTAGCACACATTCTTGTTGGGGTAATCATTAGACCAATCAGGTAAAAATGTACTTTTAGACCAGAGTCATTTCATTTGTCATATTAAAAGGTTTTTGGAATAAAATTGATATCTTAGATAATTACCATAGATTTTATAAGTTCAGTTGTCAAAAGTTTTTCTTGTAACGTAAAAGCGGAGTTTGGATTGAAAACAACAAAAAAATGTATCCATTCCATTGAGACTATTTTGATATTTTATGTAGTATAAAAGGGGTATTGGTTTATATCGCTTGGTCAGCATATTGTGTGGGGATTATAAAGAGTGTTGAAGACAAGTCAATTCCCAACAGAGATAAACTATTAGGATTTTAACGAGGTTTAGAAAACTGTTTAATTACCACCACGCCTACTGAGTACCAGCAATTAATGGAAAGGCTGTCACAAACAGAATCTACTCCATTTGTTTTCTATCTTTAATTACTGACTTTACAGCAGGGTGTGTACCAGATTCATAGATAAACACAGAAAATTGTGACTAAATCCTTTCTCCAAGGGTTCAACAAGATGTGCATTTTTGTTTCACCATCAGTTTTATTTCCAAATCTGTATTATGACTATGAAATTGGAAACCATTGTAACCTTAGGTTAGAAAGTTGGTTGGTTGTTGGTTGTAAAATATTTCTTATCTGCCTTTATTACCTTAGTTTCAGTAGTAAGTTGGTTGGATTCAACACCTCAGATACTATTTTACTATCAGTTTATGAAAGGGATATTGATTTGATTGCAATAACCAGTCATGTCTGAATAAATCTTTATTTTAAATAGAATCTTAAGGTTTCATTCAGAAGTACCATTCTTTAGTGTCTATCACATCTAATATATGGAAGGAAATATCAGCTCTGTGTAGAAATGGAAGGCAATTTAAACTGTCTCTGATAGTCACTGATTATTGTTATTTCCTCCTTTTGCTTCTGAAATTTTTTCTAAACGTCTTTCCTCTGGACATCTTTGATTTTTTAATGATCCCAATAGCTGAAATATCAAAATTTAGAACAATTTCATCTGGAGACCAGTCTAAACAATAGACTTGAATTATATAAATTTAGATCAGTAAGCGAAATTAAGGCAATCACAATTCCAACATGGCTGACATTCAAATTGGATATTAAATTGGTTTAGAAAGTTGTACATAGTTCAACCTGTATTGGGATTGGTCTCTCTCTGAATAATTTAATAGTTAGTTATTTTTGAAAATGTGAAATTAATTCGTGAGCAGACTAATGAAATTGGGTTCAAACCTTGAATATCAGAAAGTACCAAATTGTCTGAACTTTGTTTATGATTGTCAGAAATTCTTTAACTGTCTTGTTTTAAACACTAAAGATTTAGAAGAAGAGACACTAGATCTTGCTGTAGCCCAGAAACTCATAAAACAGTTATGGAGATAATATTAGTGAGTCAATCTACAGGGTGTAAAGGGTTATATTTATAATAGCAGTGATGAGGATGTCACTGTTAATAGTAAAGATAGTAGTGAGCCAACTTAGAGAGCAGTAAGTGTAACGGTATAAAGCAATAAGCCAAATTTATCCTCAATAAAGGATTAAAAGAAATGTAAAGAATTGTAAAGAATGGTTGAGAACTCCTTCACTGTATTTTATTTTTATCTAATATGATTGGCGAGGCTAGTCGAGTCGTCACGGAAACTAGTGTTTTCATAATGAGGTTATTTATATTCAATCGTGTAACGATGTTCGGAATATCTCGTCAAATGTATAGCTTTATTCTCGCGGTGACATTTTCCCTTTCCAACTTTATTGATTTCTGTTTCCAGACCTATTCCCTGACTTTACTACAGGCGACAACTATGAAATCTTGATGTTTTTTTCTGTGTATATATTTAATAGATTAAAACTTGATCATTTGCTTGTTTTTACCAGCCATGTGTCGAAAAACTGATTTGGCAGAAATTGATGGTTAGGGGTTTTAACAGACCTTTCAGATAAAAAGAACACATTCAGATATAAAACTCAAATTTCATTTCATTAGTCCAAACAAATACAGAACAGAGAAATATACAGCTCCCAACAGCAGGATTTAAAATTCAATTCATTTTGTTATGGTACAGAAAGTAAGGATGTAAAACTCAATTCATTTCATTATGGTACAGAAAGTAAGGATTTAAAACTCAATTCATTTCATTATGGTACAGAAAGTAAGGATGTAAAACTCAATTCATTTTATTATGGTACAGAAAGTAAGGATATAAAACTCAATTCATTTCATTATGGTACAGAAAGTAAGGATGTAAAACTCAATTCATTTTATTATGGTACAGAAAGTAAGGATGTAAAACTCAATTCATTTTATTATGGTACAGAAAGTAAGGATATAAAACTCAATTCATTTCATTATGGTACAGAAAAGTGGAATGTAAAACTGCAATGAAGCTTCATTTTGTTTCATTAGCTCAAAACAAAGTTTCTGTATTTCGTAGCATTAGCCCAATGAGGTACAAAAAAGATAAAAAAAAACACCAATTTATTTCAATAGAATTATTATGTACAGAACAGTAGAATGTATTTCTTTGTTACGGTCAGAGGTTAAATTCCATTTCATTTCAAAACTCATGTACATCTGTGTACATGTTAAATTTGGAGCTGAAATTTTGAATTCTTTTTAGTCAAATTTATAAATAAAGTCCTGAAGAAAGCCAATAATAACATACAGGCTTGTTAGAAATAGTTCTACAGCAAGTCATTCTGATAGTCTTTCCATTTGTCTTGATTCCAAATCATTAGTTTCAAAAACATGGGATCAAAAACAAATTTGAATCATTGGCCTCGGTGAAGAGTTGAACATTTAATACGATTGTATCAAACCTTGGAGACGAAAACGGCACTGCGATCAATACTTTTACAGATTATTACAACAAGAAACTACGTCATTGATAAAAATAAAGACTGGAGAAACGGCATTGTGAAATATTTCATGAAAGTTTCCTGCAAAAAAAATGGTGCCAAATATATTTCAGTAAAATCAACATAAATTCCAAATTGCTTTTAAAAAAATCCATGAACTTTTGCAATATTAGTAATATTAAACATGTGAACTTTCAAAAACAGATTTTGAGTTGCAATAAATAATGCCAATATAATTATGTAAAATTATGTTAAAATATTTTCTAATGAATTTAATTTTTACAATTTTTAAATATAAGTTGTAAAATTATTGTTTGGTTTATGAACTTTTTAACAGGAATAAATTAATTCAGTGGCAAAAAGTTCTTCCAAATGAGATGCAGGGAGAGCAAACTCATTAAATGTTACCAAATATATTTCTTTAATCTTCTTTTAAATATTATTAAAACATTTAAGTGTATGAACTCTCCAAAATTGTTATTTTGTAATCTTAAGCTTTGTTACAATCTATCCTTTAAGCAAATTTGATCCTAACTATGTTTTAGGAAACTGAGCCCTGGCTTGTCAGTTTGAGATAAAAGTCCAATATTCCAAAGACCATTCTCAAGATAAGGAATTAGTTAGTTAAGGAGGATACCAAATAACAATTCGCAATTGAAACCCGTTATTTCCATAACTCTTCAATGAAGGAGATACAAATCGTATCATCCCCTTCATCCGTATCGACCAGCTCGACAAACAAACTTTTACGGATAATCACGTTTCGTTGTTGACTGACCATTTGTCGAAATGACAAGACCAATAATTGGCCTATAGTCCTAAACGACCAGTCAACAACGCTTGGGTCAACTTAATTAATAACTCACAATAATCATTAGCTGGATGATCTGGGCTATTTTTCTCGAGACTCGATTTATTGGTTTACTGTAATGTTGGCACCAAACAATGTTAATTTTCCTCATGGCCGACTTGTATGAATAAATGTACAGAGTAAGAAATTAGAATTACAAATGAGGCTTTTGTGAAAGGAGGGAAGTCAAAGAAATGGGATGAATTTAGCTTACAACAGGATTTATTTTACCAGCTAGATTAAGAGTACATACTTTTTGGTCTCTTGAAAAATTGGACTTTTTGTACTTCTTACAATGATAGTTGTCTTTTAATGTCATTTTATACACTTGATGAAAATTCTAATTTTGTTCAAAAATATTTTGATAACAAACCATAGCAGACAAGATAATGCGTTGAATTTTGGTTCAGTTTTATACTTCATTTCATTTTAGCGAAATTAATAACAAAAATATAACAAATTTTCAGCTGACAAAGTTCAAATGTACTGATTTAGAAATAGAAATATTGGCTTTTGAATTGAATTCAGTTGATTACTCCCACGCTGGATATATAAGATCTGAATTTTTAAAATTTTGGCATATTTTACAACTTATGGTGTAAAAAAATTCTGGGCACTCAGTCAAAACATCATGATAAAAACATTAGGTAATCTATCAACCAGCCTGATGAATTTATCTTAATAAGTGTTGCGTGGTAAAATTTGATATTTTTTTGGATATATTATCAGTGATTTATTGTTTTAGTTGCATGAAAACTTCCAGAAATTTCTTGAATTTTCATAAAATTTTTAATTTGGCAAAAGATTTAGAAAACAGATTGGTTTGGTATTTGGTTTGTCCACTCAGAATCCATTTTATATTTGTTTGTATCTGAGAACATCAAGTTGTGGTATCATCACTAGCATGTGGTAGGATGTGTTTAATCTTCTAGAACCCCTGATACCACTTCTAACAAAATTTGTTAATTCTGTGACGTTTTTTTGTGGAGGTTATATGATATACAATACTATGTTATAGTGATATTATTATATTATCATTCTTTCTATTAGCTTTGTTGAACTAAAGGGAATCTGATTTTGAAGTTTCTCACGTCTCATCCAGTGCTTATTAGAATCTTGTAGTCCAAGTTGATCCCCCCATACCACTCTTTGCCAAAAATTCTGTTGTTCACATACACAAGATAATTCAAATTCTTTATTTATACCGTAAAGTAATGATTTACGTCATAATTTTAACTATTAAAAAAGCAGCATTAAGTTTCTCAATCAGCAGATAACAGTGGGTGTTACAACGCCTGCCAACACACATGCATGTGCGTTAAATTATATATTTGAAACAGAACTTGTTAGTTTTAGAATATTTATCAACCAGAGAACAACTGTTCTTTTTTTAATTCTGGATGATTTAAAATTTTGAAAGGTTTATTTGGAAAGCTCGTTAGAGATAATTAACATAAAATTGAGTTTATTAAATGCAGGTGGCCTATCTTGTCGTGTTATATTAACTTCATGTAAGATATAAGATGCTAAATATATAATTGGAAGGTGTAGGGACTCGGTCAATCAGATACCTGTTAATTTTGAGGTAGATCCTAACATAGGTGAAATTAATACCTTTAAATTTTTCAACTTGGTTTCAAGTGCAGGTGAGTGAGGCTTAAAAACAAATTTTCTTGTGAAAATCCCTTGACAGTTAAATATATGAAAATAGTTATTTAATGAAGTTGTTTTGAATTCCCTTTTTGCATCTGTATGATGTTGTCTGTTTTTATTAGAACATTTAACATCTGGAAAATAAGATATAAAACTTTATTTCATTTCATTAGTCAGAATAGGTACTGAAATGTAGGATGTAAAACTAAATAAAACTGCATTTCATTAAGTTAATGAGCTACAGATCAGTAGGATATAAAACTACATTTCATTTCATTAGTCCAAGAAGGTAAAGAACAGTAGGATGTTAACCTCTATTTTATTTCATTAGCTTGTATAAATACTAATAGGATATATATCTTATTTCATTTCATTCGCTCAATAAGATATACAGAAAATTCTAATTTAATTCTTCAATTTTATTAGTCCAAATAGTTACAGTACAGTAGGATGTTTAACTATATTCCATTTCATTAGATGTAAAACATCCATTCCATTTCATTAGATGTAAAACTGCCATTTCATTTCATTAGATGTAAAACATCCATTCCATTTCATTAGATGTAAAACTGCCATTTCTTTAGATGTAAAACATCCATTCCATTTCATTAGATGTAAAACTGCCATTTCATTTCATTAGATGTAAAACTGTCATTTCATTTCATTAGATGTAAAACATCCACTTCATTTCATTAGATGTAAAACTGCCATTTCATTTCATTAGATGTAAAACTGTCATTTCATTTCATTAGATGTAAAACTGCCATTTCATTTCATTAGATGTAAAACATCCATTTCATTTCATTAGATGTAAACTGCCATTTCATTTCATTAGATGTAAAACATCCATTTCATTTCATTAGATGTAAAACTGCCATTTCATTTCATTAGATGTAAAACTGCCATTTCATTTCATTAGATGTAAAACTGCCATTTCATTTCATTAGATGTAAAACTGCCATTTCATTTCATTAGATGTAAAACATCCATTTCATTTCATTAGATGTAAAACATCTATTTCATTCCATTAGTGCAATGATGAAGATTGGGAAGTTAATGAAAGGATGGTGAGATGAAGTTAAGAGATGAAAATGTGATGGAATAATTAAAATGAAATAAAACAAGGAATAAAACAATGTTTTTTCAAGTTTAAATGATAAAAGAGATGAGCAGGTGGTGTGAAGATTATTTACCCAATATTTGGCAAGTTTCTGGATTGTTGGTAATTAAGGAAAATGTTTTTACGTTGGTTTTATTACATCAATTACGCCAACAAGATAAATCAAAATATCGTGATTTTTCTTTAAAAGAATTAGAGTGTGGCTTTCAACAAGATTCTTCACTCTGGGGGAGTATTTCTTACGTTCAGGGTTTGTCTAAGGTTTATAATTAATTGTAATGCCGAGTTTTTTACTGGAACTTTTACAGCTATGTAATTAATCTTAGATCACATTCATCAAAAGAATTCTTACTTTTGATTGTGGTGTTTTATAGAATATTGGTAAATTTTTATGTGAAAGGTTTTACTAAAGTTTGTCTACAAATTCCTATGATAAGATGATTTTTGTAGGTTCCTAATTCTAATCAAAATCAGTTTCGATTCTGGCTCATTATATTATGGCAAAAAAGAAAATTAGAGTGTGTTTGTTTACTACAAGGATCAAACCTAGTTCTTATTTCACCACAAATTCTTAGCATGGTGTAGTTTTAATCCTGCAGTCAGCCTGGCCTAATTCCATCATTTACACCTGAGCCCCTCCCACGCTTGACATCCCAGGTAGAGTGAAATTAACTTTAAGTATAAACATGGCCTGGGTTTCATTATTTTGTTTAATAAATATCACAACAGATGGTTGAAATACTTCAATGTAGTAGTGTTCTAGATTTTAGAGTGAAGTTTTACCAAGTTTTATGTATATAGATGGTGGTGGGGTAAAATGTGGTGTGTTCAATGTGCTAAATGCGTGACCAAGATTTTAAAGGGGGGGGGGGGGGGTATGTTCTGTGTGTTAGATTTATAGGGAAACAATCAACAGTTTATATGTGAACAGTCTTCAAGAGGCACTTTGTATGAAAATAAAATAATCCTTCCCATAGTATTAATATTTTCACTGGTTTCTCTCCTATCTGAATATAGTATGTCTTGTCAACAAGGTCTATGAAGAATGTTGGTGTGTACTGATTGATATATTTTTGGCAATGACAGAATTAGAATTCAAGAGGATAAGGATAAAAATGTCTGTACAAATCTGAAGCACTCTGGATATTCAAGACTAAAATCTGATAGAAGAGATTAGAGAGCATTTACTACTACTGATGCGCGAAATTATCTGCCCTTGGCTAAATCATAAAGGATAATAAAGCTCGTGATTTTCTCCAGGATTGTCATCACAATCAATTCCAATGCCGATTTTATTGCTTTGAAATTTTTTGCGATTAATTTTCTGACAATCGGATTCTGGTTTCCATGGAATTAGTTCCAGTCATGTTGATTTATGGCATGAAAAGGTCAAGTTGTTTCTTTGTTAAAAGCCAGATTTGATATTTAATAGCATTTTATCACTTTAATGAGCTTTTTTGGATTCAAGAAGAAATAATTCATGCATTGACGTCATATTGACACAGTTTTTATGTTTTTTCATTTAAGTAATACCTATGTTCTTTCTGCACTAATAATAAACATCAAAAGTAAATATACATCTGTAATATACAGTGATCAGGTAATTTAACATTTACATCCAACTGTAATAACAGTGAAGATCTGTAAAGTGCATAGAATATTTGTATTCAATTGTGCATAGCAGTTCACTAGTCTATACTGGAAAAACAGGTGACAAGCACAAATGCAGAATGACCTTAGGTGCTTCAAGAGATGTTTGATCCTTTGATATCATTTTTACAACAACTTTGTTTCATTCTATGATTATAAGCAGTTATATAATACAGTTATATAGTTATAAGACCTATATGCAAACTGAATCAGATCTAGATGGAATGCACAAAGGCAAGTTAAATTCCTAGTCAGTCAAGATACCTAAATCTACTTTTAAGACAGACATGATTGGCAAATAAGAGCTCAAGTAATGACTGGCAAATACTGTCAGATAAACAGTGCTGGTTTAGTTGGACATGACTGGTGAGTACAGCTAGCGAGAACTTGCTCAACAGTAGCAATAAGAAGCCACTTTAAACTAATCTCTCTCTATAAATATCATATTATAATATTTTTTATTGATCAGTGTTTAATAAATGGGGTCAGTGTTGACAATTCAGTGATTTTCTTAAGAAATAAGAGGCATTGTGATATACAATACTTGAATACTATATATCAAATACCGTCCAATAACTGTTTTTTACCCAAATGGTGTTAATTTACCAAAATCTGTTTGTTTCTATTGTTTGGCAATCAATTGAAGGCATTCAGGCTTTATCCCTCTTTTGTCCCTATCATGTATTAAGGGATATAGTCGTCAAAAGCCTGGTAAAGATTTAAACTTTGTTTGTGGTTTGTTTGTATTTGATTGCAGAAAAATTGGACACCAGATTTTAAATCTGAATAATATAAAGTAATTAATTTGAGCCAATACAAATGGTTATAATTGAGCTGGTAAATTAATATTTATACATCTAGCTGAAATTGAGCTCTATCAGTTAATGAAATAAACATTGTTGATGACTATACAGATTGCTGCAATTGAGCTCTATCAGCTGGTAAAGTAAATATATAGATAACTATACAGACAACTGAAATTGAGCTTTCTAAGCTGTCAAAGTAATATGTAGATGACTATACAGACTGAATATAAGCTCTGTCTGCTTGTAAAGTAAATATAATTAACGATTATATAGACAGCTTAAATTAAGCTCGTCAGTTGGTATATTAGATATTGTTGAATTTGAACTCAATCAGCTGAATCAGATAAAAATATCTTAGACAACTACATCCCTTTAAGCATAATATGTGTAAACAAACAATAATAATTTTCATTCAGCCATGTAGATTTTATAACTTTATTGTCATTGTTATATTTTCATACCCCTGTGAGATAGTTTTAATATCATGGCCCTGTGTTAGTACTATTGTCTTTTATGAACTCTATTTACTTAACTACGGATTTTATCTAGTTGGAGTGTTAATTTGTCCACTTAGATAATCTTTTTTATTTGTAAGTTAAAGTTTGGGTTCCATTTCAGAATCGGCTCAAAAAAAGTTCTTAGGAGTTATAAAGTTGAATGTATATTCTTTATGAATATCATGTGGCTTCCTAACTGAATTTTCAACCATTGGTAAAAACTGGAGAGATTCTTGGAGAAATACTAAAAGGCTACTAGTACTTGATCAATTTTCTGAATGTGCTTGGATTTGTTTGGTTTAGATTTTTATGTTCAGGAAAATTATTTTTCTGAAATTGTATGATTTTATAGTTAAATATTTAGGTTATTATATTGCAAATATATTTGTAAGGAAAATTAATTTTGATATATTTTTATTATATTTTATTTCGAACAGACCTGATCAATAATAATATACAATGTTAGAGACATATTAGAATTATATATATATTAAGTCACTGAATGAAGGAATGAATGGATGGATGGAAGAATGAATAAATGACATGGTAAATGAATAAATGATTTTATTACTTATATTATGAATTAATGAATGATTGAATTAGTCATCATGTAAATGAATGAATGAACAAGTAATATTGTAAATGAATGAACAAGTAATATTGTAGATGAATGAAAAAGTAATATTGCTAATCAATGAATAAGTAATATTGCTAATCAATGAATAAATGTATGAGTCATCTTGTAAATTGAACAAGTGATGTTTTAAATCAATGAACAAGTGATGTTTTAAATCAATGAAAAAGTGATGTTTTAAATCAATGAAAAAGTGATGTTTTAAATCAATGAAAAAGTGATGTTTTAAATGAATTAACAAGTGATGTTTTAAATGAATGAACAAGTGATGTTGTAAATGAATGAATGAACAAGTGATGTTGTAAATGTATGAATGAACAAGTGATGTTTTAAATGAATGAACAAGTGATGTTTTAAATGAGTGATGTTTTAAATGAACAAGTGATGTTTTAAATGAATGAACAAGTGATGTTTTAAATGAGTGATGTTTTAAATGAACTAGTGATGTTTTAAATGAATGAACAAGTGATGTTTTAAATGAGTGATGTTTTAAATGAACAAGTAATATTGTAAATGAAATGAGTGAATGAAGAAGTAATATTGTAAATGATTGAACAAGTGATGTTTCAAATGATTGAACAAGTGATGTTTTAAATGAATGAACAAGTGATGTTTTAAATGAATGAACAAGTGATGTTTTAAATCAATGAACAAGTGATGTTTTGATGTCAATGAACAAGTGATATTTTTATGTCAATGAACAAGTGATGTTTTAAATCAATGAACAAGTGATGTTTTAAATGAATTAACAAGTGATGTTTTAAGTCAATGAAAAAGTGATGTTTTAAGTCAATGAACAAGTGATGTTTTAAATGAATGAACAAGTGATGTTTTAAATGATGTTTTAAATGAATGAACAAGTGATGTTTTAAATGAATGAACAAGTGATGTTTTAAATGAATGAATGAACAAGTGATGTTTTAAATGAATGAATGAACAAGTGATGTTTTAAATGAATGAATGAACGAGTGATGTTGTAAATGAATGAATGAACAAGTGATGTTGTAAATGTATGAATGAACAAGTGATGTTTTAAATGAACAAGTAATATTGTAAATGAAATGAGTGATTTTGTGAGTGAATGATAGAAGTTAGCTTAAGAATGAATGAAAGTAAACCTACATCTTTACACCTAAATAATTTTCATTCAATACCAAGTTGTAGTATTATATCTTGACCTAGAATTATTTTTATGAAATAGTTATTCTAGAAAGTTGTTATTTGTTTATAAAAAGAACAGATATTTTAAAAATATGAAATGTTAGCCTTGAGGTTAATGTAACCATTTTATTTTGTCATACAATATCCTAAATTAAATAAGAAAACAATAAAAATATTTTCTTTTGGTAAAAACTGTCAAAAAAAAAGAAATAAATTTAATTATAGTAATATTTTTACCCTTCAGGTCAAAAATTATCTTTAATATCTTCAAGTTATCACTGATAAAATCTTGAATTTTATTTTCATGACGTCAATAAGAGTTGCCTGATGTCATAAAGATTTGAATTGATTGAAAAAGAAAAACCTGAAGGCAGAGAAAAGATTTGGAAATTTAAAACATGGCCTTGTATGGATTCTAAGGGATCTACCTGTAAATTGGCAGAGAATTTGCAGAGATAAATCATTGCATAGCAAAGAATAAAAACAACAAATTATGGGATGAGAGTTTTTAACAATTGGTCTGAAAATGATTATGAACTTTTTGATAATACACTGGAGTAGGCTAATTGGATAAGTCAAGTGAAAGAGAGCTGAATAAGTGAGAGAGTGGTGTCAGGTGCCCTGATAATATGAGCATGACATGTCTAAATAATGATAGAATTAAGTTTACTTGAAAGATGAAATATGAGTCTTGCAATGATGAATAATTAAGCATTTTGAACGAGATGCAAATATATAAGCTACTACGACAGTTGTTGTGTTAGATCTTAGAGTTAATCCATACAGTAGAATATTAAAGTAATACACCATATTACAGGTCCAAACATGATATTGGTGAAAATTTGCTTCTTATATCATATATTGCATGAAATTTTCTTCTAAACATTTGAAATCTATCAAATTTTGTCTTAAATTTTTAATGTTTCTAAGGAAACGGACAGACCTAACTAAATTAACAATGGTTCCTACGATACCTCAAGGGGGATAATTTAAATGGAAAAAGTCCATTTGATTTCCTTTTGTTGAAATTTAAGCGACAATGTCCCAAGGGATAAGCTTGTATTTCGATTTTAAATTTATTTTACGTTGATTTTCAGTTATTTCCTGGACTGATTACGAAAAACAATTTACGCTGCGTCATTATCCACAAGATTTTCTGGATACTTTTTTACACAGAATTGATAAAACTTCTTTGATGGATAATGGAAATATTGAGTCACCTGTTATAAAGATTTGTTGACGTTGCAAGTTGAAAAGTGCTCCTTTTGACAAAAAGTCCAAATTCTGTAAAATGGGATGACAATTGGCAAAAATCATGTGTCATTTAGTTCACCACAAGATTTCAAAACAGTTGTGGATTTTGCCACAGGTTATAGTGAGATGTTAAAGTGAGATTTGGAAATAAAAATATTTTATGTGAAAAACTGAATATCATGTTAGATCACTTCTGATCGGAGATGGAATATAGGGTGAAATCTGATTGGTGGGCAGGAATTTAAACTAACCAATCAGTATTCTGTATCTGTGATAAAAAACAATCCAAAATGGCCGGTGTAACAAAACCAATGGAGTTAAAACCATATAAGGATAGACCTCGGATTTATATGTCTAGTCGGACTCATAAAGTTGTTGTCCTGTTTCCTAATGGAGAATTAGTTGAAGGTAGGAACTTACATTTTTTTCTACTAACAGTGAATAGGAATGTAATTTATAGCATTGTTTTTAAGCAAAATTATTAAAAACTTGCACATTTTTTGGATTAAACATTTATTTACTCAAAAAGGTTTTCATCGAATAAGAATTTACCTTGCATGTATTCTTTTGAATTTAAAATTTGCTACAGTTTTCTTTGCAAGAATGTAGTTTTGCAAAGTTATATTCAGTCTTATTTAAGAATCTCATCTAGGGAGAGTTTTATTTGCATCAATAGTACGATTCTCAACATTTATCAAGGGCGTAAAAAAAAAGGGGAAGACTCGAGTACCTTTGAGAGATTCAGACGAATAATTGTATCAAGAATAAATTATTGTAACAGTGTAACACAATATAATATCAAATTAATACAGATCATAATTAAGATATTAGCTTGACAGAATTAAACTAATTCACAGCTATGATTTTTATTGCTGGTGACAAAAGAATATAATAAACAATGCAGAAAAATTAAATGACACAATTGTATGCAGCACATTGTTTTTGATATTATAGACTTATTTGATTTACACAATGTAAACAATTATACAACACAATTGTATGCAGCACATTGTTTTTAATATTTTAAACTTATTAGATTTACACAATGTAAACAATTATACAACACAAATGTATACAACGCAAATGTACACAGCACAATTTTTTCCTTTGATTAAACATATTAGTTAAGCACAGTTCTGCACAGAACAATATGGCAATGACTGGTAAATTCAGCCAAATCAACATCCCTTATCCAGATTGTAAGGAAGGAGAGGAACAGAGGCTTGTTATCTTATAGAATTGTAGCTTTATTCTTCATAATGGAGCATTCATGGAAATTTCATCATCCAACTCATATTTTTATCTGCGTTATAATTGTCTTCATTGCTAAGGGCAACACGACAGCCAATCATAGCCTTCCTTATTAATTAAATAGCTACGTTATTCTCAGTCGGATTTGGTTAGAGGCTGTTTGGTTGGGAAGTCACTTTTGTTTAGAGGCTGAACGATGACCGCAGACTTGACCTTTGAACGTCAATGTTTCAACGAGGTCGAGGATCCCGAGGCTTGAAAATCTTATCTTCTATTATGTTAAGATGACTAGAGGCAAGGGAAGCTACTCTCCTGGTATGGTAATATCTTAAGGGAGGTTATTTCTTAAGGCATAGAGTCCAAATTAAGGATCAGATTTCCAGGGGGGACCACTCAGACCTTCTCTGAGGCATTGACTGCTGGTAACTTGGTTACTATTCCTAGCAGAACTGGAAGAAATGTAGTCATGGTTAAGGTGAAAAATCAGGTAATTTGTTTTGATATAAGCTTTGTGGACATTTGAAAATTGAGAATTTTGACTTTGAAGAGAGCTCAGTCATGTTTAATGAAAGTAACAAAAATTCTCGTGATCCATAATATGCTTCATGTTTTATTTTTAATGATGTATAACAATAGATATATATATTGATAACTTTTAAGATAGTATTTTTTCTGACAATTGACTTCTCAAGGAATATTATAGTAGATTAAGTGGTCTAGAGAATATGTCAGAAGTTAAACGACCTACAGAAACAACAGGAGTTTAAGCGATATGAATAATATAATGATTTGAAGTGGTCTATTTCTAATATGAGGAAGAAGTAGATTTAAGGTAGAGGGATAAAAAAGAAGGAGGTTAAGGAAAGGACACAGTCAAAGGGTAGGTGAGGTTCAAAAAAGGGACAATACTAAGAGACTGGTGAGCATTGTTATAAAAATTCATCTTTTTGCATCTTTTTATGAAGTTTTTTCAATACCTTTTACTTTAAGAATGATTTCAGGATGGAAGGAAGTGAATGTTTTGCCAGCCATACTATTCTACACATGAAAGGATTAATCACAGTTTCAGTATATCTCCTGATTCCTTAATTCAAATCAGAAGTTATCTGTTTTCTAAGTGTCTGTTTAAACTTGTAGATAATTTAAAGTTGAAGGTTGGCATGACCTGTAGACACGATAAGATACCAATTTTGATTCTATGGATATTTTAAATCAACTTTTGGCGTCCCGATAATCTTTGTTTAAATTGAAATGTAATTGAGTTTTATATTCTTCTTTCCTTATTTGGCTAATGATATGAAATTTTATATCCAAAATTTATGGACCTTCTTAGGCTAATGAAATGTAGTTTTAGATCCCTCTCTTGTGTACCTTATTAGACTAATGAAATTAAATTAGGTTTTATATCCTACCATCCTGTTCATTAAGTTCTAGTGAAATGAAATGGAGTTTTACATCTACTGTTCTGTACATTTTGACCAATGAAATGAAATTGGTTTTATATTCTACCTAGAGTTTGACATCTAACTGTTCTGTATCTTATCGGACTAATGAAATGATCTGTATCTTATCGGGACTAATGAAATGATCTGTATCTTATCGGACTAATGAAATGATCTGTATCTTATCGGACTAATGAAATGATCTGTATCTTATCGACTAATGAATTGATCTGTTTCTTATGGGACTAATGAAATGATCTGTATCTTATCAGACTAATGAAATGTTCTGTATCTTATCGGACTAATGAAATGATCTGTATCTTATCAGACTAATGAAATGTTCTGTATCTTATTGGACTAATGAAATGTTCTGTATCTTATCAGACTAATGAAATGATCTGTATCTTATCGCACTAATGAAATGTTCTGTATCTTATCGCACTAATGAAATGATCTGTATCTTATCGGACTAATGAAATGTTCTGTATCTTATCGGGACTAATGAAATGATCTGTATCTTATCAGACTAATGAAATGTTCTGTATCTTATTGGACTAATGAAATGTTCTGTATCTTATCAGACTAATGAAATGATCTGTATCTTATCGCACTAATGAAATGTTCTGTATCTTATCGCACTAATGAAATGATCTGTATCTTATCGGACTAATGAAATGATCTGTATCTTATTGGACTATCTGTTCTGTACCTCAATGGACTGATATTTCTAAATTCATGTGGTAAATTTTTAAGTCTTACTAAATTGGTTATTGAAAATATCCTTTTGTTATATTATTGTTCATAGGAAAGAATAAAATAAGCCATTGCCATTGATATTAAACACATCAGTCTGTGTTCAAATTGTTCAAGGAAATTGTCTATGTATTTTCTTGTGTATATTAAAATCTTGGCCTTGAAGATGTAGTTCAATGGTGAAGAAAGAAGGAAAATCAATAACCAACATAGTGGGTTATTATTACTAATTAAAGGGAACTAACCTAATTTTACTGTCTAGTTTGTAATAAAATCAGACCACAATAATTTGATTTGATAGGTTAGGATAAGTTGAATTGATTTGATCGACTTTGAATAAAGGGAAGCAAATCTAAGGAAAGATCATATTTATTTGTAAATTTATTTCAGGGTGTTTTGATTTGTTGTAGTACCAAAATGCAATTACATTTGTTGTGAGTGTGAGTGTCAAAATGTCATGACATTAAAAAAAATTATTTTAAATATAATGATCAACTTTCAACTTTATATTAAAAGTATGGTATACTTCTTCTTAGGATAATTGTTTAAACTTGGTTAAAATGATTCTTTGTTTATTAGTGGACTTACCTGGTATCAACTATACAAAATAATGTGTTTACACTAGCGTTTTAAAGTTTTAGAATGCTCTTTGAATCTATTTCAAATTGCTCTAACGAAACCCTTTTCAAACTGATTTCAATCCACTTAAATGGAACTGGTTTATACTTTCCCACACCGTTTGTGACTGACTTATAGCGCAATAAACACAGTGCATATTTCGGGCATGCGCAGTAGCTATTTACACACTCGCTTCCAGCATGTCGAAAACCTGCTATTTTGCTGTTTAGTTTGTGTCGCTGCTTGTGATGCAAATATGGTATGATTGAGTCCAGAGTGACTTCTCTTGTTCTACTTCAATTCTGTCGCAAAAGCTCAATTCTACCATTGTTTTAAGGTGGCATCAATTGATCATGTTGATCCATCTTGGAATGAATGACCTTCTCCCTCTGTGAGCAGTTTAAGGGATAGGTTGTAGAGGGTGCATTGATTTAGGCAGGGTTGTGGCGCTGTCAGTGTGATGCATTTAGTACCTCATCGAATGGCTTCAGAGTGTTGTGTGACACTACCAAATTGAGTGTGCAATAACAAAAGTGAATTCAGGGGAGAGATTTATGGAAATCGGTTTGATATCGTTTTCAGTGTGAACTCAGCATATATTCTAATAAATCTATAAAACTAAGTAATAATCTAAGTATAGAGATTCTATTCTTCATGGTATCTTGTAAGTCTAACTGATGAATATATACACTGATCAAGTTTGAGACATTCAATTTTATATCCATTCTAAGAAGTAAGTTATCTTTTTAATGTAATTTCAGTGCCAATAAACACACTGGACCATTCCAATTGATATCTTGTATTTTATCTTGTATATTAGCATTTGTCAAAATAACTAGTCAATAGATATTTTTATTTATAAAATCAATGCTACGGTACTATCTAAAACAAAAAATTATTCATACATACTCTTTGAATGTGTTCAAATATCTTTGCATGACTATAAATGATATATAACGCTTAAAATAAGAGACTTGATTGGACAATATATAACGGATGTAATTAACGACAAATTGAATACTTGATTGTTTACTAAATATAGATATTTTTCTATAAATATCACTCTTAATTGGAATTTTATATTTATAACAATAAGTCCTATTTCAATTTTCTTCATAATGATTTCTGGATTTTGTCCGTTTGGTCTTGTTAGCTTCTTTCAAGAATGACAACAGATTTTTTCCTGATCGCAATTAATTGCTTGATTCATCCTCAAGGTAATTGGGTTCATTTTGAATGAATTAGAATCAGGGATTTTGATCTTAATCAGTTTTGATAGATATTAGTGTGTTTGGATATGATCAGTCAGCCTAATGTGAATAAGCTTCTAAAAAGTAACTCTTTTTCATCAGACATACATCACTGACCTGTATCATTGGCAAGGATTAAAAAATATTAAGTTGTATCTTGACTTATGCCTAAGACCTTCAGGTTATGAGCATGAATCTTACTGAGCTATTAAGAGTTGCTTTAAGCACCTGTCTTAGCCAAATTTTATCCAAGCAACATGGCAAGAAAAACTTGAATCACTTGAGATCTAGTGGGCAAATTTTTCTGTTGAAAAATTCCAGAATTCTTCTTCTCTTTGATTCCTTGATCAAATGGGTGTCTGGGGTTTTTATGGACTTCAAGATGGAAGACATAAGATCTAAATATAACACAATGTCTTTGAATACAGAAAGTTTGGTTAATACCACTTAATCCATTTCTAATTAAAAAGGGGGGAATAAAAAAATTGAGAAGAGCACATTGCTTATTTATTAGTCTAGCGACGGTGATTAGGGTGAAAAGTCGCAATTTAAACGGCCAAGGAGATTTGAGAGGAATAAGAAGAGTCTGCTAAGGGAGATAACCGATTAATGAAGGACCAAAGATGAAGAATGAATATTAATGAGACAGAGCCTCAGTCTGATTACAGTGATTTACAAAGGATTTCAACGTGATTAGAGACAAAACTTTCATCTTTGATTCATCATCAGATTTTGAAAGTTTTAATGCCCACATTTTGGTATATTGTCAACCACTTTCTTAAGAAACAGATCTTCAGTATTTGTGAGCTTGATTGTGTGAGGATATAGAAAATCTTGCGGATAAAATTTACTGAAATTCAATTGAAAAAGCTAAATATAGATTCATTGACTGAAATAGATCGTGATAATCGAGCCACATTTTTGTATGAAAAATTATTAGCCAGACCATGGTTAAAAGACATATATATACATAGAAATAATGTAAATACTATACATACACTGTGTATTAAGAAAATAAAAAAACATTGTCTTTTTCCCTATTTTGGAAACATAACCATTGACATTTAGAAATTTTCGGTTGGTATATGGTTGTTTTGGAAATGTTCGGCCTATGGAAATTGTGAGACCTGATTATCTTTATTAAGTGACTGCTCAATCATTGGAATCTCAATTACAAGTTAATTATTGACTTCTGAGACAAATTGGTATTTTTCCCAATCATTAGAACACCTCTGCTTTCGATTTATATAAATATTAGCTGTCCAATAATGGAAATGAAATGAATGGAGTTTTACGTCCTACTTTTCTGCGTCCAATAATGGAATATACATATATAAATAAATGAAAATAAAGGAACCAAACTTTAGATATTAGAAAATAAATACAAATAAATATTTTGAGGCTCTTGCAATTTTTGAATCAAAGTGTTAATAAGAGAAAGTAATAATTACACAATTTTCAAAAATAAATAAGTTCTAATCACCCCATAGTTGCTTAGTTAGCTTAAATATAATATAATATATACTACCAGAACACCCTAAATATAGTACAATATATACTACCAGAACACTCTAAATATAATATAATATATACTACCAGAACACTCTAAATATAATATAATATATACTACCAGAACACCCTAATTATAATATACTACCAGAACACCCTAAATATAATATAATATATACTACCAGAACACCCTAAATATAATATAATATATACTACCAGAACACTCTAAATATAATATAATATATACTACCAGAACACTCTAAAATATGATATAATATATACTACTAGAACACTCTAAAATATGATATATATACTACCAGAACACCCTATCATCTCAACAAATAAACTACTGCTCTTCAAATAAGTTACCATGAAACATTAGGTAGAGTAGGAACCACAGAGTTTTCAAAGGGGAGGAGGGATCATAGCACAAGGTAATCAAGATCTCAATGATGAGAGATTTGAAAGTGTGTGGGAAACGGGAAGGCAACTCAAGACCAGCCTCATTTCATGAGGCCACGATCAAACGCTATTGCTTCTCTTGTTCATATTTGGAAGCATTCTTAGATGTGCACTAATATCTCTACCTGTCATGTTAAAGGAGATAAGAATGAAGATCCAGTACTCAAAGTAAAAATAGTAACAAACTGTGGTTAATCTCTGATAATGTTACTAAGAATAGCTGTAATTAAGAAACATTGTAGAAGTATCAGACATTGGAATTCTATGACACAGGGATAACAACTGTCTAATTCTCTATTAAGATGACATTGGGTAATCACATGATCTTTTACAAATATCACCTACAGATGAGCTGCATAGATTTTTACATCCAATGACATTTGGAAAATATACATAATGCTGCTGTCCTTAGAAATAGTTCCCCCATTTCACACTGCATAGTTTTGCTCTACTTCATTATTCAAACTAAAGTCGTGAAGGGAATAAATCTCCATAACTAGAAGTTACAGATCAGTTGAGCATAAAATTCCATTTCATTAGTCCAATAAGGTGCAAACAGTAGGGTATAAATTTGAATTTCATTTCAGTAGTCTAATGAGGTACAGGACAGTAAGTTATAAACCTAAATTTCCTTTCATTAGTTCAATAAGGTACAGAAGAACAATGGTGTACATTCAATTTAATTCCATTTCCTTCTGTTAATTTGGAGCAGAAATATAGAATTTAAAACTACTTTCGATTTCTTTTTTAAAATACAGACTAATCGATCTACAAGACTATAGAATGGCTAGTTCTTTAGGGTCAGATGTTGAAAAGTAAGAAGTTAAACTGCATTTCATTGTAAAATCAGATGTTGTTTTTAGGACTGAGAGGATAGAATTTTAAGCAAATTAAAGTCAATTTTCGCTGACAAGACGACTTGAAGAAATAGATATTAAAATCAATATCTGCTGCCACGGTAACCCCTTTTTTATCTCAGTGGACAATCTGTTATATTGTCAGCTAGCTATTGGTGTGTTACCATGGTAACTTGTAAATTGTCAATGTTGCTAGGAATAGGCGAATAGTTGTATAATTAGCTAATCTGACTTGACATATACTTCGTCATTCAGTCACATTCGTCATTCAGTCACGTTCTTTTCTCTTTTGTTCTAAGACTTGACTTAAGCAAAATCTGGGATTGAATTTTGAGAATGATTTTTTTTTTCTAATAGACATTTTTGGTTTTAAATTTGAGAGTTAATCTGATTCACTAGAAGTCATCTTATGTTCCTTACCATGTTTTGGATACTAAATCTTAATCAAGACATCTTGTTTGTATAAACACAATCATGCATTAAGGGAATTCACTGATCATAATAATCAAAATATATGTCAAGATAATAGCTTTTGTTTTGGCAACCACACAATGATCAGGATTTTACTGCCCTCTTAGCAAATTGTTACATTGTCTGTCTTTGTGAACCCAATATACATTAAAAAGTAGGATGTAAAACTCTTATCATTTTGAATATAATTCAGAATATGCATTTTATGCAACAATGACCATGCCACTATGATAATATCTAATAGCCACTACTCAACACTCCTAGTGTCACTAGTGATTCTTGTGAAAGGAATTCGAACCCAAGGCACTATAGTCTGTGAAAAATAACCTGAGAATAGACGATCTGATACATAATGATAAATCAAGAAGAACAATAGGTGTTATTGACATGTTTTATGTTGAAAGGTTTCTATAATAACAGTCCTTAATTACTGTCATCTTCCCACTATCATAGGATGATAAATAACTTGGAAATCAAGGATGTCGTCTACCAGCTGGCCCTTTCAAAACAACCATATTTTATAAGAATAGTAATTTGGGATCTCAAGGATCCTTTCTACCATCTGATCCACAGAAAACAACCATATTTTACAAGGACAACTAAGTCTTCAAGAATCCTTATTACCTGCTCTTCCTTGAAAACAACCATAATTTACAATTGACATCTTTATATGGCAAGATTGGAATGATGCGGAAAGATGACTTATTCAAGGTCACCAGACATTCTCACCCCAACTGAGATTTTGCCTGTCATACCTCTAATTATGTCATGTAAAGTTTCCAATGCTGCATATTCCCTCAAAGCCATATGTATATTGGTTTTCTCCTTAACATTGAAACATTGATAACTTAGGTGTGGGAAGATAATAATGGTGGCTTGCTTATCTAGAAATTATAAAGTAATTAAAATATTGTCTGTGTTCTGGTGGTGACCTTTTAATACCAGATGTATCTTTCTTTATTTGTTCACTGCCAGTGATTTCTGTTACTAACAAGGTTTTAGTTTATCCAGAAGTGTAGGGATAAGTAACTTTTGGGAGACTTAAAAAGACTTTGGGAGAAATGACAAGAGTTCTATATAATAGGTAAATGAAAGGGATTTGGAGTTTTAACTATTTTTGTTCATGGCAGCTGATTAGATTTCACTGAACCAGAATGGATTACTGAAAACAGGCACAAAGTGTTTAAGCCGGTAAAGCTTGCCCTGTAAATGTCATCACTTTTATTTCCAACTGACAAAAGAACTTTATTTTGCATATTGTCTGATACACAGGATCACAGTTGATGTTATATCTGAAGGACTGAAAGGTGCTTTTTCCATGTCAGCCACTCTTACCTGTGTCACTTACAGAGGGCAACCATTTTGAAAAACCAAAAGGAAATATTCAACCTATGCTTGAATCAAATGTTAAGCTTCAATTAGTAGACCTATTTTATAAATGAAAACAACCTACGCTATGCAGTAAGCAATGAGGGAAACAGCCAGTAACAAACAAGATGGTTTTAAAAGAAATGTCTTCAGATCTGATTTAGATAATTCAAGATAAGTTGAATATTGATCTGTCATATCACTTGATATATCATTGATTGTCTGATTGATTTTATTGATTGGATTTGATTGATTTTTGGTAATTGATCACTGAAACATTATATTTCTGAATTTGATATAGTTATAGTTTCTAATTACTGTATTCTATTGTCAGTAATTAACATGATGCTAGCCAACCAAATGATATTTATGTGTTTGTGTAGATGTAGAACTGTAGGAAGTAAAACCTCTTTTAAGTATTTATGAATGGAATTGTATGACGACTCTTCTTTTCTTGATACTCTGATATATATAGAAAAGAAATAGAAAGTGAAATTCCTAATTTGAGGTATTTTTGAAGGAATTATGTAATTTTCTAGTACTTCTGAAGATTATTAACATGTATATTAATAGTGAATCTTAGCTACCCAAGAATCAGGAATTGTCATTGTTATATATACAAGTCAAAGAAAGTGTCAGAATGTTGGAAGTAAAACTTGTATGTGAATTTATCAAGAGCTCAATAAATCTTGATATAAAGCAGTGATAGAGTTAGTTCAAGATCTGATGGATTGGTAGATCTGATTAATGATTGGTCTCTGCTTATTATAGGATGTGACATGCACTTGTTAGGATAAGAATCATGTTCCTCAATGTATCAATGACCTTCATTGCTCACTCACATGAAGGTAGGAGGCATAATGGGTTTAGTTTTTTACCCTGGCTGTGACACATCTTGAAACAGTTGATAGAAAAATTTGTTGACATAAAGACATTGATACTAGCTTAATCCATACTTACAAAACTAGGTGTTCTCATGAGGATCGAGTATCCTAAAATGTGCAGGTAGCAAGAAATGAGCATTAGTAAGTATACAAGCAACTGTCCTGTTGAGGATTGTGTATCCTAAATGTACTCCAGCAAAGGTATATTATATAAGCTCTATTCAATATATAATCTAGCTGCCCTGATAAGGATTGTGTATATTTGAAACACATGTGGTCACTAGATGAGAATTGTGTAGTAATAAAATCTGTTGGCAGTGTCAGACTAGCTGTTATAAAATAGATCTAAGACGATCTTTGATTAGGATGTTTCTGACAAGATAAATGATCATTCAAATTATTTCATCTTTTATTCTGTAAATAGCAAATAGATTATGACCAATATTTTTAAAATTTTTAGCAAATATAAAAAATCAGAACAAATTGGTGTGGAATAAATATTCCATTTAACTTTTTATTGATCCCTTTCAGAAATTTTAGTGATAAATTGCGTCATTTCATTTTATTTGACAGACAAATATAAAAACGTGACGAAAATAAAACAGCTATTATTGGCTAACTAAAATAGCACATAATAGTTAACGATTATAAAAGCAAATTTATTGTGTACTTTTCATAATCCTGGGTTTAATGAGGTTTGTCAATTTTGATGTGTCTGCCAAGAAATGATGAAACAATATTAGCTGTTTTAATTCTGCTGAGTTGAAAAACCCAGCCACAGATTGGCATCAGGTTCTCTGGAAGAGTAAACTTGTTTAAATTCTGCTGAGTTGAAAAACCCAGCCACAGATTGGCATCAGGTTCTCTGGAAGAGTAAACTTGTTTAAATTCTGCTGAGTTGAAAAACCCAGCCACAGATTGGCATCAGGTTCTTTGGAAGAGTAAACATGTCATATTCGATGAAACTTTTGTAAGGTAACATTTTGAAGAATAACCTCCACCAGTAGAGTCATCAACCTATTGTGGTGCTTTTGCAAAATCAAAAATTGTCATCCTACTGTTCTGTGGCTCATTGGACATCATACTGGCATGTTGACTAACTATCAATATACCATTCAAAAGGAGTTGAAATATAATAAGCTATATGGACTCTCCAGAAGAAATATGGAGTTGACAAGCTAAGAGAGCATGAAATATTTTTTGGCTGATTTGACTGTTTGAAATGGATACCTTGTTGACAAACCAAACTTATTAGCTTTGTGAATTCTCCAAATGGGTCGATTATTAAACCTATGTGTCGCATTTCAATTCTATAAAGTCATCTAATTTTACATGAAATAAGACAAAAGAAGAATATGTTGCCATGGTAACTGGACATCATTTTACCTGTGTAGATCAAGTTATGTTAATAATTTTCTAAGTTTGATTAATTCCTGTCTAGTTTATTTCAATCATTGATGATTTTTTCTGTCTATGAAAGAAAAGTCTTTTCATTTCACTCAAAGTTTGGATAAAAAGAGAAGGTTTTAGCAGTTTTTGTTTTTTGATGGTTTTCTTTTGTTTTAAAGATATTAGAATTTTATTTTTCTTGTATCTCAGACACAAAGGTTGGAGATAAGACTGAAATAATTTTTAAAGAATGAAACTTTAATAATGGAAAATAAAAGGTGACGTTAAAATTTCAACAAAAATAAAGAAAGATTCATCTCTCTCACAGCTGTTTCCACATTAGCAATAATATACTAAAATTTATTGGTTTATTGAGTGTAGAATTGTGTACAATGGGAGAAATATATTTTCGTACATCTCTTGTTGTTTTAAAACTATACTACATCTTCACTTTGAATCTCAAGACTAGTGTAATGGATGAATTTTTTTAATTTACCAACTTGTTTAAAATTGATTTTATGAAACTTCTGACAGGTATAATCTAGTTTTAAATCGGAAAATTGATGAGAATTGTCAAGAGCTTGATTGCTTTTTATTTACATTGAGAATTAATGAAAGTAATTTTAAAAAATAGTCTGAGAATTTATAGATTTGTAATTTCTCAAGACTTACATAGAAGTTGTCCTGTATGTAAGGTGCTCTGGTGCTTGTTGGTGTCATTTAAGTTTGTTCAGATTGTTAGGTGTCATTTCAATTCATGGTGATATGATGATTTTTGGTATGATCCTAGTTTGATGAGATTGTCAAATGTCATTTTGATTCATGTTGATCTGGTGCTTGTCGTAACGATCCTAGCTTGTTCAGATTGTCAAGTGTCATTTCAATTCATGGTGATCAGAAAAGTAAGATGTAAAACTTTACATTTCATCAGTCTAATCAGGATCAGAAAAGTAGGATGTAAAACTTTTCATTTCATCAGTCTAGTCAGGATCAGAAAAGTAGGATGTAAAACTTTTCTTTTCATCAGTCTAATCAGGATCAGAAAAGTAGGATGTAAAACTTTTCATTTCATCAGTCTAATCAGGATCAGAAAAGTAAGATGTAAAACTTTTCCTTTCATCAGTCTAATCAGGATCAGAAAAGTAGGATGTAAAACTTTTCATTTCATCAGTCTAATCAGGATCAGAAAAGTAGGATGTAAAACTTTTCCTTTCATCAGTCTAATCAGGATCAGAAAAGTAGGATGTAAAACGTTTCATTTCATCAATCTAATCAGGATCAGAAAAGTAGGATGTAAAACTTTTCATTTCATCTGTCTAATCAGGATCAGAAAAGTAGGATGTAAAACTTTTCAAAGTTAAGATGTTTTAGACAAGACTTATCTGGGAATTGGTCATTTTGGATATTAATACATTGTTAGAATATCAATACTTGACTTAGAAATATGTAAATGTTCAGGAAATATTCAGCCAAAGTCTTCGTATTTAATGAATAACAAATCTGGGTTTAGATTAAAACGGGGAAAAGTAATTTTCTTTTGTTATTTGGCGCTTCAAGATCGATTCTAGTCAATGTCTTTGTAAATGAATAGTTTGGTTTCCAAGCAGTTCCACTATGTTGTCATTTATATTTGTGTAGGCTTTGAGGATGTTTTACAAATCAAATTACAGCAGATGTCAACATAAATAGAGGGAACTTTTTAAAACTAACTGAACAGTGCCTGGTAATCTAATGAATGGGATAACAGAGTATGAATTTTAATGTGAAAGACATAGTTCTTATTCCTGAAAACTGCTTCTGATGTGATATTCAACTTGGTGAACAGTAGATGGTAATCTATTAATTGGAAGTTTCAAACTCTTTTGTGATGAAAAGCATTTTAACATTTGTAATAATTCGGCTGATACAATTCATGCTGCTTAATCTTTGACACACTTCTTGATCAGAAGGTTTAGAAACTATGGAAAGAATCTTGATACAGTGATACAATAAAAAAACTTTTCAAATTAACCAGTGAAGTCCTGAAAAGTGTTTATGGATTTGTTACAAAAACTTCGGCTAAAGACAGATGTCTTTTTTAGTAAGTACTCTTTCTATTATTATGGCATTATCTTTGCCTTGCATCTCTTTTGTTACAACTATAGCTACGATTTTCATCTGATCCTGTGGATGTTTTGGATTTAGTCTATCATCAGGACAGCTAGTTATCAATAGACAACTTGCTTTGTCAGTCTGTTCCATCTTGAATGATCCAGAATGGCTATTGAATTTGTTTTTCATTTTGTCAACTTTGTGGTTTGAAGTGCATACCTAAAGGTTGACAATTCAACTGAGATATTTCTGATATTAAAATAATTATACATCAGCCAAACAAGATTTTAGATAAAGTTTGACCAATAACAATGCTTGGTGAGGAGAAAGGAATCTGGGTGATGAGAAGACAATCCCAGTGATGAGAAGGGAATCCTGGTGATGAGAAGGGAATCCAGGAGATGAGAAGGGAATCCCGGTGATGAGAAGGGAATCCCGGTGATGAGAAGGGAATCGGGGTGATGAGAAGGGAATCCTGGTGATGAGAAGGGTATCCGGGTGATGAGAAGGGAATCTCGGTGAAGAGAAGGGAATCTCGGTGAAGAGAAGGGAATCCTGGTGAAGAGAAGGGAATCCTGGTGAAGAGAAGGGAATCCGGGAGATGAGAAGGGAATCCCAGTGATGAGAAGGGAATCTCGGTGAAGAGAAGGGAATCCTGGTGATGAGAAGGGAATCTTGGTGAAGAGAAAGGGAATCTCGGTGAAGAGAAGGGAATCCTGGTGATGAGAAGGGAATCTCGGTGAAGAGAAGGGAATCCTGGTGATGAGAAGGGAATCCTGGTGATGAGAAGGGAATCTCGGTGATGAGAAGGGAATCTCGGTGAAGAGAAGGGAATCCTGGTGAAGAGAAGGGAATCCGGGAGATGAGAAGGGAATCCCAGTGATGAGAAGGGAATCTCGGTGAAGAGAAGGGAATCCTGGTGATGAGAAGGGAATCCCGGTGATGAGAAGGAAATCCCAAGTAAATCCCTATTTAAATATTTATAAAATAACAATCATGTAATAATATATAAGACAGACATCAATTAGTATTCATTGATATATTAATAGTAATTACTAGTTTTATCAATGTTAGTGATAATAAAGTTAAGGTTACACTTGGGTGGACTATTAAAGAGAGAGGGGGGAGGGAGGATTGGTTGGTTTGTCATGAGCATGAGGTTTGGTAGGTAGCTGAAGAGTATAAATTTATGTTTCTTTTTCAAACTTCATTCTACCCTCTGACAATTTGCTGAATATAAACCTACCTCGGTAATTAATGGAACGAATTGTGTTGTCTTCTGCATCAATATCTCTACATCTTTTGTATTTGTTCAAAATAGTATGTGATCATGTGACAATATTTGTATAGTTCGAGTAAAAATGTCTACCAATAAATACTGTGATTTGTTGCAGAGCATTGGCAAAACTTTCACTATCATGGATGGATTCTATGATATGATATTGAGCTAACTACCACTGTGTTTTATATGATAATGACAATGAAATGAGGTTGAAATAGTTCCCATTATTCTAGATTACAGATATTTAGAAATGTTTAATTTACCTCCACGTAGGTAACCATTGCTTTTTACCATAATTAAATGAGATACCCACCATTGTTTAGAGAAAGTATTTCAAAAATAAATCATGAAACAGTATGGAGAAACTGTAGGAATAATGTCACATTCAATCAAGACCTAGATTTATCAGAATAATGAATTATCTTCAACTAAACTTTTTCTGAACATAGTTATTACCCTTTCTAACCTCATTCATCAAAATATGTGATTTCTCCCTAACTGCCGTCTGCTACAGAACATATCAATGATTTCTCCTGCAATTCATTTTATTTTCTTATCTCATCATTCAAGATATATTTAACCAATTTTACATTGAGTCCTACATTTCTGCTCCTGAAACGTAATTCAATGCAGTGTGCAATGAGGAATGCAAGTCAAGAATATTGACCCAGAACACACCTAATGCCATTTTGAAGATTACCTCTCAGAGCAGGACAAACAAAATTGAATTCTCTGACCAGTGCTTTTGTTGTGCCTTAAATAGTTCCCTTATGTTTAAAATAAATCTTTGGGTAGCTTACTCAAGATAGAGCACAAATATTCTGTTTTCATGATCATTCCTTAGAGTTTGACAATATTATTATGGAGTCTGCAATGGATTTTGACCTGCCAGTATTTCTAGTACTTTTAAAGAAAAACAGCAGAATTTTTTTTTTTTTGGTGCTGGCAAGATAACTCAATACATGATGATACAACATGCTATGATATTCATGTTCTTGTATTGATGTCTACATACCAGGCAAACTAGACAGACAAGCAGACAAATTTACATGTATAATTAGACATCGAAATGCAGAAAAACTTGAAAGTTTTAGAAGTGACCATTTGAGGATGTGACCTTGGCAACACACATTTGGACAAAAGTGAAAGAAAGATTTGTTGAAAACTGTTCAGTGCATTAATTTGTTTAATCAGAATTTCATGAGCACTTAAATTAAAACTCTAGTAATGTATGTTCAAGAGAATATGTCAACAAAATGTTAGATTTTGTGAAAACTGTTCACTGAGTTAACCCTTTAGTCATTTCAATTAGCAGTCTTGTAATGTGTGTTCAGGAGAAAAAGTATAAGATTTTGTGAAAACTTTTCACTGAGTGCACATTATTGAGCATTGCTTCCCATTGGTTTATTACTGAGCTTTTTTTCCAATCAGTTGTCATTGGAAGTAAAATTTGAATTTTGTCAGTTTTAAGAAAGTATTGGTTTAGATGTTTTTTTTTATTTTATCTTTGAGAGGCCCAATATATATATATATATGTAGTTGAGCATTGTGTTTTTATAGTTTGGATTCTTGACTTTGATATAATATAGAGTATATTTAACATGGTTAGGAAGGGTTGTTATGTAAATTTTGACAAATTTAGTAGAAGGAAGATGTTACAGAAACAGAAGTAGGACATGCCACTCCATTTAAGCTTGTATTTTTGCTGTATGAAGAAACCTTATCACACAACGGTACTGTTCCCTGTTTCATAACACAGATTCCTAAAATGATATGAACAGGTAAAAACACTAATGCAAATTTGGTCATGTATTCATGCACCATGTAAAGAGAACATGAAGACATTGCATGAAATTGTTCCAAATAACATAACTTTGATTTAAAATTTCAATTTTAATCCAAATCATATTTGTTGAGCACAAGGGCATTTTGCAGATTGGTGCAAAAAGGTGGATAAATGCCCTACATAGAAAAGGTACAATAAATTGAAGGAAATTATGTGTTTATTGATAATTGAGTGAAACACAGTTTACAGATCCTCTATGTTCTATAGCTAAAGAAGGTTTATGACAAGTATTTGACACTATGATACTTAACACCTCTTCAAGTAAAGATAAACGCTGGTTAACACTTGTGTTAACATGGTGATTTCCTGATTCCAGACCGATCAACCATCTGTTCATCCTGTATGTTGCCTAGCGATAACATTCTTACTGTCCACTACTCTGTTACTGCCACTTAGCAACATAATAGGTTATCTATATTTGACATTAAAGGGACAGGTAGGTGTCCTTACACATTATGTAGTTTTCGGGGTATATTTGCTATAAGGAATATTGCTTTCCTGATTTTATTTCCAAATTAAATGAGAATTGAAAGGAGATGAAGGGATGAGGGCCCATTTTAAAAACTGAAAAGGGTACAGTTACAATCCAGAATTGTCTTTCTTGATTTTGATTCAGGTTATTGCTTGAAAACTGACAGTGAGGTGGGGGGATAAGGTCAGACTAGACTGGCAAATGACATGAAATCAACCATCCTGATTCAGACTCAGCAGTCCCAGCTGGTCAAGAAGACTAAAGAAGATTGTAGAATTCTATTTTAAGTTAAGTAGTGATTGACTGACTGCAGTATAACAGTTAAGTTTGTTTGGTTTACAACAAGTGAGGTGATTTGTCGTGGAGTGGAGAAAATCGTGTGGTCATAGTATTGATCTAATGGACTGCCATGGGTACACTTGGATAGCTCACAATCAAACTACTCTCATTTGGTTCTCTCGTAGACCATTCTTACCTCCACTCTTCAATTTGAACGGACTAATTGTTGGACTTTGTTATAATGTAAGTTAATGGTTTTTTTTTTTAATGTGTCTGTTATCTTTGTTTTAAGCGCTTGTCTGTTGTCACTGATGGCTGCAATTAGTCTTGAACAGTTGAAGATTTTCATTGTGGAGTTTTCTATTTTTTTTTGTTGATGACGTGAAATAATTTTTAGAATTTCTATTATGTTAGTCAATAATGTAATACCTATTTTTTTTTATATTTAGTGTTTATATTACTAGTCTCTTATCACCTATATCTTACAATTAGACTTCATCAGTCTAGATTTCAAATTTTCATCTTATTTTATAGTAGTAATAATTTAATCCCATTGTTCTGACAGGATATCACACAATATCTTGTTCATATAAAATCTCAGTTATGTTATTATTTTGTTATAGAGATTTTGAGAAATTTTATATGAAACATGGAATATTTTTTTTTACTTTTGTTTATTATGATGTAACAATTAAATTCTGATTTTCTTTAAATTCTTTGTAGAATCGTTTTGGAAATTTCCCTATCATTTTTGTTTTGTTTCAAGAACTATTGTACTTTGTCTGTTATAATGTAAGTTGACAATTAATTTTGATTTTCTTTAAATTCTTCTCAGATTTGATTTCCTATTTCAATACTACTTTGTTTTGAAGATTTTAATAATATGTTTTTAACAAATATATTCATGCTTGTTTTCATGCATTTTTGCTCGGGTTCACTAGAAACGGAAAAAAATGGATCTCCTTTCATTTTATTTGAGCGGAAATCAATGGATAATTTGATTTTTCCAGCGGTGAAGTTGACCTGTTGACTTTGTAATTTGAAAATCATGTTTCTCTTTATAAGTAGTAGATCAGGAGGAAATAAAATGAAAATTAATTTTGAAATGATTTATACAATCTTTTAGTTTTTCTCCATCTAATACCTCAAATTTAATATCTTCTATCAGTCTGTTATTTAATTAAAGCTGTCTCTATGATCCTGGTCTGATCAATCATACCTTAAACCCCTTTAACATTCAGTCAAACAGTTCTCAGAATTCAACAACGGATAAATTTTGTGTAATGTAAAAGGATAACCATTCTGAGACCCGTTCCAGTTTAAGCCCTAAGTGGTCTCAGAACATACCCCTATAAATGTTGTAATGTAAACAGTGACCATACAGAATGGCTTACTGTGCATGCCCAAACTTTAACCTTTTCCTGTTTACATCTGGGTGAATATAAGGATTAAATGCAATTTTCTTCAAGAATAGTTCCACAGATAAGTGTGCCAAGAACAATTTCCATTTACACTACAACTGAAGAACTGTTATCAGATCACTTGATTTGCTACATTTTTATTACTGTCTGGCAGACAGAGAATAAAATTCTTCATAGCAGCCTGGTGTAAAAAGGCGTTTCAGTTTCAGCAATGAGAATTGTTAATCTGGCCTAATAAGTAATTGAGTCTTCTAAATTATTCATATGTACCTGGTATCCATAATTATTCAAGTTTGAAAGTTATATAAACAAGTCGTGTTTTTCTTGAGACTTCTCATGTTAAGAATGGTGAAGAACTGGAAAATCAAATGATAAGTAATTCTGAATCACACATAGAAACAACAGTGTTGATTTCCCATTATAGAAAAAGTATAAAAATTAAAAACAAAACGAAAGTTGTAACACGTGCACACTGTTTATAGACTTTGTATGTCTACAAGACAAGATGTCTACAAGACATACAATATACCAGCTGCGGTTGGTTATATGAGTTTGATAGATATTTGAGTTTGGCCAGCTGTAATGTTTAAATTAAAAGTAATTATATCTGTAAATGAAAACAATACCGGTAATAATAACCCCCTATTGTCACCAGGAGGTCATTGTACATGGTGATTACTAATTAACAGTAACCAGACCTCTTTTAACTGTCTTACTTACTTAATAATAACTTATATAATCATTATTTTAATCTTTCCTAGACTAGTCATCTGTACTGGCATAATTTCCCTCATTGCATGCTGCATGGTGTTTGCAGTCATATTTCACTTTTCACATTTCAGTCGGTTGTAGAAAAGAAGAACCATAATCTAAATTTCTTGGAATCAGTGGTACAGTTAAAAATCTGTTCAATTCAAACTCAAATACACTTCTTTATAGGTCAGTAGGGTGTATATAAAAACATTTCATTACATTAAGTCCAGTAAGGTAAAGAACAGTAGGGTGTATAAAAACATTTCATTACATTAAGTCCAGTAAGGTACAGAACAGTAGGGTGTATAAAAACATTACATTAAGTCCAGTAAGGTACAGAACAGTAGGGTGTATAAAAACATTTCATTACATTAAGTCCAGTAAGGTAAAGAACAGTAGGGTGTATAAAAACATTTCATTACATTAAGTCCAGTAAGGTAAAGAACAGTAGGGTGTATAAAAACATTTCATTACATTAAGTCCAGTAAGGTACAGAACAGTAGGGTGTATAAAAACATTTCATTACATTAAGTCCAGTAAGGTACAGAACAGTAGGGTGTATAAAAACATTTCATTACATTAAGTCCAGTAAGGTAAAGAACAGTAGGGTGTATAAAAACATTTCATAACATTAAGTCCAGTAAGGTAAAGAACAGTAGGGTGTATAAAAACATTTCATTAAGTCCAGTAAGGTGTATAAAAACATTTCATTAAGGCCAGTAAGGTGTATAAAAACATTTCATAACATTAAGTCCAGTAAGGTACAGAGCAGTAGGGTGTATAAAAACATTTCATAACATTAAGTCCGGTAAGGTACTGAACAGTGGGTGTATAAAAACATTTCATAACATTAAGTCCAGTAAGGTAAAGAACAGTAGGGTGTATAAAAACATTTCATTAAATTAAGTCCAGTAAGGTAAAGAACAGTAGGGTGTATAAAAACATTTCATTACATTAAGTCCAGTAAGGTACTGAACAGTAGGGTGTATAAAAACATTTCATTACATTAAGTCCAGTAAGGTAAAGAACAGTAGGGTGTATAAAAACATTTCATAACATTAAGTCCAGTAAGGTACTGAACAGTAGGGTGTATAAAAACATTTCATTAAATTAAGTCCAGTAAGGTACAGAACAGTAGGGTGTATAAAAACATTTCATTACATTAAGTCCAGTAAGGTACAGAACAGTAGGGTGTATAAAAACATTTCATAACATTAAGTCCAGTAAGGTACTGAACAGGTAGGTTGTGAAACCCTTTATCATTAAATAAAGGAACAAAAAAGTAGGATATAAAACTTTTTCAATTAGTCCAATAAGATACAGAAGAGTCATTTCAATTAGTCCAATAAGATACAGAAGAGTTATTTCAATTAGTCCAATAAGATACAGAAGAGTAGGACATAAAACTTTATTTCATTGATTAAATATTTACATAGACATTATCATAATACCCCACTGCAGATCTCCTTGGTGTGTAAAACCACAGGATGTAAAACTCCATTTCAAACCATCATCTATACATCTAGGTTTAGTTTCAATAAAATAAATCAATGTGACTTGAATCTGTGGAGAATTTTATTACCATACTTTCAAGAATATAGAAAATCTAATCTCCGAATGAAATGGAATGCACAATATTTTTTGGCATCAAATTGGCTCAATTTTCAGATTTCATTTATTTGATTTTCTTGTTTGACATTTGATGCTTCTCTCCCAATTAAATTACATAAGATATAGAAATTCTTTCCGTTTTTATTAGAATGTTCTGGTGAGTTATGATGAAATTGCTTTGATTTATTACATCCTTCTCCTCTTTGACTATAACCCTTTTACACTCTCTAGATTGGCTAACTGCTATTTTTACAATTACTTTTATATCCTCTAGATTGGCTTAAAGCTGTTTTTACATCGTCTAGGTGTACTTACTGTTATATTTACTTCAGTCCTTAAATCAGCTAGTTTTGATGGCTTCTCTTTTTACAATAACCTTTACACCCTCTTGGATGGCTCACTGCTATCTTTATTCTTTTTTATTTGGTCAATTATGTATCTTGGAAAATTTTCTTGCTTAAATACTTGGCAACTTGTACTTAGAGACCTGAACATTTGGTTTTGATGATAACAATGTCAGCAAGTCATGAACAAGCAAAGTCTCTAGGACCAAAAGTCACATATCAAATCCTCTAGCTTTCTTTGAAGTTAAAAGAGAAATGAGGTTCTGATGACAGCCAATGATTGAGAGACATTGATGAATGAAATGAAATTTTTCTATAATGTCTGACTAACATTCATCTGAAATATAATAAATCCTGTACCCTTGATCTCGGCTGTCAAAATTCAAAGGAAAAATCAGACCAAGAATATTATAATTCAGAACAGGTTCTAAACTGACAATCGCTTAAGATTTAAACAACATTTAGAGGAAAAGTTAAATAGACAGATACACTGAAATTACAGTTTAATTCACTTTTTTAACCTTTTTAACACAGAGTATAAATAAAATAATACATCATATAATCTGACTTCTATAACTTAAAGCATATGACAATAATTGTGATGTCACTTAGCAATGGCTGTTTCCCTGGATTCTCAGGTAACATATCACATTATTATGTGGCTTGTAGAGATGCTGCCAGTCTTAAAAGTGTTTATAACTGAACACAGTTCGTTTAAATGGGTGCTAATAGTTTAACCAGAGAATAGCTGGTGAATACCAGTGGATGTGATCCTCGGGAAGTTAGGTTATTATCCTTGTAAGACCAAGGATCAGCTATTAGCATGGATCCTTGAGAAGTTAACTTCTTAATGTGTTTCTTGTAAAAAAAAAATGGTTTATTTCTTTTCTTAATAGAATATATTTTGGAATATAACTAAAAGTAATGTCACAGTTTTTTTGTTATTTTTTTAATATATATGACGTCCATTGATAAGCATTCAGACTTCATCATGTCATGTCAACTGTCACATATATATATATATATATCTCAATTACAAAAATAACTTAATTACATAAACATATATATATATACACCACTCATAATTTATAATTTCCTCAAAAATAGTACAATTAGTATGTGGTATATTGCTACGCTAAGACGTTCCACAATAAATTAGGTTTTGTAAATGTCTAATGAGATTTCCCTTGACGATTTTAATCATTATGACTCCACGAATTAAGGCATTATGGGTAATCATTGTCCACGGGAAGGTTGTGTAATCATCAATAGTTTCTAATTTCTCTATATTAAGAGTATATTTGGTCTGGTAATTATTTGAATTATATTCTAATACAGAAAGAGATGATGGGTGAAGACTATTTATGCTGATCAAGACTATCCAGGTCTGTCCCAGTTTTCCAGACTGTGATGGAGTATTTCTTTGCACTTTTAATGCTTGTTCATCTCTATAGCCTAAGGAGTGAATTATTAGCATGTAACACTACAATTTATGAATAGTCTAATTTAGTTTAATGATTTGCAGAATAGTAGGATGTAAAACTCCCAACATTAGTCTATACATTTGAAAGAATCAAACTCTTCTTTGCCCTAAATCCAATATCAAAATTAAATGAAGCATTTACTTGCACTGTAAGAGAATTCCCAAAAGAAAGTTAAATTATGTTGAAAGTGAAGTTTTTTGTAGAGGTATCTGAAAATGGAAAACCTTTCTCCAGGGAAAGGTTTGTTCCGATTTAATTTGTTAAGTATAGAACTTGAACTTTCTGATGGTATATCGCCTGGAGAGTTGAATATCTAGTCCTTATAAAACAGTGCCCCCTAGGGAGAAAAGTAAGATAGAAGTATAACGGAAATGAAGAATGGCCTCCAGGGATTTTGTAGAAGAAACGTAAAATTTGTGTTGAATATCGTGTCAGATTTGATATAAGATATAAGAATTCATATGAAAAGTCACTTGCCAATTTACACGAGATTGGAAGAGAAAATTGTGTTGATTAACATACTACTTAGTTTGTTGAAAAACAAAATGGACACTTTTATATTTGACATCAAAAGTAGGCTACTCTACATTCTCTATTAATATGCATTGATATCTTTGTAAATATATGAATGGTATTAAAGTAGGGTGTAAAATTCCATTTTATTTTTCAGATAGCATTATTTCTTCATTTTGATTTCTAAGCATTATCACGTTATATTTTATAACAGGGACAGGAAATAAAACTATAAGAGTTATTTTTCTTCCAACAATAGTTATAAATTGAATATCATTTATTCTTTGTTGCTAACTATATATTGATATAAATATAAAACTTCATTTGTTTGAAATTTGAAACACTTTCTTTGAAACAATTATTTGAAATCAAACATAATCCAGAATTGTTTGTTCCAGGCTAGACATTCTCTGGCTGGATTTCAATTCAGTTCATTATCTCTAATTTTCCAAGAGTTAATGTAAATATTATTTTTTCTATAATCGAGTTTCCTCTAGCGCCAGTCATACCTGGTTTTACCTGTCTTTGATCTTCTTTTCTTCTCCTGTCTGTTTCATCATTAGTTTCGTCTTCCGCCCAAGTTGTTATTCTCAGAACTAAATTTCTTACCATTCTTCTGATTATTTTTTAGTAGGTTGGGAAAGATTGGTTGAAAACTAATTAATGAAAACTATCGAAAAGCAAAGTCAAAAGAAATGTGTCGCCTTACTTTTTCTAAAATTTTTAACTGAAAGTAGCTTGCAGTTGATAATTAGAATGTCTATAATTTATTAGAGGTTTATTTTAACAATTGACAATATGCTTTGAAAATAGTTCTCTAGAATTACAACTATTTAGAGGAATATATCACTTTAAGATATAACAACAGTAATAGTGATATAGTATAAATAACAATGAATAAGATAGAAAGTGTTTATTTATATCTGGTGGGAGTTGGCAAGGTTTGTGTTGATTGATACGTAACTGATTAAATTCTTTAACATACTGTTTCCTGCCTACTGTCTTCACAAATTCATTGGTAAATCAATTTTTGTAAATTAACTTTGAATAGAAATGCACTTTTCTCTCAGAAATTTCAACCCAAAATATCCCAAATTTATCTTCTCTAAGAAAAAATTTCAAAGTAAGAATGTGTGCTCTGGTTTATATTTAGTCATATTAAGACTAACATTCAATGTCAAATAATTAAAAATAGAAACCTAGACTTTTGACGTTTTTTAAAACATTAGGCCCTAATGTAGTTCTAGCAGATGTGTAAGGAGTTAAATTCTGTCATGAACATAATTTCATGTAGAAAATGAATGAAGCATCGTAATGACTTGATTTTGAGTGACTTTAGTGACGTAAAGATGGCGCTATTTTGTATTTAGTCCTTAATCAAGGTCGTTATAGAAATTCATCTAAGAATCTAATATTGACAGTTGATTTCGAAAATTTAAAAAAAAAAATCAAGAGACGCCAAAGATTTCTTTGCATCTGACATTGATTGGCTTCATTATGAATAAATTTTAGTTGACTGAAATAACAAATAGAGCACATTACCTTTGTGAACTCAATCAATCAATCACTGAGTGGTGTCTTGACCCTTTATCATATTCAATTGCACAAATGTCTTATAGTATTGTTTCTAAAGTAATGTATTTGTTATTATGATATATATATCAATGCTAAAAATTAGAATGGTGTATTATTAATGGTTTTTGAAGAAGATATAAACTATTGTGATTTTCAATTTAGTTAAGTTTTTTTAAGTATATTATGGAATGTAAAAATGACATCTTGCTCATAAACTAAAAGAAATCATGTCGCCATATGGACTATGTTAGAAGTATTTGTAGTCGTTAGAAAAAGGTCAAAACGTGCTGTGTATTATCCTCAGTCGTCACATAACAATAACATGATCTTCTTATCTGGGTTTTTACGTTAATTCCGTGTCAATTCCTGTCAATTCTTTGTCTTCTTGGATTAAAACGGTGCCAGCAATTCTCAAAGTGTATTCATACTTTAATGAATATCTGGATATTTTTTTCTCCAGATTTAGTCTTTAATGCCTTCAACAGATTATATAAAATAATTACATTTTCACAAACATATTTCAAAGTATTTAAATATTTTGCTAAAAGGAGCAAAAACCTTAGTTGAAGGTCAATAAAACAGTAACAAGCGAAAAAATTAAAGAAATATATTTAGCATGTCAGTTCCCTAATTCCTTCAACATTATTTTACAGAATAGGGTGGAATTTTGACACAGTCAGTAAACAATAAAAATGTGTACAAGCAAAACAATTTCGTCAATCAAAAATCTATGGCAAAAAAAGTATGGCCAAGTCGGGAGTAAATGTTGTATAGTAGTGGACTCCTCCAGAGAGAAGTACTCTCCAGAGAGAAGTACCATCAGGTGTTCAGAAAACAGTAAGCATGGTCTGCTGTGTTCACAATACCTGCCACTACTATAATGTAAATAAAATTATCTAATTATTTTTCAGATACTATGTAAAGGATTTCTTTGACAAATTGAGAGAGTAAAAGGATATCACTGTCCAAAAAGAAGTTTGTCTATAAAAAATCATTATTCCATTAAATTTTTGTTGGTATATTTATTGGAATTGAATATCAGCTTCAAAACGATACAGATAGTTTAAATACAATGTCTAGTTCAACTTCCAATTTATAATGTACTTAAATTGTTTTTAATCAAGGCAAGTCTTAGACTACCTTTTCTAAGCTGATATTCCAATTCACATGAAATTTATCAATATAATTTGAATTACCATTGATAACAGTGGGCTCACTTTTTCTAGTATTTCTAGTGTTTCTGCTCATAGAAACCAATACCTTGGAGCCACCTTCATCAAGTTGATAGATTACTAGGTACACCACAGACAGATTGACTTTTTTAGTCATCAATCAAAATGGATTTTAAGCTAATGTGTTTTGTCAGAGAAAGAAATGTTTGAAAATAAAAAATGAGTTGAACAATCTGTCTGGATCAATTGGAACTTATCGTCATGGTAATCAAGGGCATTCTACTCTCATCTTTCATGGTTACTCCTAGTTACTCGCCAAATCATTTTCTGACAAATTAAACGTTAAAATATTTGACGTTGAATCAATAAGTGTAGATAATAATCACTCCTGTATTTCACAGACAATCAAGTTAAATCATTTCAGAATATTTCATCACCAGTAAAACTTTGGTCGGAAATTTGTCCCAAAATTGATAATTTGATTGGTTCCAGGTTCCTATGTGGTTGATTTAGGTGGTACTTGGGTTCAGAGGGTTTATTTGATTGCTTTTTTAGAGTTTTAAGTGTCTCTGCTGTTGTTGATTTGTTTGGAAGAATTTTGTCCTACGATTTATGAATTGATTAGGTCAAGTCTCAACTTGTTTATGAAATTTGTTTCTCTGCAGAGATGTTAATTAGATTGGTTCCACATTTCAGAACTGTTGATTCCAGCAGTGTTTGGTCTCAGAGCTTTTGATCTGATTTTTTTTATTAATGTGGTTAACAAATTCGATTATTGTGCACTGTTGTACTATTGTCACCAGAAAACACCTTAATCTGTTATTTTGCAAAAAGTGTTCCACTGTTGTACTTCTGTCAGTGTATGGAAACTAGAATGTGGTCAAGTTACAAAATTGTTCTTTTGAACCACTGTTGTGTGATTGTCGGTTCATAGAAACCAAGGTGTAAATGGTCAACTGTTGGTGTATTATTGTCTGTGTATAGGGGAATTTTGTACTTTAAAACAAGGGTTTGATTGGTGTCTGGCTATTGGTGATCAATAACTTCAAACTGTTGTGAGGTGATTAACTTCTTACGGCTACATTATCTGATTCGCACCAAACCTTGACATTTGATTGGATATTAAATCGGGTTTAACATTTTCAGACTATCGGACAATCTCGTCCATCAAATCAGATTCGACCAATCAGATTGGCATGTCTGCCAAGGTTTTAATTAAAGTTGATATGTTACATTTATCTCCCGATTGTGTGATTGAGAGAAAATACGACAGAAACGACAATTTATCATGAGAAATTTCCTGAATCCGATTTCCTTCCGTTCTTATCTTCTATAAGATTTTGACATTTCTGGGCATATTTCATTTTAATCAAAATTTCCCATCAGGGTTTGTCAAATGTCTTATAGACTTGACCCCACGATAATGAGGATGTGCTCCCAACTGATACTGTGATACATGTATATTTAATTTTCCAATTTCCATTACTGACAGGGTCGTGCTTCGTTGTCTTGGATGTCCAGTATTATTAAATTAACCACTCAGGGTAAATTACTAAAATATACTCAATCATATTGGATATAATCTTGTAGCAGCCTTGTATATCAAGACTTCTGACAGAAAAATTGATTTATTACATATCAAAAAATGCATAGATTTATCCGTGGTTTCCCAGTCTGAATTTGTGATCTATTATTTTTGATTTCAATCTCCAGTCTCTTGATTAAATATTTTGGTAATAAGGAACACAATTTTAAGGAGGAAGTTTTAGCACAAACTTATCCAAACTCTCTTTGCTCTTTTCCTATGATTGTCCAGTAGTGTTTTGATTGACAGCTCAGTTGATTATTTAATTCTACTTCATGTCTTTAGACTTGAACTTCTAGTTTCGTGTAATGAATGGACCAATCAGGTTAATTACCCTATATGTAAAAATATCAGCACAATGATGCATCATCTAGTTGATACATTAACCTGTCAGAAAACTGATGGATGTTTCCGGGAAATGGTGGTTTTCAGACATATCTCTGGCAATTCGCGGACCCTGATGCTATATTCGTTCAATTTGCTTAAAATATCTATGACATGCTAATAGAAAAGGAGTTAGTATGAAAATAACTCAAAAAGAAATAGAGGTTAGAAAGCTATCTACTTAAGGTCTCAAGCATCCACAAAGCTTATTATGCTTATTCAGTACTAGCCTATGTTGGAAGGAAAACAACTTGCATTTTTAGGAGGTTCTATGTATTTTCTGAAAACAGCATCCAACTTGACTTCACTATACAGTTTTTATTTAGGATGGTGGAACTATTAAGTTATCGAACCACTGATTTCATTCCTTATTAATATCGTCATTATCGTTAGAATATTTAAGATGTGTTGTTTTTCCCCCTACGGCAACAAATATTCTGATGAAGCTACTTCAATATAAAAACAATTGGCTTTCAAGGACATTGGATATCAAATAGGAAATCAGTAAATCCTAAAGATGATAGAGAATCGTGACCTAGGACATTTTAAAATTAACATGTAATTACAGTAGACTGAAAGCTTATAGACTGGATGTGACCATCAGCATTTTCTGACCCAAACTATTTTAATTTCAACTTATTTCAGTTCTACCTGATTCTTGATTTTGTCGATGTCAGTGGATTATAATTTTAGATAGATAGATCAGGCTGTTGTAGTGCTATCTTATGGGAAGGGCAGTAGAACTTCAAGATTGAGATATCAAAAGGAAGAAGAATAGACAGACTTGACAGACGTCGGAAACTATATTTCTGTTTTTCCAATAGTTATTATACCGGAGGCTAAATGGTAAATTGCTGATATTAATTACAAATAACTAGTCTAGATTCCAGAACTAATCCGCTGTACGTATTGATTCAAATACTAAACTACTACGATACGTCTCGGATAGTTGTAGATTAGCTGTTGGCAAAATATTTAACTAAAATATTAAGTCGCTTTCGGCAAGATTCTCCATCCCACGAACTGAGATTCAGTTTGAAATCTGTTTGAATAGCTAGATAAACATCGTAAACAAACAAACAACCAATCAAAATCGTCAATGTATCATAGCTTGAAGCCAATCAACCAATCAGAGCCAATGTTACAGTATATTTGAGTTAGTACTTTACAAATATCTATTCTATTTGTTTGAGGCTTTGAAATTTGTGAATGGGACATTTTTTCTTTGGATTTCTTTGAAGGTTTTGTTTTGTGAAGGAGGCAGTATTGGAAATCAGTCTGAAATTTGGAAAAGTGTTCTTTTATGTGAGCAATTGTTAAATGAAAGAAAACACTTTTGATTCTTCATCACCATTTAAAAATCGTTTGTGCCTGTAGAAAAAGGTCAGTACAAGGATTGTTAATCTAGCTATATTAGCCAGTCATATTTAACTAGAACTCTAAATTTGTAATTTGGCTGTATTTACCATTCATGTCTGACTAGAACTCTAAACTAGTAATTTGACTATATTATTACCTAGAACTGTAAACTAGCGATTTGGTAATATTTACCATTCATGTCTGACTAGAAGTCAAAACTGGTAATTTGACTATATTATTACCTAGAACTGTAAACTAGCGATTTGGTAATATTTACCATTCATGTCTGACTAGAAGTCAAAACTGGTAATTTGACTATATTATTACCTAGAACTGTAGACTAGTGATTTGGTAATATTTACCATTCATGTCTGACTAGAACTCAAAACTGGTAATTTGACTATATTATTACCTAGAACTGTAAACTAGCGATTTGGTAATATTTACCATTCGTGTCTGACTAGAACTCAAAACTGGTAATTTGACTATATTATTACCTAGAACTGTAGACTAGTGATTTGGTAATATTTACCATTCGTGTCTGACTAGAACTCTAAACTGGTAATTTGACTATATTATTACCTAGAACTGTAGACTAGTGATTTGGTAATATTTACCATTCATGTCTGACTAGAACTCTAAACTGGTAATTTGACTATATTATTACCTAGAACTGTAAACTAGCGATTTGGTGATATTTACCATTCATGTCTGACTAGAACTCTAAACCGGTAATTTGACTATACTATTACCTAGAACTGTTAACTAGTGATTTGGTAATATTTACAATTCATGTCTGACTAGAACTCTAAACTGGTAATTTGACTATATTATTACCTAGAACTGTAGACTAGTGATTTGGTAATATTTACCATTCATGTCTGACTAGAACTCAAAACTGGTAATTTGACTATATTATTACCTAGAACTGTAGATTTGTGATTTGGTAATATTTACCATTCATGTCTGACTAGAACTCTAAACTGGTAATTTGACTATATTATTACCTAGAACTGTAGACTAGTGATTTGGTAATATTTACCAGTCATGTCTGACTAGAACTCTAAACTAGTAATTTGACTATATTATTACCTAGAACTGTAAACTAGCGATTTGGTAATATTTACCATTCATGTCTGACTAGAAGTCAAAACTGGTAATTTGACTATATTATTACCTAGAACTGTAGACTAGTGATTTGGTAATATTTACCATTCATGTCTGACTAGAACTCAAAACTGGTAATTTGACTATATTATTACCTAGAACTGTAAACTAGCGATTTGGTAATATTTACCATTCGTGTCTGACTAGAACTCAAAACTGGTAATTTGACTATATTATTACCTAGAACTGTAGACTAGCGATTTGGTAATATTTACCATTCGTGTCTGACTAGAACTCTAAACTGGTAATTTGACTATATTATTACCTAGAACTGTAGACTAGTGATTTGGTAATATTTACCATTCGTGTCTGACTAGAACTCTAAACTGGTAATTTGACTATATTATTACCTAGAACGGTAGACTAGTGATTTGGTAATATTTACCATTCATGTCTGACTAGAACTCTAAACTAGTAATTTGACTATATTATTACCTAGTGATTTGGTAATATTTACCAGTCATGTCTGACTAGAACTTTCAACAGTTGAATTAGCCCTATTTAGTCGACAAAGTAGGTTTATGATTATGATAAGTATGTGTGCTCTGTTTCTGAAACATATTTGCCAATTAAAATACAAAAGTTTGTGATGCCAAATAATATTCCTGCAAATAACTTTCCTCCGCTCCTCAGGAATATCTCTTTTATAATTTAAAGTATTTATGTTTCATTTCCATGCTATAGTAATTATAGTAAAAAATACAAGAGTTTGTGATGCTACATATTCACTCAATTGTGAATCATTTTCAACAATATTTGATAATTAAACTTGCAGGAATGTATTTTTGATTGATTGGCGCCTAATATAGAATTGATCAAAGGGCATAGATTCTTTGAAGTTGATCAAAACCTTTCTGAATCTTGTTTTTGTCTGTCAGTACAAGACCAATCTATCTTTTTCTTTCTTGATCAATCTTTGATCACATAGGAATTCTTCTGATTTATATAGCAGGAACTTTTGTGGACGTCAGAGTAGTCGTTCAAAGAATTTCCCTCATTGCATACTGCAGTTGTCATAAACCCAATCAGGTGCAGAGGTTTTAGATATAAAATTCATTTTATTTCTCATACATAAATCATGACTTAATTTAAACACAGATCTGATAAACAGTAAAAACAACAAGGCATGCTTATAAATATGTTAACAAAATCTGTTATTTCATTATATATTCATAGCATAAAATATACCATACAAAGATATAAACCTTATATATATATTATATACAGATATCAATGACAAGCATCTGATATAAATACTCCATTTCAACATTGAATATTCATAGCTTCACATTATTTTCTAAAGCATAGTGTAATCTCACAATTGAATACAAAATTTTAATGCAAAATTTTAACATAAAATTTTTGATTTTTTTTAGTTAAGAATCGAATATAGTGCTGCCAAGATTTATCTGTTCATCCGGGTCTGTTTCGAGCAGTCTATTTTATTAATTGGTAGTTTAGGTAGTACTTGATTCAATTTAAGCTAAGTTTGTATAGTTTTTACTACCATTTAATCTACCTACCAATAAAGTGGACTGGTCTTAGTCATGTTTTGAATCAGACCAGGATGAGCAGAAATATCTGTACCTGTTTACAGTATCAGAATGTATCAGGCACTCTTGCAATTGAAAGAAAAGATAATCAAAAGTAATCTTTGAATATTGCATGTTTGGAGTTGTTTATGGAAATAGATCTAACGGATTGATAAAAACTATGACACCTGAGATTTGCAAAACTAAATTTTTAATGTGTAGACTAATTTTATTATTAATAAGTACTGTAATTTCTACTTACAGTTGCCAATCCTCCAGAGAAAGCCAAAGATGACTCAACAGTAGCTTCCAGAAATGGTCAACTTTCTCGTAAGTTTTGATTTATTTTTCAAATTTTTTAGATTTTTTTTATTATTGCCTGTGGAAAGTGTAAGGATTTTCTAGTTAGTTTGAATGAATTTTCAAGATGATAAAGCCAATAGCAGAGTGACACCAGATACCAAAGATTTAGCAATGACACAAACTTTTGAAACATTGTAAAATATTGACTGGTATCAGCCAAATTTAAAAGGAATTGTTAAAATGTTTTCTAAACTCTTATATGTTTTATATGCATCAATTTGCACTATTCCTATTTTCTTGTGGATCTTTCAATACCATCTGCCTGAAAAAATAAATGGTGCAAATCGTTGCTGTTAGTGTCCCTGATATAAATGAAATTAAAAAAAACTCTTAACAATACCTTTAAATGGTTTTGCTTGGTTAGAATATATTAATGACTTAAATGCTATTAGATTAAAATTGAATGATTCAAAGTCTAATTTAATCAGATCATTACTGGAAAATGTAGATAACTGCTGTAAATTCATGAAATGAAGGATCTTGATCTGCACATTGTGATACACAGAGATTTGTTCGGTCAACAACAACAAATTGTAAGCAGGTCAAAAAACACCAAAAAAAAACAAAATTTATTGCCAGCTGTTGCTAAATACATTTTATAAAATATCATTGTGACAGCTGAAATAATGTTAACAAATCTTTACTGAAAGGTAAGGGTATTGACTTCCAGAAGCAATTACTGAGGCATCAGTTATCATCAACTGAAATATTGTTAAATGTGACTGAAAGGTAATTCGGCTTAAGTCTCAGTAATGATTACTCGCCATTAGCTAAACTTAACATATATGCATATGGTCAAAGAAACATAAGGTTATTGAATGAACTTCCCAAAGCACTTGCTGAGGCATCAGTTATCAGTGTGACATCTGAACTAAATGATAAGTTTATTCATTTGAAACTTTTGTTTTAGTTTGTAGCATCCATTTGAGCATTGCAAACATCAGTAAGCTTATTGAATGGAATTTTAAATTTATTATTTTATATTTCAGGGACAGGCTCCCTCACAGTATTACGAAGATCAAATTCTCGGAAGACTGGAAGCTCCAGTAGTCGTGCATCAAGTATAAGTATGGATAGCGCAGATTCTTATGCCAGCGTGGACCTCAACACAGACAAACTTCCACCAGTCGACTGTCCTGAGGCTTCCCATATCTGTTCTTTACGGTAAGTTTGAATGTAAATAATATTAAATATCATGATGTAATATTCTGTGATTAGTCAAATTGGGATCTCTCAATTTACATAGCTAGTATTATTCTTCAAGATATGTTCAAAATTAGATAAAAGTCTATATTGTAAATATAAAAAAATCATGAAGAATATTATTAGATTGTTGGAGAAATAATTTTTGATTGATTGATTGATCGACTGACAGTTCCCTTTAAAGAGATTGTAAAGAGGTTTTTAAAATTTTGTATGTGTTTCGGAGACACTGATAGCATCAATTTGCCATATTCCAATTTTAGGATGGGCGTCTATGGTTCCTGCAATTCACCAATTGCAAAATATGCTTTATTGCACAAGGCCCTTTGTAATTAGTGACATCATCAAACTCTTAGTGGAATTGCAGGTATTAAAGAATCCAAAATTGGAATGATGCAATTCAATGATGATTTACATAAAAAATCTAAAAAAAAAATCTTTACAATCCCTTTAAAATTTAGATCAGTTAATCTAATATCTGCATTGTATCTTAGGTAAAATTTTATGAAACAAGCCTCAGATCACTGCTTTCATAACTAAGGCAAATTAAAATAGAGAACAACTACGATTTTATTGTAATATTGTTGCCAAGTCTATGAGAAATTAGCTTTATTTGATTAAAGTTCCGATCTATCTGACAGCTGGCCATAAGATTCTAAGAACAACTAACTTTCTTGTCTCCGATAAAAATAAGATAATTTTAATGCCAGACTCATTTCAATTAATTTATATTTCATGTTTAGTTCAAAAACTTCAGGAATTTTTGTACATAAACACTTCCTTTTTGCCAATTTGATTTAATGACAGCTCTAGAAATTTCTTTGAATATTTTTTGATTATTAGTGAGTAAGAGGCTAGTTGACTTAAGATGGCAATGAAAGAAATAAAGAAATTAGTATTTAAATTAGTATATATATATATTATGTAATAATAATGATATATTATGATGATATTATGTTATAGGTACTACGAATTCCCATTTTAAAATACTAGCCTTAACAATAGTGAACACTGCTTTAACCCTGTGCCTTTTGTTGTATAGTAACTTGTTACCTTTTAATTACACTAATCTCTAAGATAACATTGTAGCTCATCATATTTGCAAATTTCTGTTGCTACCGAAAACTGATGCAAAACAAAGGGATAGACAAGAAGTGCTCTTATCATTTAAATGGATCAATAAAACCATATGGTGTATGCTTTAGGGTATACACAATAAAGTTCTCACTACAGTAAGAGTAAAAAAAAAATAGACTGGTACAGTAGATTAAAATTTGATCAACTGAAAACATATTTCATTATTGGAAATCGAAAATAAAAATCTTCACCCTGATCTGAAGGATTGCATTGAACATTTTCAAATCAACATTAAATTGATTTTATTGCGCTGTTGTTTTTGTTAAATCAATTGAAGAAACATTTTACAGGCAAGTTGGACAAGAGGAAATTAAATTGCTGACTCTTGGTTTTGATGATAAAAAGTTTTATTTTGATCATTAAGAATGTTGCAATTTCAAGAGGGAAAGCTGACACACTCATATCAAAATCTTTATTAAAGAAAAATACTAAAAAAATAATAGTCAAACACAGACTATCATGAATTATCCTTTATGGCTTGTAGATGAACCACGCTTTTTAATTTGATTTCTGAAGTGTGATAAAGGTAGTTTGTTGGTTATGTATAATGGCCCAGATGAATTAAAATGCAATGTTTAGTAGGACTGGGTATCGATTACCATATTGAGATTGATTATCAATGACAGACTACTGATCAATAATTGATTAATAATCAAAATAGTTTATTTGAGAATCCCTGTAAATACTGAATTAAAAACATGCTAAAATTCGTAATTTCTTGCGTCATAGAAGTATATTCTTGCTGTTGGTTATCATAGTTTAATGTGGGTAAGTTATGTGCTGAAGAGAACCTATATTGAAGAGATTACTACTTATTAACATGTACAGTGGAGAAAATATAACTTATAATTGATTATGAAATTTGATAATCAAAATCACAAATTTCAGAAACAATAATCGATTATATTGATCATTTTACCCAGCCCTAATGTCCAGTGTACTTAGCGTTCTTGAATATGCTCCGCAACTAGGTTTTCCTCTAACAGAGAGTTGATATAGCCCTAATAATTTGATTTGCCAACTCAACATCTCTTATAAGAAGTCAAAATGACATAATTTAATATCCCTTGAACCAATGTACCAAAAAAAATCTGTAGTTGACAATTGGCCTCATTCAGTCAATAATAGACTTAAATAACTGAATAAAGAAATGAATTTTAAAAAGGTCATGTAGTAATAAACTTCAATTTGGTTTATAAGTTTTTTACATCTTGCTGATGTTTGTTTTGGTCAGAAAGATCTTCAATCTGAAGTGGTTCTGCAAGTTAGATGCTTACTTGGTATCTTGGAGGTTAAGGGTTCGTTCTTGGCATAGTTAGAAATAGGATCTTTGGAGTAACAACCAGTTTTCCTCCTCGGTGACTGAAATTGAAATGAAAAATTTCTAGGTGTACAGAGAGGACAATAAAATGAGTCTATGTCTACCATAGATGCCTCAACAGAAATGACACTATCCTGAAAAAACTTCTGTTAGTACACACTGCATAATATTATCTGATTATCCCAATCAGCTGTAGAAAAAGAAACATTGTTTTTGTCATTTTTCATTCTATAGAGCGTGTATGTTAATTAATCTAAAATAACTTCTTATAACGCATCACAATGTTATTGTCCTCATCAACTCAATCAGAGAAAGGAGCGAAAAGTAGGCTGTAAAATTCTATTTCATTTCTTGTTTGTGTCAACTTTGATTTCCGATATATATTGGTTTTATTTTTTATACAAGCTAATCACTATTTAAAAACAAGACAAGAAAGTCAAAAGTTATCACAATTATTGATTTTTTAGTCTAAAAATTGTTCGTTAAGGTTATAATTCCACGTACTTATGTTGGTTGTTAATTATAGGCTAATTAGGTGGTGATTAGAGATTACTATCATCTTATCCATTTATTCCAGAAATATTTATTGGCATTGTGCCAACTTTAAATTAGTTGCTAGATTATTTTTTACGTGATGACCTTTTGGAATGATAATATATAATCATATAGTTATTATTTTCATTTCATTTTTATATTCTGATTCATAACGCTCACTTTACATCCAGTTTTGAATCGAGAGATTTTTTCAATCTGTTTTATCAGTGTTACAACTTTAAGTTTTGGTAATTTTTATTGTTGCACATGCATGCATGCAATGACCTAAATTGGATTTACTTTTAATAGTCTCTGCTTTGGTTTCTTTGTGCAATATGTTGTGATTTAAATTTACATATTATGGAAAATCAGTCCAGGTCTAAATGTTATTTGATTGATGCATGCTTCTGTTAGACTTCTCAAAAATTAGATTAGGAACAGATTGTATATATTCTGCTAAAATTTAGATCAGAATTGCAGGTTCATTCATCTGGTGCTGGACAGTGACTGTACATAGATTCTGCTATTTGACACTGTTTATAATATTATGTTTGACTTGAGTTCCATTTCAAAACCTAGGATTTATTTAACTAAGATTGTGAACTAAGTTATTCAACTGATATTTACACGTGCGTGCAATGATCTAAAAGTAAAGAATGTGTGAATTTTGACTTTGTCAACTCTGCAACCCCTTTTGGAGAGTTCACATTGCTAAGATTATTTATTATAGAAAATTGAAACATGTCTCTATTTGATATCAGTGATGTTTTAAATGGGTATGTATTTGAAATATTTAAATTGTTCATATATTTTCTGGACCAAAGTGAACTTGTATTTACTATTCAGTGGAAAATGGGTTGGGTTACAGATACCAACACAGGTGGTAATGGGGGTGGGGAGTGGTGAGATATATAAGATCTTTCACGGTTTGGGTCCTCAATCTTGAACCTATCTATTTTTGACATTTATTGTGTTTGCCTGTTTAAGATCTTTTAGCCAACAATGTTTTATATGATTTTTTTTGGTTTGTTATTCCAGAATGTATTTCGGAGAATTTATACAGCTTGTCCAATAGATTATACTTTTTTTTTTCAATATAGGACCCTGATGTTGTTTTTTTATTTTGGAACTTAATTTTCTTTTCATACCTTTTCCAGGTTACGGCATTTAATTCGTAGATTAGAAAAAGATGATGTAACGAAGGAAGATTTAAAGAAAAATTTAGAATATGCATCTTCAGTCTTAGAAACTGTGTATATAGATGAAACCAGGTAAGCAGCCATTTTGTTTTTTTGGTGTAAATACTACATTTGCCGTTGACATCATACTTTGATGTGGGCCTCACTTTTTTATTTGTCTAAACTCAAAATTTGCCACTTGTTTTTCCATTTTAAATCTGATTTCGTGGACCTATCTTGAACATAAACCACCATTTTGGTTTTTTCTTCTGAATTCTAAATTTGTGGTTGGTTGCCAGGTACTCAGTTGTAAACCACCATTTTGTCTTTTGGTCTGAAATCAAAATTGAAAAATAGCAGTCATTTTGATTTGGAAAATTTGAAAATTGTGGTTGAGAGTGCCCTTATTCCATTTGAAGACCATGATAGATTTAATATGCAAAAACTCTGCTTTGGTACAGCAGTTTTCCAACAAGTTTCAATTACATTTGAATTTTCTAATTGGTCTCAATTGAAATTTACATATTGTTAAATTGTTAATATAATTTGCGTCAGCTATTTGCTTTCATTTACAATTTGCTTTTAGTCAATTATATTCAAAATGATATTGAAATAGTCTTGATGCAATTATATGCAATGCTGCTGGACTTAAATTTTTTGGCAAATAGTTTTGTTTTCATAGCTATCAAATGGTTTATTTCTTTGCTCTACATTTGCGCTTTGCTTATCTTTTCTCAATTGTTTGAATTTTTAAGAATAATTTTAGTTTCATTGAAATAGTTAACTCTCGTCTTTTTCCAATTCCCAATTTTTTTAACATTTTTCTGAAAGGATTTTTCTTGTACGTCTCCCAATTCAATGGATTGAAATTCCTTGATGAATATCAAAATCATATTGTTACTAAGAAAATATCGGTTGCCATGGAAACAGTTATTAATGAGGTTGAGCTAATTACTTACCTTCATTTACATTGTAAGCTTATTATGTATTAGATGATAATGTTGTAAGCCTAATTATGATTGGTAGTTGTCATTAAAGTTGTTTTAGTCATTGTGGCGGCCATTTTGAACTTTATTTGACCATCTACAGACAATGATTTGTATTGATTTCACGGTAATTAGATGATGTGAAGAATATATAATAGATCAAAATTAAAGATTTCTTTGTTTGGATGTTTGTGAACCAAAACTTTGGATCTATTATTGCATCCTGGGGCCAATGAGTGTCTTTATTTTTATTCTAATATATTGCCTGGTTTTAATTGTGGTTTTAGTAAGCAATAATGTACCCTTCTAAGGGGTTCATCCATTTCACCCCACACAATCCTAGAATGTTCCGCTTTAACATTCTTTTTACCTTTTCAAGGTATTGCCAATTTTCTTAAACCTCATCTCATTGCTTCAAAAACTTTGTTTGGTGCAATGTCATTATACAGTTTAAAATATATACACTCTCCATTCTGACTTAAGATTACACATATTTTGGTTCTTAGCTACAAAGAACTTTTGTCAGTATGTATGCAAATATTCACTGTAATGCCAATTACCTAATCTTGAAGTCTAAGATGCTAACTTTCTTTAAGGACAAATTTCTGACTTTCAGTAGAGAAAATCTTTTAATAACAACTTGCTTTTCATTGGTCACGTTTGCTATGGTAATCCAATATACTGAGTTTTGTGTATAATAAAAAGGATTTGATTGGATAAAAGAAATCTCGTTACAGACGACAAGGAATGACTGAAAAGTATCGTAAGAAATGAAAAAGACGGAACAGATTAATAAAACTGGATTGATTATAAAATCGGCACGATTCAGAATCTTTTTCTGAGAAAAGAGACAAAAGTGGCTAAGTAAACTGATTCCAAGTCTTTATGAATAGTTCCAATCCCCACAATATCTCAGCTATTGAATTTCTAGGATGAAAAGTGATGGACAGCCAGGAATGTATTTAATAGGCACGTCATATCTACGATATATACCCTATTATTTACATGAGCTGGGAGTTATTAATTCCACCTAGATTAACGTCCAATGATCAAGGGACGTCAGTCTCGCATTATGATATTACTTTTATTTCTCTGAGACTTCATTTGGGTGGAAAGGAAAATTCACGTTCAGCGTATGGAATTCCCAGAGGATTTCAAACGCTCTTTTGGTCAGACGCCAAAACTATAAAAGGACACATCAATGAGATTGGATCTCTGACAAACGTTTTTCATTAAGTCACTGTTCTGTGTTGAAGGCTTGATCTAATTTATCTCGTTGCTGACTTTTTCATCAAATTTCTTAACCAAACACGTCTTAATTAAAGAACAAGGGTGTCTAGTGCCAAGCAATAGTGGCCATATCATAGATCAAATAGTAACCTTGTCTACTCCTATCTTCTAAATTAAATAGCTCAATTTTGATTTGGAAATGTCAAAGTTCGAAGATTGTTTTAAGATAATGGCAGTTCATTTTCAACGCAGACTGAGTCTTGTGGAATAATTTTTCTCTATTTAATGAATTGTGACGAATGGTGAAACCTAATTTGATAATGGCCAAGATTTATTTTACCAAATTGGAAAATTGTCTGAGTAAATCAAGTTTCGTTACATCTTCTGTAATTTAATATGAAAAATTCATTGAATGAATTACATTATTGGGTGCATGGTTGCCATGATTGCAATGATTGCATGGAATATGGCTGTTTTATTGCATTTCATGATTTGTACTTATTGAGCAGAGTGTATTTCTGGTTAAGTAAAAGAGAAACTGTTTGCACCCAATATGACCCCAATTTTTGTTGTTAAAGTTCTTCTCAATCAATTCTTTGCTAACCAGTCTGAGTCTCATCAAACCACTAAGTAACTTAAAACCCAGGAGTTTTTTGAATACTTGTATGTTCATAATTAAGTTACTATTAGAAATTATTTGCATCTGTTTAATAAGTTGTTAATTCTGCAGGATTCTGATGAAATTAATTTTGTTGTACAATGTCATGCGTCAAGAAAATAAGGGTGTCCTTTTGACGGAAAGCATCATTTTTTGCACTTTTTTCAAAACTTTTTCATCTACATATCATTTCAGACTGTTTCATGTTATTATTTTATGTAATATAAATATTTCCAACCAGAAAAGTTCTGAGAAAACAGAATGCAGAATGTTTTCGATTGATTGAGAAGACCAATAAAAAAACCTTTTATCTGCGTGATATGGAATGTCACAATTGAATTACCTTATAGATACTGACTTACTAGAAACAATTCAATGCTATTAGCACCTGCAGCTCATTCAAAGTGTTTCTGTCTATTTTGGTGGTAAAGCTGATGTAAGTTTATTAGCACTCCAATTTCAAAGTCAATGAAGTACAATTTGTTTTAATTAAAATCACTTTTAAGAACTTGATAAAATTGTAATAGGATATAAAACTCTATTTAGTTGATGTTTTTTTTTGCTTGAAATAAAATTCTTACAATGAAGATGTCTAGAACCCAATTACCAAATAAACATTATCAGCTTTGTTAACACACCAAAAAGTATGTCCAGTAGACAAACCTAATGACAAGGTGTTAAAGCTAATTGAACACATTCCAAAGTGTTATACTCGCTGTTTTCAAGGGTGGATTAGGGTATTGAAAATATTATTAAAATAATCTTCAGAAGTACTAGAAATGTGCAATTTTCCAATACTGCCTACAAGAATATCTCAAACTAGGAATTTCACCTTCTATTTTTAAATATCTCAAGAGAAAGACGTCAGTTTAACTTTCAAGTGTAGATAATTCTGGACACACATGGATTTTAAGGCTTAAATTTCGACTGTAATCTGTGAACACTATTGCTGATTATTTTAGCTCAAATATTCCCATTTCTGAGACTAGGGTACGATTGGTTAAATATTACGTATCATTAACGGTATTAGCTGAGTGGACTAGGATATGGAGTTGATAGACCCAGTGGTATTCAGTAAGAGTGATCATGCTTTAGATCAATGATATTAGGAATTTTTGTTTGTATTGTAATTGACTACGTTGCCATCTTGCCCACAGTAAAGAAGTCAGATGCCACCAATCCCAATAATTGCGAAACAAGAGCCTCATTCTGAATAAATACCAGGAGATAACTACAAGTCACAGAGGAAATGAAGGTATTAATTTAGTCAGTAGATGGCGCCACTATTTTCGCCCTTGAGGAATTAGATCTCTAGTCGGTTAGTTACGTGTTAAAATGACCCAGCAACTTCAACATCACAAATTGGTTGTTTGGTTTTATGCTTAAAGGTACAAGAAACCACAAACAAATTGGACAACTTGTTTCTATATGTATTTCATTTATCTGTCTTGTGACTGGCACTGACAGTATATCTGATTCTTCACCATGTAAGGAACACCTGGTGTCACATCTCTTCTAACATATGTTTTGGGTAAACAATTCTCATCAGGATGAAAATGTGAGAAAATTAAGGGAACTTGCTAAACAAGAGCCAGTGTTTTATGTTTAATCTATTTGTCTGTCTTTAAGGACATTGATTAAATGTATTGATTGATATACCTAATTTTTTTTCAACCTTTGTCAATATCATCAGAAAGAGTATGTTCTCATTTCAAGAAAGTTTTTGTCTTTGTTTAATAGAGTATGCTTGCTCTTCTAGAACTCTAGGAATGTACTTTAGTGTAGAATTTTTTTTTGAGTGGCTTTCCTAACATGGACAGTATGGTGGTGTATTTATTATGGCGAATCTATATCCTTTCTTCCAGAATATCTTATTGAGTTTCAGCCAGTCAACTCTAACTGCAGATTCATACTAAAGTATTCATCCATCTTGTTAGACTGGATATAAATATATTGACGGTATGAAGATCTGTCATGTTAATTTATAAGAAAGTTAATGATTGTGTCCAAATAGTAACTATTGATGACCCACAATCTAATCGCATTGTTCATTATCTCTAATTGTCATTACTATTTATAGTTGCTGGGTAGTATGCTCTTCTTTCTAGGAAACCAAATTTAACCTATTTGTGAACTTTGTATTAACTGTTTGTGAAATGTTTATTTTGTTAATAAAATTAATAAAGGTGCAGCCTCAGACAACAAAAATTCAAATAATTCTTTCTTGGCAAAATTCAAGAAAATTTGTAGCCTATATAGTGGATGTAAGGGATGAAATAAATTCATCATTTTATGTCTGGAATAGATCGAAATTAATCATTCATTTCTTATATTCAGATGATTTTATATCTAAACAGTCAAATGTTCTCCTATAAAATTCAAATTTGCTGTGATACTTCTCCAAGACTTTTTTATGTTTGTGTTCTGTATTTGTAATGTAATCTAAATTTTAAATGAGGATGGCATGTGTCTGGTTAGATGACATTGAATTGATAAATGTGTGGCGGCAATAATGTGAATTAATCTACGGCTGATGTTAAAGATAGTTTTGTTTAAAATAGACAGAGAATGGTCCCTTGACAGCTTCTTAAAGCACTGAACCTCAACTTAATGTATGTGGTTCACTATTGTACTGTCAGCTTCTTACAAACACCAGACATCACATCTCTTGGTTATATTTCAAATTTGTCCATTGTTGTACTTTTGTCAACTTCTTAAAACATATAACATCATGTTATTCAAGGTGGTCTTCTGTTTGATTGTCTGTCGGGTTGACTCGGAATTATATACTAGACAGTGGTGCTATGGTGTACAATAATTTTGTCTTTTATAGTAATACCAGCCTCTATATTATTATTATATCATGATCCACTGTTGTTTGTATGTTTATGGAAACAGACATACATCAACTAAGGGTTATATTCCAGAGGGAGGTCTACTGTTGTACTGTTTTCTTTTTATAAAATAGATATTATAGATATTACCTAACTCTTGGTCAAATCTAGAGATTGACCGACTGTAGTACATGTATAGAATTTTCAATGATAATTGTTGTGTGGTCTCCCTTTAATTAAAAAAAAAAAGACTTAGAATAAATTCTATTTGAAGTAAAGAATCAGACAAATCGAATCTGTCAAAGGAAAAAAAATGGTGATTCATAAATTATTTATATCTGGGCTCCCATGTCGCAACATGTAAATCCCTGGCTTATTATTGGCTAATTTATTCATGAAGTAATTACACGTTAAATGACGTTTGGTAAAAACATGCAAATGAAGAGTTAAGTGGGTTTAACACACACAAGCAATAATTGTCATCTGTCGACAGAAATGTTTTAATTTGAATATTTTCTGTTTTGTCTGGTAAGTTTGCAATGGTGCAAAAAATATTCATGATCAGGATAGAGAATCCTTTTGGGTAGTTGATGAATAAATTATTTGTCTAACAACTATACTGTATGAAATTTTTGGTTTTCTTTGAAACACTCGGAAACTTGCTTTTGATCTATGCTTTGAAACTAGTAATTGAAAGGGTGTCCATTATTAACTAAATGTTGTAAAAAAATCAAAGATGTCCTAAGTCTTATATAGTAAGGAATACCGTATCATAAGAGAGACTTCTATTCTTGGATTATGTTGTTGCCCTATGTATGTTCTAGCTTTATGCCTATGCATTAGGGAATTAATTGTCCTATGTTGTATATGCTTTTGGCCCCTGTGCCTATGTTGTAGGAATATGTCTATGTGTTTTGCTTATTGTTTTAGACTAAATGCCTAAAGTTTAGAATTAGATATATATTTGGCTCTATGTCTTTGGTCGTATGCCCTTATATTTTTACCTCATGCGATGTTATAAGCTGTACCTAAGTTTTAGGATTATGTCAATTTATTTTGTTTATGTCTTAGATTTTCATGCTTTTGGCACAATGCCTATGTTAAGGCAAAGGCGCTCGGCATATGTATTTTGCTCTTTACCGATGTTTAGGTAACTTAACTTTATAAGCTTACCTATGTTTGAAGCTCAATGCTTTTCTTTTGTATTTTGCCTGGTGTCTAAGACCTTATGCTTTTATGGTTAAGGCCTGATGCCTATTATTTATAACTCTGTTTTTTAATCCTATGCCTTTGTTTAAGGCACATTTCCTGTGTTTTAGGCTTAACCTTATCCTTATATTTTAGACCATAGGCCATAAATAAATAGCAGATGTCTTTAGGCCTATACCCTATCCCTGTTTTTGATCTTAAACTTTTATTATTTTAGCCTTATTGTCTATGCATTTTTCCGTATGTCTGAGAGTTATTTCTCTACCATGTATTAGGCTCTATTCCTTTGTATTTTGCCTAATGCATATGTGCATTTAGGCCTTATGCCTTGCATTACTTTTGCCCTATGTTGAATGTGTCCTGTCTTACCATGTCAATGTTGCTATTTTTTGGTATTTTTCTATGTTTTCCTCTAGGACAAACCATCATCAAGGAAACAACAAGAGGTGCTAAAACAACATTTTTAGTTTGATTTACCATGTTTTACTCATTAATTTTACTAATTTATTTTATTAACGAACTTATTTTAATTAATTCAGGTTTTCAGTTAATTTTTCATTAATTTCTAATCTTAGTATGGTACATAATTTTGCATCTTTTCATGCACAAAATTTTTTCTTGCCAAATTTTGGGTTGAAATTTTTCATTTATACACAACAATTTTGGTAAAAATACAAACTTAATGCCTTAATTTACTTTAAAGATTTAGAAATTATTTTTTTGCTGTTTTTGAAATGTATGAAACTACATGTTAGCATATGCATTCTGCACAAGAATATTTAAGAAAATTGGGTATTATATTTGAAATGCTGAAGATTAAGGGAAATGCTTAGAATATGTGGAAAGTGTATCATGCTTTTATTTGATTTTTTGCAGATTTTGATTTAACAAACTTAACAAGATAATTTAGTTGGAGTGATTTTTGATAGTTCACACATAAATTATTATACTTTTACATTATATGAATGCTTACACCATCACAAAATAACCAAAAAAATAGTAAAATAAGCACGGAAATTTACCAAATAGTATTAGAAGTCAAATGATGCTGGAGCCTTATTCACAATAACTTCACTTAAATGATTTGAGCATTCTCTTCATCTGATTGGCTAATTATTAAAAAATTACTGGTTATTATCGAAATTAATTATTCATATTTTTCCAGTCTGATTGGTTGATCACATAAAATTGATTTTAAATTAACCAATCAGGTTACAGTATTTCCTGATATCTAGTTTTTTTTTTAAGTTAAGATTATTTTGAGAATAAGGCCTCGTATCTTGATATTTCATTCTGTATTTTTTTTTGTGGGCGACGAAAACTAGACCTAGAACTAATTCAGACTGAAATGTGCTAAGACAACTCTGTATGGATGCAGATTAAGAAGATCAAAGGCTAACAAATTTGCGTAATGCGCTTTGAAATTAGCAATTCTGCTGCTCTTGTTGGCTGGATATAGTAACAGTTCATGATGAGGATTTCCTCTATCTAAACTATGTATTTGATTAAATTGATACTAGCTGTTGACTGAAGATTAAAGGTGTAGTATTAGAGTAATGTAATCCAGTGTAAATTCTAATATTGTTAATAGAGGATTTTACTTGATTCTAATATATATGATTTGTTTAATAATATTAATGGAACTTCTTAACTCGTTAGTGAAATTAACATTTCTAATTAATCTAATATATTAATTTCCAATAAATTAAATTATGATTTGAATTATTTGACAAATTAATGAATTTTAGTTAATTTATAAATTTTGGTTTACTAATTAATTTAATTAAAATGAAATACTCTTTTATCTTGGTTATAAACAAAATATTAAAGAGTTGAAGTGAAATTTAGTAATTTCATATACACAAATGTATATTTTGTTAAAAAAAAAAAAGAAAGATATTCTTTATTGTTATAATTCCAAATTTCAGAGACAAATCAACGAAAAATAAAAATGGTGATGACTCAAAAAGGTTGTTTGTTTTTTTTATAAAAGATAGATGTTTCAAATTAATATTTAAGTTAGCAAAACAGAACATGTAAGGGTTGGGGGGAATGACGCAAAGTCAAATATGACGCGGACAGATTTTTAAATATTTTAGACGATTTTACAATTATTTTTTTTTTGTTGTAGACGAATTTCATTTTCACAAAATTTGAAATGGCATGGCTGATTTTGTACACCAAAGTTTAGTTTTTTAGAATTTTGCATGAAATTGAAATCCAGATGTTGGGCATGTCACTAATTTTAGGTACCGGTACTAACACTAATTTTAGATTTTACAACAAAAATGGAGTACTTTCTGTGATTATAGAAATATCAATTTCAAAAAGTTATTTTAAAATAGTAAAAAAAAAATATTGTATTCAAATTTTACTCACATGATGTATTTAAAAAAACAAACATTTATGTTATAAATAAAAATTAGATAAAAGATATTTTTTATTTGAAAATCCTTTAACAAAATATGTAAAAACTGTAGAACTGAAATATTGTTTAGTGTATTAATGTTCAATGTGCGCAATAGCCAAATGTTTTTTGCTTTCATACGATAATATGCAATACATAATTTTTTGCGTTTTTTTTGTTTGTTATTTGACAGATGTTTTTATGATTTTGATTTTTCGTTGTAGACGATTATGCGACGAGGATGATGAGCTCAGTGAGGTCGAACCAGATGCAGTGCCCAGTGAGGTCAGGGATTGGTTAGCCTTGACCTTCACAAGGTCAATGAGCAATCTGAAGAGAAAGGGAGAAGAGAAGCCAAGGTTTCGGAGTGTTGCTCATGCTATTCGTGCTGGTATAATGGTAGATAGGTAAGTAACAAAAACTTTATTTCTGCTTTTAAATAAGAAAAACTGTTCAAAAATGAGAGAAGTATCTCCGAGACAATGCCCAAAGGGTCGAAGCCTCTTGAGGACTGTTCTCTGCCAATGGATATCAGATGGCTTGAGATGGATTTTGAGCATTAAGAGGGCTAAACTTTCACTTCAAAATAAGACCTGAAAAACTATTTAGTCCTTCACATAGGACAATAAACCGAGGCCTTGAATGCTGCAGTCTGTACACATTAAAGATATGAGACTTTGTGATAGGATTATGCTACTAGCTTTTAAAGTATTGGTGTTACTGTTTCAGGATCTATCGAAGAATGTCAAGTTCCTTAGGGATGCACGTTCCTCCACATATTCTTATATTATTAAAGGTCAGTTAGTTTATTGCCAGCCACTCATACCTCTATATGATAAATATTAAGTATCATATTATGATATATCAATCTATTCTGCCAGCATTGGTGTAGGTTCTCAAAACACCTTACAAATAGTTGTTGCTACAAGTATGCTATTTCCCAAGTAAGGTTCTGCAGGAGTAAAAATTTCAAAAGCACTTAATATCTGTGTACAATTTTGTGTTTGTCATTTAATTTTGATATTTCTTCTATGATATTTAATCATTTCAGAGTCTGGATGATTGGTCTTTTAATGTGTTTAATGTGAACGATGCTTCCGATGGACATGCGTTGAAATTTGTAGGTTATGAACTGTTACAAAAATACGACTTGATAACCAAGTTTAAAATTAGTTCAAACGTATTGGACAGTTTTTTAGTGACGTTAGAACAAGGATATAGTAAATATACGAATCCGTATCACAACGCGCTTCATGGAGCAGACGTGGCACAGACTGTTCATCATTTACTCTCCCAGAGTAAACTGGCAGTGAGTATTGCTATATCTTTTTGAGTCATTGACAGTGTGGTATTAGAGACTGAGGGTAAAGATATTATGTTAACTGGTCTTTAGTATTTTGATCATTATAATTTTTCATGGAGTATTCTGTTTAAGCTTTAGTATTTGGGCGATGGAAAAGGGTTTTAGGGGAAAGGAAAAGAGCAGTGTTTGGTTTAAGGGGCAGGGGAAAGTCAGTGTTGGGTTTTGGGGGAATGGAAAAGAGCAGTGTTGGGTTTTAGGGGAAGGGGAAAGAGCAGTGTTGGGTATAAGGGGAAGGGAAAAGAGCAGTGTTGGGTTTTAGGGGAAGAGCAGAAGAGTATTTTATATTGAGGAAAATGAAAACCATCATTCTTTTACAGCATTGGGTAGAAGGTTTGATAAACAGGCCAACTTCCCATGTTATCTGTCCCATATCCAAAACATATCCACAGCATCAGTCAAGTTAGGTCAATTATATGATGTGGTTGTATTTTTCAGCAATGGTTAACAGATTTAGAAGTGTTTGCTACAATAGTAGCAGCCCTAATACATGACTACGAACATACTGGGACAACCAATAACTTCCATGTAAATACAGGGTAAGTAACTGTTGTTCTTATTGCTGAATTATACCACAATGTTAGTCATCCACTTACAATTTTGAACTTAAATGGAATGCTTAGTTGATAAGCCAAGTTACAGATTGGCATCGGGTGATGGGTCTTAATATGTGTAATGTAGTCTTGATGAATAATGATCAAGGAAGCATATGGAGGTTATAAGTTTTATATGGTAAAACTTTGTTGTGCTGTATCAAGGATTTATGTTGTCTGTTGTACACTTAATCTAATGATGATTTCATGTCATTTTCAGTTCTGATGTAGCATTATTGTACAATGATAGAGCTGTACTAGAGAACCATCATATTAGTGCAGCGTTCAGATTAATGAAAGATGAAGATTTAAACGTAGCACACAATCTTAGTAAAGAGGAGTATAGGTAAGTCTGGAATTTGGCTAAATACCACCACAAAATTGTTGTGTTGTCCACATATTCAAAGCTTTTTGGCCCTCCCCTACTTCAAATTTCTTATAATTTACGAATGGAAAAAATAGCCTGTAAGAACCTCCCTTGACCATTCAGTGGCATCTCTCCATCAAATTTTTCATTGCCACTGACAGAAAACAACAAATTAGACATGAAAGGAGAACAATTGTCATCCTGGATCATTCTAGTTGACAAAATGATAAAACAAGTTGACTGTTGAAAGTGTACTAGCACTTCCAGAAATTAAAAATTCCAGAGAATTATGACATTTATTATATCATTCCCGTTTTTAATTTTCAATTTGTTAGATTTTTTATAATTATTGAAATTTTAAATTATAGAGAATTTCGAGCGTTGGTGATAGATATGGTACTAGCTACTGATATGTCTTTCCATTTTCAACAAATCAAAAATATGAAAAATCTTCTCAGTATGCCAGAAAAGTAAGACAAACCACCTTTACTTTTTTTTCTTTTGTAGGTGATGCAGCTCAGAGATCACATTTTCTATAGGCTGTGTTAATTAAGAATCTCTGAACAGTTAGAAATCTGTTGTCCTGGAGAACTTTCCTTCATTGCACACTATACTTTGTTGCTATCCAATATAGAGTAGGGTGTAAAACTCCCTTTATTTTTCTTTCCAACTTTAAAACCTGCCTTATGTAATTTAGAATTGATTATTATCTGTTATTTTTTCAGTATTGAGAAATCGAAAGCCTTATCATTAGTTTTACACTGTGCTGATATCAGTCACCCAGCTAAAGATTGGCATCTTCACGAACGCTGGACTGGATTACTGTTAGAGGAATTCTTTCTTCAGGTATGCACATTTCTTTGATTCCTGGCTTGAATTGTTGGAATCCTGAAGACAATTTTAATTTTTTGTTTGCATATTTTTTTAAATTGGATAAATCTGATGATCTTAATATTGACTTTACCAGCTGATATACCTCAATTTCAGCTATTGGTATAGTCATCTAAATATTTAGACTACAAGCTTATAGAGCTTAATTTCAGCTGTGTCTATATTTGTCTAAATATTTTCTTTACCAGTTGATAGAGCTCAATTTCATCTGTTTGTAAAGTTGTCTTTAAGACGTGTATGATAAATATTATGGGATGTATTTTGTAATTTCAGGGTGATAGAGAACAGGAACTTGGCCTTCCATTTTCTCCTTTATGTGATAGAAAAAATACCCTTGTGGCTCAATCTCAAATAGGTATGTTGAACTGTTAATTTTGGTTGGCTTAATTCGTGAATTGGTGGATGCGAGTTTGAATACTGGTGTGGACCTATCTGTAAAGATCATCATGGAACAGTCAGGTGGTACAAAGATCTGCAAAATCTAAGTTGTTATTCATGTTGTTACTATTATATATTAAGGTGTATTCAAGTTTTTCAGAAACCCTTTCAACTATTTAACAGCGTATATTTTCACAACCCTCTAAATTCCACTATTGTTTTGCAGGTTTTATAGATTTTATTGTGGATCCCAGTTTTCAAGTTTTAGGTGATATGTTAGAGAAAGTATTAAATCCATTAAATCAGTCGTCATCCAACAGCGTAGATCAGTCCATATCTGAGGAGGTGTTCGAACGTGAGAAAAAACCAAGTCAATCCCACCGTCCTTCATCGAGGACTTCACTATCTTCTCTTGGTATGTTTCTTTTAAACCTTTTCAATTTTCTTCTAAGGATATTTTGGTTCACTTATTTTCTGTGGTTTACTTCGTTCAGTCAATTAAACCAATCAAATTCTCAGTTCAGTGGAAGTGGGTATTCTAATTTATAATCGAATGAAATGAAAACCAAAAGGTATAATTTCCAAATTGCCCATTCCCAATTAAGCCCTGATCTATTTAAATTTCGCTACTTCTGTTTTCCAAATTGTGCCTTTTTGTTTTTCTCCTCTTTCCTATAAAACTCCTTTGTAATTTCAACAGAATTGTCAAGTAGCCTGGAATGATGATTAATTATGTATTTTAAAGAATTTGATTGATGATATTTTCAGGTAGTCGAGGTGAATTAAAGAGACCATGGGTCAAATGTTTAGCAGAAAATAAAGAAAAATGGAAGGATAAAAGTTTAGCAGGTATGGTCACTTTATTTGTGATATAAAAACAACCTATTAGTCCCAATGGTTACTCAATAAGTTGATTGATCAAACTTGTATAAAACACAATAAATAGGTTCTAACCATTGACAGAAATCCAACGCTTTCACTCCCAGACTAATGTTCCACTCTTTCTAGTCCCAACAGCTCTTTTAGAAAGAGTTCCCTACCAACCATTAACCAACTCACATTCACTGTTGGAGAATAATAATTTTTCTTTCTGTAATTCCAGATGAGGAAACAAAAAATTCCCATCCAGAAGAAAAATCTTCCCAAGAAGAGGAAACAACATCCAATAGTTCTGAAACTTGCCGGACAAAATCCGAATCTGAAACTTGCCGAACTGTGCCAAATAGTATCATAAAGACTGAATCTGTAACCAGTATGCAAATTAGGAAGGTTACTACGAATAACCAATCAAGTACAAGCACTTCGTCTTCGACCCACATTAGCATGAAACCTGTTGTTCCATTAAAACCTAAAAAATGACAAAGAAGCATTATCCAGCAAACTCCACAGAACCTAGATTAACCTCCAAAACCCTGCCAGCATTGTTACCTGGGCTTTCAGTGTTGTTGCTAGGGTGAACCTCAATCTGGCCAGTAACCATGACGATTCTCAAGGAGGTCGTAATCTCAAATTATAAACTCTCAATCAGAAATGTGTTAAAAGCAACCTACAGAGTTGCAAAAACATAGCATGGGCTTGACGCCAGAAAATTTGAACAGACACTTAGGATTGGATGTGAAAGGTTGTTTAATTTGCGCTCTTAATGCATTATTAAATTGGAGAAATGTATCGAAAAGAACAGTCGAGTGAAAATTGCGGTCTGTGATAAAATGGTTAAAATAAACTTATGTCAAGTTTCTGAGAGTCTGAACAAAGGGGAAGTAACCCCATAGCAACAAACGAAAACTTCAAATGTTAGCTGGGTAATAGAAAAATAGACTGTAATAACCACATGTAACTATGAGTGGTTAATAAACTTACGTCAGGTGACTTCTGACCTTTAACCTGTGAATATGTAAATACCTAAAGTTCATTTGCAAATTTCCTCATGCAGCTGATGAGATTCTGATTCTCAGAATTCGTGCGAATCACGTTGAATGTTCGTTTTTTTTTTGCTTCTATGTTAATTTTTTGTTTTTTTTTACAATGAATTAATGTGATGAACTTCAAGTCGTTTCTATGGTGATTTACGTCTCATCTGTGATTGGATAGTTCATTTCTATCCACCGTTATTTGTTAAATCTTCTCGTTCTTTAAGCTGTTTTTTTTTTTTTTTATTTGACTTGAATCGATTCTGGTTTTCTAAATGGAGAACTTTAATCGTTTGAGATCCTATGTGTTCTCGTAGATTAAAGTCAGTTTTTGAGTAGCAAATGAGAAATCTCCATCTTAGTCAGCTGATCTTGATCAGCCAATGAGAATAAGAAATCCTAATTGTTATGTTTTGCATCTTTAACTCTTTTTTTAGACTTTCTCTAATTGGCTTAAATCAAACTTTCTAAGAGTTTTCAAGCCAATAGCCTACTTTTATTTTCATCTTTTGCTCAATACGTGTAGAAAATGTTAAAAGCCTAAGTTTGACCAAAGTTTGTTTTTGTATCTTCCTAAAATCAGTTTCATGAAAACTGATTCAGACATAATTACATTTTGTTTAATTCCTTGCTCAATATTTACTTTATTCTAGTATTTCCAATTTGTCAAATTTTAACACACTAACTCACTTTTCAGAATAGCAAAGTTTGGACTAGATCTTAGAGGATTTGTCAGCACTGCTTGGTCTCAGAGCAGAAATAAAATAAACATTTTTCATTCTCTTGTTGTATCAAAGGTTCCGAGCACTTTATCCAAGTTTTAGTCAAGTCATAAAACTCATAGAAAATATTGCATTTATTTAAAAAGAAACCTGTTATTGTTTTTTTAAAATCAAATTTTTAACACTGTTTTACACCTATCATAATTTTAAAAGTTGTTAAAGAACATATTCTACTGTTTTGTACATATCTTTTTAAAAAAAAAATTTAATAGATCGGAAAATTCACATCATTTTAAAAGATTGAAAAAAGGTTTGTAGTCCTTGTTATGTGTATCAGGAACACTTACACCCTGTATTCAAGAATACAATAGAGTTTTTATGGAATTACAGGGGCAATAGACTTCCAATGGGTAATCAGAATGGTGTAAATTGAAGGTACAATGTCCCTGATATACAAACAGAGGCTTGAAAACCTCTTTTGTATCTGTTTAAAGATATATTTAGTGTTCACTCATTTCCTCAATTCATATATGAGTTAGTTTCAAGTTTTTATTCCTTGATCAAACGTTAAATTAATTCTTTAGTTAGAAAGGTTTTATTTTAAAATGTTTTACTAATATGGCATCCATTTAACAAAAGACACAGACAAAATTGGAACATATAAAACCCAATTCCTGTCACCCTGAAATGGCATAAAGTTTAATATTATTAGATCTTGAAATTTTTTATTATCTTTTTTCTTCCCAAACCACAATTGCCAAAAATTCTCTGGTTCTGGATTTTGAAAACTAATTTAAAATTTTTTTTTTTTAGCCTTATCACAAAAAATGTAACTATCAAAATTGAAAAGCAGGCCACGTATTCTGGAAATGATTTTAGCGCTAGGATATCCTTTAAACATTGTTTGAAATAAAGAACCTAAGACATCCTAGAGAATACATGGCCTAACTTTCATTTCATAGTTGGATTATTTGTGAAATTTGGCTGGTTCAAAATCTCTACATTTTCATTTAATATTGTTTGGAACTGGAAAACAGTTCGTTAAATTTGAAGAAAATATTATCAAAGTCAAGAAAAGTAACTTAAAGAGATACGGTCATTTAAATATTTGATTTACCAAAAGATAAAGCTCATTTACAACCATCCATTGCACTTTTCATTATTAAAACTTTTGGTTCTCCTTCGATTCAACAAGAACAATACAATGCTAATTTTGAATGTTGTCATTTCCAGAGCTTATTGACCTTCTCACCTGGAGTTATTACCGATATGACGTCATTGATAATAAGTTCACAAGAAAAGGTCAATATGTCCTGAAAATTACCACAGTCTCAATTGGCATGGTAGGGTTGTATTAAATTGCCAGAGAACTCGAAGTCAAATTATATTTTCTGAAAAGTGATCTGGATAGCTGAATTAAGCTTTATCGGTTGTTGAGGCAAATATTTGGATATTAATAGATATAGCTGAAATAAGGCTTTCATCAGCTGGTAAAGTAAATATTTAGATGACCAATCAATTTAATGGCCAAAAGATATTGCCAAATTGAAAGTAAGTGAGGTTCAGTATTATCAGTTATCTAGCATGTTATATTAACTATTGAAGGAGTTGTTTTAACGAAGAATTAAATAATTATATGTTAATTAGGCCCTACTTAGTTCTTTCAGGGTTATTATTATTATTATTATTATTAATATTAGTGACTAAATTGTCAAGTTGATTCTTCAATAGAGTATTTCTACTTCTATATCATAAGTGAAAAAATGTGAAAACTATTATCTCTGTATCTGCTTTTCTAAAACGTAAGAATGGAAATATTTTGTCTCCAATATTCCATTGGATTTAGAGTTAAAATTTATATACCCTATTTTTAGAATGATATAGAGACCTGTTGTAATTTGGGTCAAAAAAAATATTTTTCCTATAGTTTAAAAATCAAATTCTTGGGTTAGAATCCACATTTTTCCAAGCCCAAATCTTGTTGATCTTTCTTTCTCAGTGTCATCTATCTGTTCAAAGTTTCAACTTGACAATAGAGTTGCAACAACTTTCATCTCTTCTTGTTAAATGTTAACATGAAACCAGAGTTGATCATGGAAAATGTGATAATTATTAAATCATTTAGTGAACACACGTATTTTTATTACACTAATTAGTGACTAATATTTAATGGTTTACACAAGTTCAACACTAATACATCACATTGTTGCACTTTTGATGGGTTGTTTTCACATGTTTTACCACTCTTGATGAATTGACACATTATCTCCCAAATGTCATGTAGCATCTCTATTGACATTTTGCACCTCTTGTTGCAGTAATTTTGATATGTAACATCACTTTTAACATGCAGCATCATTTCTAACAGGTAGCATCGCTTGTCACTGGTATCATCACTTTTGATATGTATTGTCATTATTGAAATGTTGCATTGCTTTAAATAGGTAGCATTAATTTTCATGTATTGCATCACTCGTGCATTTTGTTCGATCACTGTTGGACATGTTTCATCACTATTGAATCGCAGCATCTGAACTGACCTGCAAATCATTTATTATTAAATAGTAATAGCCCATACAAATATCAGAATGTATCATGTACCTGATATTTGTATGGGCGATTACTATTTAATAGTACATAATTTAATACATACATGGAGGTATGCCCAAACATAATTATGTAGTTTGATGTCTATACATAATGCTCCTATATAATTTAGAGTTCTGCCATATATATCAGACGCCCCTATGTAAAAGAGTGATACCTCTACATATCGGAGAGTGATGCACCAATACATGAGAGCGATGCCCCTAAATATCACCCTATCCTATACATTTATTAAATATGCCCCTACATATACGACATTTATTGGGACATTAGCTGACATTTATAAGGAGCCTAATTAAACATATTAAAGTGACTATAGATATTTGAGAGTGATGCACCCATAAATGAGTGACGCTCATAGATGTCAGCGTAATGCTCATATAAATACGAGGGTGATGCCCCTCTAAATAAGTGTGGCATAGGAAGCATCACTCGGACATTTACACTGACATCACTTTTATATATTAAGGGGCATCACTTTCCGTTTTGCAAAGGCATCACTCTCATAAATGCAGATCCATAACTCTCATTTATTTTATATGGGCATCTATCTCATATCTATTAGTACGATCCTCCTTTCCTAGATATGTATCAGTGATCTCCCTTCCCTAGACATGTAATATGATCCCCTTCCCCATTGAGTAACCCCCTTCCTAGATATGCATCATGATCCCCCTTCGCCATAGGGTGATCCCCCTTCCCTAGATATGTATCATGGTATTCTTTCCCTAGACATGTATCATGATCCCCCTTCCCTAAACATGTATCAGAGTGATCACCCTTCCCCAGACATTTATATGATCCCCCTTCCCTAAACATGTATCAGTGACCCCCCTTCCCTAGACATGTAATATGACCCCCCTTCCCCATAGGGTGACCCCCCTTCCCTAGATAAGTAATATGATCACCCTTCCCCATTAAGTGATCCCCCTTCCCT